>NW_026126611.1:8662500-9157500 GCF_943737965.1 Phodopus roborovskii
ACGATGACTTTCAAGTCTTCTAGTATTTTTTGTAATTCCCAAGAACTAGTATAGAGAAGGCCAAGGGAGGGAGAGATGAAGGAAGGAAGGGAGGGAGAGAGGGAGTAAACAGTGGAGAGGCGAGGGGAGCAGAGCGGAGAGAAAGGGAGGTAAGGAGAGGAGAGGAAGGGTGAAGGGGAAGGGGAAGGCAAGAGGTTAGAGAGGAGAGGAGTAGAAATCTGTGTCTACACTACAGCAAGTCAGGTCTCTTAAATTGTAATCACATTATGCTAAGCCCTGCAATACAAATGTTTTGTTTATTACTTCCTATTCTAGGACGTAATTTGGGGTATTTTTTGTCAATAACACACTCATGCACACACACACACTCATGCACACACACACACTCATGCACATACAGGCGCACACATGCACACACATACATATACATGCACTGTGCACACACATTCCCATTTGCGTCAAGTGTCTGAGAATGTGTTTATAACAAAATGGAGGAGACTTTCGAACAGATCAGGCATTTTAAAGATACAATTTTTCCTGCATATCTCCTGCATATAAGTATGTAGTTTCACAGCTACTTATTTGAGTACAGTAATTTTTAGGGCACTTCAGTGTCAGCCACTACACTGGTTTTCGTTATTAAAGGATTAGCTGCTACATGTATTGAAAATGTATTTCTCTAAATCCAGATAGCACTTCTTGAGAAAGAAAACTTCATTCCCTCAAGTGTTCATAGAGCCCAGACAGCTATAGAGCAAGCCAATACCTCCAGACTCATTTCAATCTAAGCAAATCTCTTGATTTGGATGCCTAGAGGCACTGGCTTTAGTCTCTTCGTCCTCTCGTTTAACTGGGTGGGTGGGCTACCTTCTCACCATGCCTCCCACACCGAATCTCCAATGTTTCTTTTCAAAGTCTTTGTGTCTTCTGTAAGCAATTATTACCACAATTATTTTAAAAGCACATACAGGAAGGTCCTAGGAGGAGTGAGACTCAAATCTCTAACCCAAGAGACAGTGTTATTGATTGTTTAATGATTAGCTTTGATTTGCTTGCATCCTTGAGCAGTCACTTTTAGCCTGGGTTAGCATGATCCCTTGTGCTGTAGGACCTACTTAGTGTACACCATGGGTACAAAGGGGTATGTCCCAGGACATTCAACAAACACAGTACACAACATTCATGTGTGCATGGTGTGTGTGTGTGCGTGGTGTGTGTGTGTGTGTGTGTGTGTGTGTGTGTGTGTGTGTGTGTAGGCCAGAGATCAGTTTTGCCTGTCACTCCTCAGGAGCCACCCACCTTGTGTGTTGGGACAATGTCACTCACTGCCATGGAAATTGCCCATTAGGCTAGGCTACGTGCCCAGTGAACCCTTCAACACTCTCCCGTCTCCCCTTCACCCACACAGCAAATGTAAATGCCCACCACCACTCCTGACTTTGTACATGGACTCCAGGGATCACGTTCGGGTCTTCGGGGTTGTGTTGCAAGCACTCTGTGGACTGACCCTGTGGCCTCAGCCCATGCTGGCTTTCTAACTCCAAACTCAGACTGTGAGCCAGGAAGTAGCAAGAAAGAATTGAGGTAAGTAGCCCTCCATGACAGCTGCATGTCATGAGGACCAGGATCGGGGTAGTTCTGTCACAGCTATACACAATGTCTCTGTCTCCCGAATCTCCCATTTTCAGTGATGTTGCAAAACACGCCAAACAGATTTCTGGGACAGCGAGTGAAAATAAATAAGACATTTGTCTTTGGGAGTTCAGATCATACAATTACAACTTAAGAGGTCCTACTTACTTGATTTTAAACAACTTTCTGCCCCCTCCTCTCCTCCCTCTCTCCCTCAGTCCCCTTTTTTTTCTCTCCTTCCCCTACTCCTTATCCCCCCTTTCCTTTGATTGTACTGGTAACAGTACTTGGCTTTCCCCAGACTTTGATTTTGCCAATAAAAGCGTTAGAATGTACCGACATTTCTAATGCAATTTCTATAGACATGATTGGTTCTTTGAATATAATGGATCTATTTTCTCAATACCGTCTGCTGAACAATTTGACTGTCCTCCCTGATTAATCACCCTGTAGATTACTTGAAACTGGAATTCAGGAAGCTTTCTCATTTTGCAATATCCTTATTCAACCATAGTTCTGAGAATGGTTTGAGACAGGATGTGTCTGCCTGTCATCATTGGTAAATTACAGAGATAATAGAATTGCGTGCTGCGTATTGTGGTGGATTGAGCAAGAATGGCCCCCAGAGGTTCATAGATTTGAATACTTAGTCACCAGGTACTAAACTGTTTGAAAAGATTAGAAGGATCGGGAGGTATAGCCCTGGAGTACCTGTAGCCTTGATGGAGGAAGTGTGTCATGGGGGGGAGGGGGGTAATTGAGGTTACTTAAGCTCGTGCCTAGCCGAGTCTCTCTCTCTCTCTCTCTCTCTCTCTCTCTCTCTCTCTCTCTCTCTCTCTCTCTCTCTCCCTCTCTCTCTCCAGATCAGATATAATGCTCTCAGTTCCAGAGCCTGCTTGCTTACTGCCATGCTCCCTGCCATGAGGACAATAGACTAAGCCTCTGAAACTTTAAGTAAGCCTCACTTAAATGCTTTCATTTGTAAGTATCGCCGTGACCATGGCATCATCCACGGAACAGCTACAAAGACACATATCATGTGTCTATGTGCACATATATGCACACATATGTGACTGGTGTCCACTGTTGTTTTGCTGGGACCTTGTGTTTTGAGGGTAGAAGAGTCCTGGGTTGGAGAACTTGGGTTTGGGTGTCAGACAGATTTGGGGTTGAATTCAGGGTCTACCTGTCAGTTAATACTGGGCCCCTGTGCACATGGCTAAATGTCTAAGTCTCAGGTTCTTGGGGTTCATCATAAGGATGCAATGAGAAAATGGGGTAACCGCACAAAACATAACACCTGACATGGTAGCGCTCAGTGTGAGTGGCCCTGTGATGTCTGCTCCTTGTGGGGCATGCTGTGCTATGTATGGGAAGGCTCAGGGGGTTCCAAGTCTGTTTTCCCAGTGTTCAGAAGGAAAGGAACCTCTTCTCTTATGGGAAGAATTTTGCAGGCGTCTTTGTAGTTCACATTGGTTAAAAGCAACTTGACCTGGCACTTGGGCAACTACAGAAGCAAACTCAGGGGTTTTCACAGCTGAGTGACAAGTCTACAACTTCAAAGATCAGTTACTCAGAAGACCAAGGGCGTTAAAGCTCTGACTCTAGAGAGGACCAGTGTGTCCCAGGCACCCACTCTGTAAACCCCATAAGCTCGCAAGCATTTTTAGTTATTCTGGGATCCCGCCAGAACAGTGACTCTCCAAACATGGGTGACCAATACATAAAGTTAGCTGTTACTCTGGGGTCCAGGTCTCCACATTTTAATAGAAGTAAAAAATGAACTGTAATACATTTATTAAAAGGTGGCACATGGTTGCATGTGTAAAATGAACCCACCTTGGTGTTCATATTAGGATCATAGATTATTAATATGCAGCCTTAGAGTCTCTCCTAATACCAGCTTACAGAAACACACATGGACCCTGGAACCCTAAAGCTTTATACCCGACAGCGTTTTCTAGATGGCCTCTGTGTGTCTCGAGGTCCCATTCCTTTCTTTCTTCTTTAAATTATGCCTCCACATTTTTCAGCTGTAGCTTAGCACCTTGTAGGGGCTAACAGATTTCAGGAATTTAAAACATGTGGGCACCAAGGTACTCCCTGGGAAGGCAGAGACTGGCAGAGGCAATGGCTCACGAGGCAGCCAGATCCGGGACAGGGAGAGACCGCTCCTCAATAACATTAGTAGACGGTGACTGAGAAACAACACTTAAGTTTGTTCTCTGGCCTTCATATGTATGTGTGCGTCTGTACACACATGCATGCGTGCACACATGCAGACACACACACACACTCACAGAGAGAGAGAGAAAGAGAGAGAGAGAGAAATCCCTGTGAGATAAATGACCAAACATAAAGTCCTCAAAGACCTTTCATGAATTATTGAAATTTTGTTTATATAGCACATCGATTCCTTTTGCCATGCTTATTTAAGAAACCAACAATTTACTTGGCTGACTACATATTAGGTTTATGCAGTTTCACATAGAGAGTTCACATAAATACTATTTAGGAGAAAAATCATCACTTCTGGTAGAAGTTCAACATTTTCCCTCGAGTCAACAAGGATAAACCCTTTTCCCTTGGCTGCCAGGAAGCTCAGAGGTGTATTAAACACTCATTTGTCATAATCAGTTCCTTGACAACACTAGATCCTTCCCCCTCCCTCCCCAAAACACACTTTAAACTGTTTTGTTTGCTTGTTAGCTGTGTCACTTAAGGAAAATATTTTATGGAAGCAGGCAACATAGAAATCATTAGTAACCAATTACAAAGGAAAATAGACAGCAGTTTGCTTTAGGACCAACATACTCCCGAGGCTTCATCCATTTGGTAATTAGTATCCAGCAGGTTTTAGCACCCATTTGCCACCTGTTCTATCGCCTTAACTTTGTACTCCAGAACACAGCTCAGCATTGGTGATTTCTGTAAAGAGTTTGGTCTCCATTGTCCCAGCGCGCTAAGGGCTGGGTGGGCGTGCTGGGACAGATGAAAAAACAAAATAAAAATACAGAATACGAAGCCTGACTACATCGGGGCTCCTCCTTACTGCCTCTTAGGGTAATACGAGAGATGCCACAGAAAGCAATTCATGGGGAATCCCGCTCGGCGTAGAAGGTTAAGGGCCCTGCAGAAGGACATCACACAGGGATGGAGCGATTCATCAGTCGGTGAACTCAGAGGTTCTGAGTTTGAATCCCCGGCACCCATGTAGAAGTCCAGGAATGGCGGCCTGCACGTGTAACACCAGCACAGGAGGAGACAGCTTGCTGGTTAACAGGTGTGGCCAATCCACCAAGTTCAGTGAGAGACAAAGTCCCAAAATATAAGGCAGACAATGATCTCTGGCCTCTACATACACCAGCACAGGTGCACATACACGCAGGCATACAAGTTCAAATGCACAAGTGTGCATGCATGTACACACACACACACACACACACACACACGAGAGAGAGAGAGAGAGAGAGAAGTACTACAAGCAATATGGTTTACAGAATTAGCAATGGACTGACGCTCCCTTCTGGAGGCCAGAAGCTGGGAACTAAGTTGTTGGCACCCTGAGGGAGAACATTCCAGGCTCGTTCTATTAGGCCTTGATCGTTCTGGAAATCCTTGACCTTTGGTTTCTGAACACAGCTCCCAAATCTCTCCCTCTGTTGCTACTTGGCAATGGCCCCATGCTTCGTGTCTTCCTGTGGTCCTTTTTATTCGTCAAAGGACAACAGTCATATTGGGTTAAGTAGGTTTATCCTGTCTCCTTTGACCCCATCTCAACTGACATATTAACAGTTCTTACAAAACCTCTACTTCCAAATAAGGTCACAGCCTGGGGTGTAGGGGTTTTAAACCACAGCAAATATTCTGAGAGAATCCTCTTCCTTCTCTGTCCTCCCCTTCGACCATGTTTGGTTTTACACTCATTGTGCCGCTATCATTCTGTCGGACAAGGACCCTCATTTTAGCCCTTGACTAATTCCTCATTCAATATATTCTGATCATGGTTACTACCCCACACCTCCACCTAGAGACTCCTCACCTCCCCATCCTTCCAATCCCATGCCTATTTTATTTATCTCTTAAGATAACAGAAATTAAACAAACAAACGAACAAAGGAATAAAATAAAATGAACAAGTTAACAAAGAAACAAAGAGAGAGCATGCAAACACATACAGGCGCACGTGCACACACACACACACACACACACACCTCTAAAAAATCACAGAAAGTCACAGAATCCAAGCTATATACAAGCAAGAGACCAATAAGGTAAAATACATACATACATACATACATACCCAATCAAAGCAATATGAGACAAAAAAAAAAAAAAAAAAGACTTCAAAAATACTTTGAGCTTGTTTTGTGATGGCCATCACCTGCTGGAATGGGGGGGGGAGGCTGAGTGCTGTGTTTGCATCAGTTTTGTGTGATGTGAAATCTGTAAAGCTCTTTTCAGAATAAGGACACCCTTTCCTTGTGTTCTTATCTCCCATTCCTGTCACAAGCCTGTGTGATAGATTTTGCCAGCCTTGTATGTTCAGGGCCCCTGAAATAAAGAGAAAACACACAGCCAAATCCCCCTAGTAATAGTATGTGTGCAAATACACAGAGGCCATCAAATTTTAGTCCTGGCTATCGCTGCATCTGCAGTGTGTATGGATTTGAAACAAGACTTTTGCTTATCTCTCTTTCTTAATGGAGTCTGATTCAAAGTAGTTTTGGCTGATTTCCTTTTAGGGATAAAATGCCCACTAACGTAATCAGCTCCATTTTCTCTACTGATCAGGACAAAGGGAACCTTCATCCCTTCTCACATCGTATCTGAGAAGTATCTGAGATTTGAACCACCTCTTACTCCTCTCCCCAAAACAAAAACACAGAAATTGGCTTACTATTTATATATTATCGTTTGGGGGCAATTAGCTTATTTTAATTGTGAGGACCTTGCTCAGATTTTTTTTTTTTTTTGATTATTGTTAGGCATACTCATGAACATGTCATTGGCTGTTAGCTGTGTGGTATTTTGCACAGTTATCACTGAGTAAATGATCACATAAAGTAAGTTAATACACAGAAGTTTCTGAACTAAAATATATGTTTGAGACCAAACAGCAGGAAGAATATTTATCTCGTTAGATAAGAATCAGAAGTTAAAAGAGGACTAAGTCATTCTGGACTTTGTATTTAAAACCTGCCTTATCTCAGGTTATTTGTGAAACTGCAGCTCAGATCCTCATCGCTTTGTGCGAATGCATACTTCTAACCACATCCTGCTTTCCTTCTTTGTTCCTGATGACACTACCCTCACGTGTGGGGAGATGGCTCCATCAGAAAGTTCTTTGCCCCTGGAGCTTGGGGCCCAGGGTTCTGATCTCTAGATTCCATATAAACTTCTGAGCTCTATGGTATGTACTTGTAACCCAGATATTTAAGGACAGAGGCATGAAGCTGTAAAGCTCACTGGCTAGCCAATCTAGACTTAATGAAGAGTCCCAAGCCAATGAGCCGCTGTCTTACAAGGACATATATGGCGTTTATGAGGATGATACCCGAGGTTGTCTGCTTCTATCTACACACTGCCCAGAAAAGTGCATCCACAGGTACATGAACACCTACCTCTAGCACCCCTTGTAACACACACACACACACACACACACACACACACACACACACACACACATATTTTGGAAATCACTATGACCAGAGTAATACAAAACAACTACTATCCTACAGTATATCAGTTTATAATTCATGCAGCACCCCGATATCTTCACATTACTCTCTAGGGGATGCTACTGGTCATGGGATGTTGGGTCCACACAGGCTTCAAGAATGTAAGAGGTCCTTCCTCTACCTTAACCATTCTACTCGAGTACTCATAAATCCTGCAAAGCTCTCTGATACTTATAAAGATTAGACCCTTGCTATTTAAAACCCTCCCAACATCACACATCTCAGAGAGCCATGCCTCCCAGAGTTCTTCAATATCAACCAGCCCCCTTCACTGATAGCTATCTGGGCAAATGTCCCTTTCCTGACATTAACCAATTCCATCCTTGCATCTTGTCATACTCTTTAGAACCTTAGGCCTCAAAAATGTGGGTTATTTTTAACCCCCCCATACTGTTACCAAGCTGGATGGAGGAGCTTGCAAAATATTGACAACCATAAACGGATCCTGAACATGCAATGAGCAAAAGTTATTTCAAAACTCAATGTGTAGTGAATCAGAACTGCTGCTGGCAGAAGCCATACAGAACATTGTGTTGTGTGACTTCCCTGGGGCCTGGGTTCTGAACACACACCACGCCCACCCTGTGCTAAGCACGCTGTCATGCCACACATCTCCAACAAATGGTTCCTGAATCTAGGCTCAGACTCAAGATGCCTGTATGTTGTGAATCTCAGTGCCTCTACTGTTGTGTATAAATTCTCTGCTCTTCCAGAGACATAATGCTTTAATTATAGAAAACAAAGCCTTACTATTTTCCTAATACTATTTCTCAGCACACAAGCGTTAAGTTAGTATTTCTTTGGGTTGTATTGTAGTGTAATATTTCATTTCAAAGATTCCTATCTGAGTTGCTGATGGGAGTTTCATAGGCACTTTATTGAGTGAATTTTATCATAAGTTCAGGCCAAAATTTCTGAAACAGCCCTAAACTTAAATCACTTGGTGCTACATGTTATGCAAAGTGACATTCTCGGTTCTGACATCAATAAAAATCCAAATATCTATCAGCTCTGAAGCAATAAAGACGCTCTGCATCCTGCAACATTCAATGTCCTGCCAAGTTACAATTATTTATGCAAGAATAAACAAACACACCCATCTCAATAGCGTGCAAATTGGCCTGCATCTTTGACAAATGGCAAATGTGCTTGATTACCGAATTACCAAATAAATTTCCTTGTGGCTTATTATCAATAAATGTTTCCTTTATATACTTATTTTATATACCTATAAATCTTGTAGAAAAATTCTCAAGTAAAAAGGGTCAGTTCTCTGTGACAACCGGATCCCATGATGATATCTTCTTTGTATTGTCTTCCCCTCTGTTAAAACTTTATTCCAGGCTCTTCGGCATTACACATGTCTCATTGTTATTTTCCAACAGATCAGGTAGCTTTGAAAGGCTTTGTCTGATATATCTTTTTTTAATGGACCCTCAAAACATTATTGTCCTTGGTATATATACTGTAAAGTTCCATATTTGACTGATAATAATTATGTAATCTAAATTCCTTAACTTTTCTGTCACCGGCGCATATGCGGATGTCCTTTAAGATTAACACATCAAACTGTAAATCATGATGAGCCCGAATTAATATTTATAGTCTATTACATCATCCAAAATCTGCACCAACACTTTAAAAATACTAAATACTCATGTATTTTTGACTCTATATTTTATATCCCTCTTAAGGAGGAAACATTTATGGATTTCCATAGCATCCAGAATTTGGTTTTGAAATTTTTATGTGGAATAGAAATGTCATCTTTGACTTTTCTGGATTGACATAAAGGAACATCTTCCAGAATCATTCGTCTTCAGGAGCCTGCTTTCCCCTGGTTCTGTGTATTCTCTGTCTAAGTACTATGAGACTGCCCCATTGGTGACTGCTGGACTCTGTAAAGGCAAGAAGCAGATGCCCTCTTCCTTGCTGCGTTTGAGGAGTAGGGAACAAAATGCTTTCAAATGGAGTGACCTTAACTACACAGAAGGTCTTGGAGCACCAAAGGGGGGGGGGAATGTTAATTCCTACACAAAGCTTCATTACATGGGTGCTCGGTTAAAATAAAAGGCTAATAAAAGTACAGCGATCCCATTAGATCCGTGGGAATGCCACACAAGGATGCCTCAGACAGGGCTGTTGGCCTTGCTTCATCAATAAAGCATCTAAGATGCCCAATTGAATGGGGCTTCTTTCCTGGACTCTTAACTGGTGGTTTAGTGATATTAGACCATTAGCCAATGGTTGAGGAGCTTTATGGGATTCTTGCCCTGCTGCAGCGGTAGAATCAAGTTTTATCTTCCGGATATGTGGAAAGTCCATAACACATTGAAGTTTTCTCTGCTCTTCCAGACTTGAAAGTTTCTCTGGTCTTCAGATAGTAATGTTTGGGAAACCATGAGTGAGTGTCCACGTGAAAGTGGCCACTGTGAAGCAGTCTAGGGAAGTCCCCTATACAATTTCTCGCATTTCTTTCCTTTTTTTCTAAGTACATAGAATTTCGCTTGCAGGCTGGTTCACATACAGGAAGATTGCGAGACAACGTGTGATGGTGTGTGGTTGATGGATGCCTGTAAATGGAGCTCTTAATTGGTCTAGATGATAAAAAGCCTGAGTCAGATACAGAGGGAGGTGCTGAGGCATCAGAGAGAAGGAACAAGTCCAGCACACCTTACCTCCTAAGGGTCTCCACAGAGAGCAGTTTCCTGTTTCTCCCTGCTTATATCCTGATTCTGCCCGGCTACATCACTTCCTGTCTGTCTGTACAGACCTCCAGGTTCCTGTGGTTAGCTAGTGGCAAGCTCCATTCTCTGACCTCCAGACAGGCTTTATTTGCTCAAGAAAGTTAACACCACAAATGCCCGACCTCCATCAAGACTTGGAACTTTGGAAAGTTCATGCCTTAGATACAGAGAGAGAATGACCTCCAGGCTTCAGAAACTGAATTTTTGGATATCAGAAACTCTCAGCAAATACATTTACCAAGAAAATTTCTAAGACATAAAACCATATGTCTGCTTGCATGTTTGAGAAAAACATGCTACAGGTGTGATACCCCATTGTTATTGCCAAGTTTCTGTCTTCCTTGTTCTAACAGATAAAAGTGTGCGAGGAACAACTACTTCTCTTACCACCTTGACCCCGATGTCTTTGAATACACGATGGTTCAGCCTCATACATATCTATGATAGCTGTATAACGGATGAACAAATTCCTAGCAAACGTCACTCAGCTGTAGCATATGGGAGATATCACTTAAAGTGTCACCAGCACTTCTATTCATACATGATCTCATCAGGATAATCGTTCGTTTAAAATCCTAAGGCTTACAAACCGGGTGATCAGAAATGTTACAAAGTAAATGGCACAGATGCCCACATACTCCTGTCGACTGGCGAGGCAAAATGGACATGGGGCCTAATTTAGAAAAAAAAGTCTCTATAGAAGCCAGAGAAAAGTAACCATCACACAACACGCCTCCATTCCGGGTGAGAATCCCCACTGCCGGATCCCCGCTGTGCAGAGGAAATCAAAAGAAATAAAATTAACACCACTGAACCACAGAGCCCACAAACGACTGGTCACGGAAGGTATCATCAAATATTTGAAAGACTGTCGTGTGAAACAAGAGTTAATTAGATTTACTCTGTTAATTCCACGGAGCAGTGCAAAGAACAATAAAAAGTTTTTGGAGGGAGCTCTGTTTTGCCTCAGTCTAGGGAACACTCTAACATTTAAAACCCTCTGTAAACAGGTTGAGCCAGAATGCTTTGCCAAGTAGGACATGTCAGGCCCCTCTCTATCTAGGATAATGTGGGTGGGACCTTAGCTCACTGGAGGGATTGATCAGGTCACCTCATTAACTTAACCCTTCCAACTCCATCTTTAAGAGACTTCTCTAACTTAGTTGATGAGAAGATAGAATCTCATCCAAACCAGCTTGTTTATTTTTCAAATTCTTTGACAGGTAAGAAAGAAGAATCTTACTCTTATTCCAGCTGTCTTATGTGTTGCCTGCAAAAGGAAAAAAAAATGAATTTTAGATGAGCGCTTCTGTAGTTCCTACAATATGATTACCTCGGGCAGTGTTTCAAGTGTAATTAAAATTCTGTTTGCGCTCCTTGAAATACACAGAGCTACGAGTGTGGAGTGGGATCCGCCTGATTTGTGTAGTTATCTAATTGAGCCTGGTGACAGAGTTATTCTGGATCCATGACATTTAAATGAAAATTGAGTCCCTTTGGTCAGGGTTGGGCTCTTGAGTATGATGAGCCTATGGTGTTTGAGAACAAGTCTGCAGTCTTCCAGAAGAAACGGAAAAACACAAAGCTGAGGATGTGGTTGGTGGCCTGGGTGCTTAATGTGTAGCCTGTTCTAACAAAGCAGATCCGGATTTCATTTGGAAATAAACACTGCAAATGTGTGTTCCAAAGCCAAGAGGAGATTCTTCCATATCAACCAAGTAAAACAGAGCAGTTGGAGGGGGAAAAAAAGCATGAGAAAATAGAAGCCTATTGTTACCTTCCAAGAGTCAGGAAGAATAATAACCCACATTATCAGAAAGGGCAGCACAAAATTACTCGTGCAGAGAACAGCAAAGACTTCTTGCTTTTCCTTTTTGGCCTTCTTGCTAGCAATTTAAGATCAAGATCTTAGAAGGAATTACATTCCGTCTTAGGCAGAACTGACAGAAACACATTTTCAATTACCAGCAGGTGACAATCGAACAACCGATGTTGGTGTTTTTTAAAACAAGGTTATTTCTTGCTTTACAAAGGTGACTATTTATAAATGACTGAACACAACATCTTTAACAAATAATGCTACTCCTTTCAAAACATACAAATGCTTTAGGTTTGGATACCGACAACACGGCTAATGTGTACCTTTGTTGTTTCTTAGGGGTCCTACTACTGGGAGAAAAAAGACAGGGCGCCACAACTGTTTGATAAAAATATTAAATACTTATTTATAATAAGTCCCTAAGGACCCACTAGAATAAATATGACCATTATTCACTTCTATTAAGTCAAGGTTCATAATTTCACTTTTGCTGCTTTAGGGCGCATTTCTCAGGGCATATTTAAACATCCATGAATAAATGGCTATAAGTAAAATGATGAATGAAATTAATCTAAGCCAATAACGTACATTCAGTGAGGCAGCCTCATCCTATATCCCAGAGTTTTATTGGATACATACATATTTTTTCCTGTTATCTTAAAGCACCAATAATTCCCAGAGAGACCATTTTTGTAACTCCAATAAAACAAAAACAAAAACCCTCTCTTTTTTTTCCTCCCAAATCATCCTACAGCTTATCATTGTACCTATCAGTATGAGACCCTGTTTTGTTTTGTTTGTTGTTGTTGTCGTTGTTTTGATTTTTTTTTCTTTTTGTAGACTTGGTTTTCAGTGAAGTCACTTATGCCATTTCTAAGTTAAAAAACATCAGAAGACATATTGATGGCGTCACCGTACCCTTCTCAAAGGCAGATTCAGGCAGCTCTCTGTCCGCTCCTGCTCCCCATTTCCTTCAGATTTTCCAACCAGCCCCCAGTTGTTTGATGCATTTTTGAGACACGAGTTAATGTTCGCGTACTTAAGGCAGATTATCTCCATCCAAGATGAAGGCTTTAAGGGTGCCAAATTATCTCACCACCCTTCCCCTCCCTGGGTTCCATTAACCTTAGTATTTCAAAGCAATCTAATTTCGGATAAATTGCTTTCCTGTGTTTTGGCTGCTAGCTTCTGACAAACGTGTTTTAAGTTTCACTCAAAGGCTAATTTTTTTTTTCTTCTTATTTTAACCACCGAATGCTTTACAAATTATGCTAGCAAGATGTCTTTTATTTCTCAAGTTTTCGTTACTGAGAAATTATAATTTTCAAAGCTAAAAGAAAAAGAAAGCCTGCACATTTGAAAGGGAAGCTAAGCATCACTCAGTAGCACACATTATAGGACTTTGTTATTAGGAGAATCTGATTCAGGTTACTGCCCACCTATTAATATTTAGAAAATATATTAGCAAAAATGACCTGTCTTTTGAAGAATCCTTTTTTTTTTATTTTAAGTGTTTTTATTCCCAGTGAGAATACAAAGTTAGTAGACTCTCCAATCCAGAAATTTCCAGCTAAGCCTACCTCACTTTCAATGTATACATGTACTCTGTCTTGTCTTTCTGATTCTAACACACACACACACACACACACACACACACACACACACAAACATGCACGCACACACCACCACCACCACCACCACCACCATTCCAAAAGCTCAGAGAAGAAACAGTCACTTAAGAACATATTGATAATTATGCTCTGCATTCTCCCAGAGGATATGTGGCCATGCTGACTCCTTGGTCTCTGCTGCCACAGGGGATCATGTTGAGGTCCATGTTCCCATGATGCCAACGTGATAGGGTGCATTGTATGAAATTCCCAAAAAAGGAGAAATATTTGCTAAGGAAAAAGACTGTGTTTGCTAATGGGTGAAAAGGAAAGAAACAGTGTGGTCAAGGATGAACTATGAGTAGAAACAGAAATGAAATTTCTATTGGGCTGGCCCTAGATCACGGCGCATATAAAATTATCTCATTTCTCCTCAACTGCTATGTAGGCATCCCTTTCCTATTTCACAGGCAAAAGCATGAGTCCAGTTTGCCCATGGATATATAGCAAATTCTCAGCTCCATTTCAAACCCGCATCTGGCTTGAAATCCTATGTTTGTATACTTTTTGTTTAATATTCTATTTCAGAATATCCTAAAAGTCGTGTTTCAAAGAAGGGGATGGTTAATTATCCCCAGAGAAGTTGGCATTTGTGTTGAGAAACGAAAGGCTGGCTGAGTGGATAGAGCACGAGAGAGCACAAGAAACCATTTCAGGCAAATGGAAACAATAGCCCGTAGGCAAAGCAAGAAGTTGGGGTTGCAGTGAGATTTGAGGATCAATAGACAGCCCAGTTTGACTAAAGTGAAGTGGGATTGGAAAAGATAGGTGGGACCAATATATACATATTGGTCATCATTATACCATGTGTGCCCATCATTAGGAATTTGAGAGCTTGGTAACAGGATCCAAGAAATAATAAAAGTTTAGCTTTCGGTAAGCAGAGCTTAGCAAAATCTTGTCATCATTGGAGGCTAGTTAGGTTATTAATATTCTCTGTTTTTCCTTCTCAAGTGACAGTCATTATTATAATGAGGGCTCTCCAAAGTAATTTGTATTTCTTGGAAAGAAAGTATTAAAAATGTAAATGCTTTCACATATTCATTCTTGAACCTGTGCTATTTTAAAATATGAACAAACACATTTAACACCTAGGAAAACTATAACAAAATGAACAATAGATTGTTTATTCACATGTTCTCATTATTCACAATTCCCTAGAGATAATATGTCAGGTTTTTTTTTCTTTTTCTTTCTTTCTTTTTTTTCCCTAAATACCATGATTTATTATTTGCTAAAAAGGAGGATGGTATTTTATTCATAGCAAGACTGTGGTCAATTCTTATTACAGACACAGATCTTTTGCATATTCAAATCTACTTGGAGATATTTGTTTTGTTAGGACATTCCAAAGACATATATTTTTAAGTGTTAATGTAGCTATTCTCAGTAATAAACACACATGGTTGTGTTTATCTTTTTTCATTTGCTTATTAGTAATTATTCCAAACCGCTCAGTTTAACACTTCCCTGTTCTGGGAATTTAGTTGCTCATAAAAATAGAAAAAGCTGTACTCAACAACAGTTTTCTTCTCTTTTGTTTTTACCCCCCCCCCCATTTTGAACTATTCAGAACTCATTTTTGCAAGGATACAACTTGTTTGCAATACCACCAAGTCAGAGATAGACTGCATCTCTGTCTTTTGATTAGCAAGCATGAACTCAAACAAGCCCAGCCATGCATGAAGTCATCTAATGGAATTCAAATATAAATATAATTGACGAGTGCCAGACGTGCAAAATTTGTATAATTTGCATGGCAAGTGCAGTGTGGGGTTAACAGATGAGAAGAAAAAGACCTGGGAGCAGTTTCCAGAGAGCCAGAGATGCAAGTGCCGAGCATGTCTCCGAGCTTCTTGACCAGGACCTGACTCAGAAATTAAAACACAAAAGCACCCTTGGATCTTAATCTACCTTAGGAAAGTGATCCAAAGCAAATACGCAAAACTGTAAGACTGGTCGACTAAGATGACTTTCCAGTGAGGTGGGAAGATTCATAGAAGCAAGGTTATTTGGCCCATCCTGACTGTCAGCACTGAATTATTTCATTGTGATCAAATACAGCTCAGTTAGCATGGGTGGGACTCCATTCTGGTTAATGAATCAACATGGAAAGCATCACTACCGAAAGCGTTTCTTCCCATCCCACTTTGCACCCTTCCCAACCACACCCATGCAAATATTTCCCACTATAAAAGAAAGAGTATTAAAGACTGGAATCTGGGATGGGAGTTCTCACCTTTCTGTGGCCTTCAGTTACCAAAGATGCAGTATTGTGTGGTTAGAAAAAGATGGAGAGTACCCTGATTTCAGTCATTAGTGATAGCCAGTCTAGATGCTAAGCTGTAGCATTCTAGGGATGGTGTCTGCATTTGCTTATCATAGCATTCCTGCTTCCCAGCATGTTGCTGAGATATTTGAATGTATAATTTGCATCTACACCTCGAAAATTGGGTGGGCTTGCTCTATGAAGAGTGGATAAGAATCTTCTCCTACGGGAATTGACCGTACTGAAAAGTTTGGGAAGAAAGTTAAGTAATTGAACATGGTTAATTAAAGTACACTTCTAATAAACCGAAGTTGGGTAATTTATGGATAGAATGCAAAACTCTCGCCAATTTGTAAGATTAGAAGTTGAAACTTCAAAGTGGCTTCACCAGGCAGCTGCCTCAAGTCTTGTCCTCAGATCCCTTCCCCATGGCTAGGGGTCTTCAGAGTAAAGCCTGGGGAGCTTCGTCTAGACAGCCATTGGGCAAGCCTCTGGGGTGCATCTCAAGGGAAACATTCTTACTTCCTCATACAGGTGCGCCTCGATTCAAGCAATGTTAGAGTACATAGATTAACAGATTAATGTTTAGATGAGACTAGAAGCCTATGATGCACTTACTGCCATGGGCACGGAACATGACTTTGTATGGCTACTTTGGAAGATACCCTTTTCCTCCCAGGGAAACTGCCTGTAGCATGGAAAGCTAAGCCCCTGGGTGACTTTATAGACAGATGTTTGTAGCACACAATTTCTCTCATCAAAGCCACTATAACAGAATTTAACCCTGTTTCAGGAGGCATCAGGTGATGCAGGATGACCTACTGGGTTAGAGGCAGGGGGATGCACAGAAGTAGAATGTGCTCAGCATCTCCACTAAGGCCTAATCTTAGAGTCAAGGCCCAGCCAGCACAAGCAGCCTTTCCCCTACAGTTCACAGGCCCAGTTTCCCTCCCTGGACACACAGTCTGTGAAGCTACCTGTCCCAGAAGGCCCAGTGCGAATGGGTTTAATTCCCAGTCATTCCTAAACCCCTAGCTTCATTTCCGTGTATATATTTTGTGAATCACACTCCGTGAGACAATGTACCCTATGCTCATACGTGGGAGAGAAGAGACCTTAGATCTTGGCTCCATATTCAGAAATGGTAACGCGGAAAGCAATGAAATCCATGTAAGTCATGGCTGGGCAGAGTTCAGAGAGTGAGTAAAGGAAGGGGTGCTTCATATGTGACTTAGGGAGTAGGGGTGTATTGCGGTAAATAAGGATCAGGATAAACAAATAGGCCGAATAGATGTTTATTCAGGGAGAAATAACTTACAACCTAGACAGATGAACACCAGGAAATTCAACCCGATCCTCTCCTGTCCGAGTCACACCAGAAAGAGAGCGCCTTCCTGGCCCCCTCTGACCTCCTTCCTCAGGTCACCTCCGCCCATCGCTCCACCCCCCAATGGGCGTGGTCAGTGCTACAGAAGGACTACCTCACTACAGGGGTGGGTGTCGGGTCTAATGGGTCACCCTAATATTTGAACCAGTTTGTTTCCCAAACATGAATGGCCATGGGAGATCTCTAAGAACTAGGAGATCTGGCAGCGCGTGGTACCCTTTCATACATCGCTTTCCTACACCAGCTGCCTGCTTAGGGCAACCAGAAAGGACAGGGAGAGAGAAGGTGTCCTGTGGTGGTGTCTTTTCCTTCCAGTCTGTCTTTGTAATGGTGTGTGTGTGTGTGTGTGTGTGTGTGTGTGTGTGTGTGTGTGTGTGTGTGTGTGTGTAGTTGAAATAACCAGCTGTAGCTGCTGCAGAATCCCTATTCTCCCAGGAGGAATCATGCACGCACGCGCATTTGAGTGAGTCTGCGCACTAGTAAACTCCTCTTGTATGTGAATTAAAACTTGAAGTCTACAATGTGAAAAACAAAGCAGGGACTGGCCATGATTCTCGGTGATGGGATATTGACTGGCATATGTAAGGCTCTGGGTTTCACACCCCCTCCCCAATAGATCAGTCAGAATGAATTACCTTTTTAATTGTTTACTTCGTAGAAAGACATTAAATGAAATTGAGAAACACAATAGCTAGGAGTGGTGGCTATAGTCGTTTCTTGACATCTTATTGTGATTTAAAAAAAAAAAAAATACCCCGACAAAAGCCATGAGGCCAGAGAGGTGATTAGGTGGGTTTGCTTCCTATGCAAGCCTGAAGACAAAGGAGAGAGAGGATTCATGCAGAGTGTCTGTCAGGGGGAGCGAGTCAATGCATCAGGAACCTGAGGCAGCTGGCCATATGGATCCACAGTGAGGAGGCAGTGAGTGATGGATGCGAGCTATGCAGTCACCTTTTCCATTTTCTACAGTTCAAGATTCCCAGGGATTATGCTCATCTATAGTTAAGGGGATACTTCTCTATAGTTATGATGAGTCGTGCCACTGTGGTAACATAACCAAGGTAAGGACTCCTCCCACAGGCATTCTCAGAGGCCAGGCCTCACGTGAGGCTAGATTCTGAGAAGCTGACAGCAGTGACTATCCCAGTAGCTCACACCTTAAGTTCCAGTAATCTGGAAGGGAATTCCAATGTCAGCCTTGGCTACACAATGAGTTCTGAGGCCAGCCTGGGTTAACATAAGACTGCCCAAACTCTAACAATAAAAAGGAGGAGAAGGAGGAGGAGGAGGAGAAGAAACAAGAAAATGAGTAGAAATCTCACCATGCCAAATGCCAAATTGAAGAGCATGGGAACATGTAACGTTGGTGACACTGTCCCCCTCATTTTGAATAAATACCCATTTTCATTTATGCAGGTTTTGTATCCAACCTTGTCTGGAAGGGATAGCGAGAGGCCATTTACTGATTCTCTATGGCTTGCTTAATGACACGAATTCTATAAAAGTCCTCAGTGGAATTCCTTCCTTAGCATTCTTTCTTCCCAGGCAATCAGCACGAGCTTCTGAGAGGAGGCCCTCACACTAGATGTGGGAGATGAGAGCTGAAGCTCAGGGCCAGCTCACGGAAATCCATTAGTGTTCTTTGGCCGCTCCCAGAACATAGTTTGTCCATAATGAAATCCATCAGTACTGTTCCGACTGATTTTAGACACTGATATTTTACATACAGGATATTAGTTGTTTCGGTAGTGTGTGCAAACACTCCAGCATCCTCTAATGGTACCTACGTTGTTCACTGGCATCTAATTGATCAAATGCATCTCTGGGAAGCCCAGGGCCAAAGCCATAAAGATGGTTAGAATTTCACCTATCTGCCTGCTGCACTTAGCTGGTTACCCCGTTCAGACTTTGTACCCACAGCTACCTTCCTCCTTAGTCTTCTGCTCAGCTCCTGGGAGGGTTCGATGAAACAGTTCTATGTCTTTTTGCTCATGTTTGACAAAACATCACAGCTGCTGTCTCCACTTCTGGATTCTTGTGTATTAGAATAATTCCAATGCTCATAGGTCCTCACCCTGATATTTGCCCAGATATCCGATGTCTTTTAACCCAATCTGCAATATTCTCTTCAGCATCTCCTAGGATAGGTGGCTGCAAGCAATCGAGTACCTCTACACTAAGGATTGGGTTCTGTTTAATTCCCCTTTGGATGGGGAATTGATTTGTGAGGGCTCCTTCCACTCAGATTAAAACACTTTGTGTCTTTAGTTTCTAGTTTTATTTCCAGTTAACACTAGAGTCAAAGATCTTGTGTTATAGCTATCAGAATTCTGTTCTCCCAATAGCTAGCTTCCAGTCAACGGTGACAGATGAGACCTCCAAGTGGCTGGCTTCATCCCTTCTATACCTGACACTTCAAAAGAAAAAAGAATGACCACTTCACACCTGTGTGAAGCAGGGCCAGCCTACTTTTGGAAATGTCTGTCACTATTTTAGGCTTTGTGAGCCACACAATATCCAATATGGTTTATGTAAATTAATGAATTTGATGAGGGTGGCCATGTTCTGACAATTTTTAAAATTTATTTTTGCAAAAGCAGGTGGCAGACTGGATTTGGCCTACAGCCCATAGTCTGAAGCCCTAAATAAAGTGTATCTTAGAGATTTCTTCTGAATCTTCCTTTCTCTCTCTCTCCCTCCCTCTCCATCTCTCTCTGTCTCTTTCTCTCCCTCTCTCTCTCTCTCTCTCTCTCTCTCTCTCTCTCTCTCTGCCTCTCCCCTCTTTTCCTCTCCTTTTCTCTCTTCTCCTTACCAAAAAAAAAACTCTACTCTGGTCCTACTCTGAGCTTTGTGGATATTAATATTTCGAATATTACCTCCATCCCCGATTAATGAAATTTAAATCTATAGCTTTAACGATCTCCACAATGGTTTCTCTGAGTCATCTTAAACTTATTTATCTTGAAATAGTTAAGGCATGGTTCACTGTCTTTCTCTACCCAGGACAAATTCTCTAGCTGGCGTGGGGAGTCATCCATCTGCTTTCTGATGAAATTACCCACTCTAAATATAAGTAAGAAACACTGCAGTTTCCCTCAGCCTACCCCTTCACAGGTGTCTTAGTGTCTTGTACTCATTCAGCATCTTGGATTGATACCCAACCCTTCTACTGTCAATGATCTAGACTAGGGAGCTAGAAGTAGTCCAGAAAATGGGTGCATTTCCTTACCAGGAAACGAGAACCCTGAGCCCCATGAAGACTTTCAGTCTTGTGGAAAGGGAGCTAGAGATGGATGGGGTCTGGCCTCCTTACAAGGATGAGAAGTCCCACAGACTTTAGCACTATGGCCAAGTGTAAAGAAAGAAGCACATGCCAGGTGCTGGATGGACCTAAGTGTAGGGGAGAGCCACAAACTTTCACCCAAGAGGAAGTAGAAATAGCTATTCTTACCCTGTATGCTCCTGGAAGCTAAAGCAGCAGTAGAGCTAACATCTGGGATGGAGAACCTAAAGGTTTCCAAGAAACTTTTCTATTTGTCCTTATCTTTGTAGGTGGGATAAAGGAGGAGAATGGAATGTTTGTCTATTCCTTAACCAGTTCGTCTGACACCTTCTCTAACCTTCTTGTAACAGGCTTGGACTATGAGAAATACCTTCTAATTTCTGCTTCCTACACAGCCATTGGTCATGATGCTGTAGCTCTCAGGAATTTCTCACCTCTGGTCACGGAGTTGTCTTGGTGACTAAACTTGATGATACACGCATGTTTAGCATTGGCTACCATATCACTTAACACAGGTTCTCAGTTTTACCCATAAAGTAAGTTTGGCTGTTCTGCCAGTAAGAAGAAAGTTACAAAGGTCTATGTTTCCCATGATTCTAGAGTATGGGTAAACTTGAAGGATATCTGGACTAAGCCATAAAAAACATGAATAGCCACCTACTTTGAAATGTTAACTAAACACACACACACATGTATATGGAGTTTTTCATCAGGACCTCCAGCCAGCTCCCAAATAACCACACAGAGACTTAATATTAATTATATATGCTCAGCTTCTAGCTTAGGCTGGTCACTAACTAGCCTAGCTCTTTCAACTTAAAGTAACCCATATTTTTAATCTACACTCTACCACATGGCAGTACCTTTTTTCACCATGGCATATCCATCTTACTTCTGTGTCTCTTGGCAACTCCACTCTCTTCTACCCGAGCTCTCCTTTGGTTCCCCGAGTCCCACCTAACCTTTTCCTGCCCATTTAATTGACCAGTCAACTCTTTAGTAAATGATGAGAGTAACACATATTCGCAGTGTACAAAAAGATTTTTCCACAGCACGTATACATATGATACACATGCATTCTATCTGAACATTCCATTCCAGTCTGCACTAACTGAATCACAAATGACTCCACACTTGAGAATAAAGATCTAGCACCATGCTCTAGTAGGCACAGGGAATGGAAATCCAGGAAAGCTCACTACCCATCTGGGAGGCAGTGATCATGACAATGATGGCCATCCCAGGAAGCAGCAAAATAAAAATCAGTCCCCAGTCCTGCTTGAAAACATCCCAGAATGATCCAGATCACTTCGAGAGATAAGAGGAGATTTCCAGAAAGTTTCCTGAGATGTTTAACTTTTAATTCAATTTGCTAGAAAATTTCATTACAGCTCAAATATAATTAAGAAGGCCCAACAACACAACAAGCAGATAAACAAAACCTGGAACCCAAGCCGGGAGAAGAAATAGAATCATTCTCGGTGTAAAGTAAACTAGGGTGGCTCTGACAGAAACTTCCTTGCCTAATATATTCATTATATTTCTCTACATTTCCATTTTAATTATCATGAAGAAAAGGCAGTCACCCTTTTGCCAAGCGCAGTAATTTATACTTGCAATGGTAAGATAAGTAACAGCACTCTAAATACATCATAAACAAAATATTTATTAGGAAAGCCTCATTAGCATGCATTTCATTCTGATAATAAGGTTTAGGAATTTAAATTAATATCAGTGTTATTCGAGAACATGGCTATTAACATTTAATAATGTTTAGCATTTATATAGTCCTTTGTGTTTCCAAAGTACTTTAGCCATTAATTAATTAAGCCCCAAATTATCATTGTAAGCAGGTTCAGCTCATGGTTTCGTCAGTTATAAAATTATATTCATTAAGTATTTTAACTTTTCCAGCTAGAAGTTCTCATCAGCAGTAATTTTCTTGGAAGTTGTCTCTTGCAGGGTGAGGGTGAGGTTGCTTGTGTACAGACAGGAATTCCTCAATGGCTGTCTATCAGGAATTCTATTCGTGACCTGTGTGGACCAGAGATGGGCAGCTGGCAAGAGGCGAGAAATCCAGATTGTCATGGAGTGTCTGGCTTTATTACTGGTCCCCTGACTGCATCACCACACACTGAGACATGAGGTCAAGGTCATACTTAGAGGTCAAGTTTTAAAATAGAGTCCATGCTTAATATTTATCCAGCTAACATATGTCACAAATAGAAGTGCCCTGTGTGTTTTTTAAAGAGAAAGACAGATAGACAGACAGACAGACAGACAGACACACACACACACACACACACACACACACACCCAGAGAGAGAGAGAGAGACAGAGAGAGAGACAGAGAGACAGAGAGACAAACAGAGAGAGAGGCAGAGAGTTAGTTTAAGCAAGCAAACCTTCATACCTGGAGGAAGAGGACTAAAACTGCCATCTTAGAACACAAAGAGATTTAACCTGACAGCCACTGACAACATGCACAGGCCCCTCATAACAGGTATTAGTGACATGGGATTGAGCAGTGATCTGTCCAGCCTTGGGTAGGGGGAACTGGCATTCAGAAATATTTCTCAGTTGGTGTTGGTTCCCTTCTGGGTAGGGAGCAGGTGCTGACCAAGCCCACAGGGACCATTAGACAGCTTCATTCTGGACTTTTTGAAACACACGCACCCAGAGCATCCTAGGGTGGGGAAGAAACTCCCCTCAGCTTACACTTGGTTCCCTGATGATGACTGTGGGCTGTTCCCTTCAAACATGGGGTACTCAGCTTTAAGATCATCTTCGGCTTGCCCACGTGCCGCAGCCTGTGGAACAGCCAGAAGCCAGCCCCTAGGGTTATGCCTAGGAGGCCAGAGCATCACACACTATTGGCTTCCTTCTATGGCTAATTGTATCAAGGCTGAGCTGAGAAAGAGTCCGGAAACCCTCGTGCCCTGATAGAAGAAAGCCTGGATTTATTATCAGCAAGGAAAAAAGAAAATTATTATCATCCATCAGCGTGGTGAAGAAGACAGGAAAAGAGTCTAAGCTTAGTCACCCTGTGGTTTGCACCCTGCCTTCCTACACTCTCTGCTGGGTTCACCAATGCCAGCCTTTAGAATACAAGCAGATGCACCAGAGTAGTCAGGATAATGGGCTCCATCTTCAGTGGTCCAGAACCTTCCAGGTGGGAGTCACTTTATACAGCAGATCAAAATGAATGTAACAGATTTTTTTTAAGTAAAATGTGCTCAGCATTATATAGCCCCATAAAGACTAAAGATGCTACAAAATTCCCATCCTGGGGGGCTAGATTTTCTGGGTTGTAGTGACAGCTCATTTTCCATGGGCCTTCACTACCCTGTTGCTTATTTGAAACTACCCTTAGGATCGCCGATAAATGGGTGCTTTGTTATAGAATGAGACGGGGAGAAAGGTAGGAAGGAGAGGAGTGAATTTACCTTAACCTTAAAACTCTGCCTGTAAATGCTCCACTGATAGGCTGACGGAGCAGATGTCCAAATATTTATTTCCGATTTGAACCATCACCAGTTCTTAATGGCTGTTATTACCCTACATGCCATGGAAACCCAGACTCCTCAGATCTGATATTTAAGACTTCCACGATGTCATGTTTGACTTCCCACTTCACACCCCCTCCCGTCTCCTGAAGCACGTGGTGCTTCAGGCAGGCACAGTGCATCTGATTGTTCTCTGAATACCCTGCCATGGTTCCCAAACTCAAGGCTTTCTTTATAGAAGGGAGTATGGGGAGGGATAAATCACACCCTCCTGGATTTGTCTGAGCTGTTTCCACTAACTGAAATGTTCATATAGTTTCCAGTCATCCTCATATACTTTCCGGTCATCCCTATATAGTTTCCAGTCATCCCCATATAGTTTCCAGCCACGCCCATATAGTTTCCAGCCACGCCCATATAGTTTCCAGCCACCCCCATATAGTTTCCAGCCATCCCCATATAGTTTCCAGCCACGCCCATATAGTTTCCAGCCATCCCCATATAGTTTCCAGCCATCCCCATATAGTTTCCAGCCATCCCCATCCCACTGTGGGATCCTGCAGTAGCCAGAACTATCCCTCATTGCCTTGCTCTCCACAGCACACAGCAATAACATGGTCAGCACTCACATGATGCCTTTATGAACATAACTGGATTTTAAAAGTAAACCAGTTTTTCTTCCCATGCTTGCAACTGAAGAAACAGCACTGAACCTCAACACGTTTAATTTAGGGGAAGCTTTGTAGCTTGAAGCTTTCTCAACAGAAGCCTAGCCTAAATGCGAGGATTTCTACTCAAACGCAGGATGGACACTGGTCAAAGACTCAGCCAAGGAGGGAAACGTAGCTAAGGGTGCTTGGCACTAATACAAGAAATGGCCTTTGCTTGGAAAACTTCCTGGGCCAGAAGCTGCAATGGGAGGAGTTTGGATAGATCTGTATTCAAACACAGAGGCCTTCCTAAGGAAGCCCGCTGCTCTCTGGTTCAGAACTGCCCTTTGTAAGAACAAAAGCAACGCGAGGAGGAACTCATGTGGAGGCTGAAAAGACTGAGTGCTAGTGTTTGGATGAGGGGTAGGTGGGGTGGCAGGGCTGGTGAATTCAACAGCCAGATACACAAAAATCAGTACACAAAGCAAGCCTTGTGGTGACATCAATGCCTGCGCATGTAACAGAGGGACTAAGCCTGCAGGTATGAGTGCAGGTGAGTGACTTATTAATTTAGCAATCGCTTTACACATACAATCAACACGAAGCGTCTAAGACGTGGGAACGAGGTTGGGAAAACATCTGACCTACAAGCCTACAAGCCAAATGAAGTGCTACGCTTTGTTTTAATTTTTGAAATATGCGTGTGGGTAGCTGTGTGCATGTGAGTGTAACGGGAGAGACACTTTGAGAACTCTGAAAACAACTTAAAAGAAAACTTGAGCTCCATGCAAGCATCCTGCAGTCCCCAAGCTGTCATGCTCCCATTGCTAAGCAGTGAAGAGCCAATGGGATCATTTGAAGTAGGAAAGGAAGGACATACGCAGGGAGGGAAAGACGAGGAGTTGAGAGGGAATAGGAAGGGTACAGTCAGATCTGGTTGGCAACACGTGCCATGACGCCCCCATGACGGTCCGTGGCTATTTTTGGCAAGTTGTTTATCACCATCCTTATTTTAGATTTATCATAAAAAATGTAACCAAGGAGTCAGTGAAATGGGCCAGAGGGTAATGATGCATGGCACCAAGCCTGACCCAAGTTCAATCCCCAGGACCCACTCTACAAAGTTGTTCTCTGAACTTGACACACACACACACACCAACACACTCACTCACGCATACAATAACAACATACACACACTCACACAACACAATAATAGCACACACATTAACACTCCTATAGAATAATGATGCCCAGAAATGGTAACAAAACACAAACACTCATCCCATACACATACACATACAACAGTAACACACACTCACAGACAGGCAGTAATGATACAGTTTTAAGTGTGAATTGTGGTGTGAAGAGGCTGCTCTGAAGCTGAACAGATTACTGTTAATCAGTACACCCTCCAGGCAATTCCGAATTCAGTAAGAATATGGGCCACTTAACACAGGAAAGGGTCCAGGGATGATTGGTAATGTTGAAATTTTCTGATGAGCCTAGATGCCTCTATTTCAGAAGATTAATTAATAATTAATTAATTAGCATAACAACTTATTTCATTATATAGTATGCTATACGTGTTCTCTCTTGAGAGACAGATACACGCAGGCACAAGGCAGACGTTTATTCTCAGCCACTTCTGTGAGAGGTCTCTTCCGGGATTTAAACCATCTCCCTTTAAAGGGAAGTTAAATTCCACAGGAGAAGAAAAGAATTACATGTTATCATCTTGTATACAATGAATTTTCTTTCCACTTTTCTTCCCGAGTGAAAAGGAAATGATGGAAAATAGAAGTAAAGCTCGGAATTATATTAAACCCTGGCAATTTGTGAGCTGTTAAGTTAGTGACGGTTTTGTATCTGGTACAAGTTCTCAGCACAATGGATAGAGTTCTGCTCAATGGCTCACATTAACATAAACAAGAACTGTGCTGGTAAATTCCCCAAATCACAGAGAAATCTCTTCACTGAATATGAAACTCTGGCTGGGCAAAGACGCCTCCTGGGAAGTGGGTGGGCATCAAGTGATGGGTCAGAGAGTAAAACAAAGCTGGGCGGGAAGGAGCGTTCCCGGGGAGTGAACACTACTCTGGCCATCACATCTTAGAGGTATTCGGCCAACAAGCTGTACACAGGCAAAGCTGGGTGGACTGATCTCAGATCTTCTCTTTGTGGACCCGGTTTGTCTAAGTCACATTTCATTATATAAAGTTAATGCAGTGGATGGAATTTAATACACACGATAAGAGATAATCAATGTTACTGCCAATGCATAGCAAAGTTCTTCGACTATTTTACTCTGGGATCTCAATCCAGAAAGGAATGTGTTAAAACAAGAAATACTGTATTTAGCAAAGTTTTTAAACTAGTCAAAATCAGGGATATGCAAGTAGAAGTTTTACCTCCCTCTTTGTATTTATCTGAGATGCTGAATTGCTGATATACTACAATTTCCACCCAATGAACTGCCATCATTCGAAGTATGCAAATTGATGAGTTTTGATGCATGCATGTGTTCATGGAATGGCAACCACATTCACGAAAACAGAGCACTGCACCCACATTTCTTCAACACCCTAAATTCCCCATTCCTATCTTCCTTGGATACCTCTGGGCTTATCTGAGTGAGCTAGAGGGAGTAAACTAGAGAGAGAGAGAGAGAGAGAGAGAGAGAGAGAGAGAGAGAGAGAGAGAGAGAGAGAGAGAGAGAGAGAGCAAGAAGCCAGTTACAAGGGACCAGACATTACAGTATAACTCCATTATTCGAGGTATACTTCTTTTCAGACACAGTTCCATTAGAGGTATATTTCTTTTCAGACACAGTTCCATTATGTAGGCTGGCCTCGATCTTACAATGATCTATTTGCTTCAGCTTCCAAGTTATGGGATGACAAGTGTGTGCCATCATCAACTGGCTGATTCCATATAGTTGAAATGCCGAGAACAGGCAAAGCCACACAGGCAGAAAGGAGAGCCACAGTCACTCGCCTAGCTCTGGGGACATGAGACATTGGAGAGCAGTGCCTAAACTGTGCAGGATCTCTTTTGAAGGTAAAAGAAATGTTCTAAAATGGACTGTGGTCAAAGGTGCATGGCTCTGGCAATATTCTAAAAGCCATGAAATTATGCACCGTGAGAGAGAAGCATATGGATGTGAATTATATCCCCACCCTCAAGAAAACTATCTGAAGAGAAACATTTGATGAATAAGCAAACTGACAACGGGGTGTAAGAGGTGGTGGCCTTTTCTGTTACTGTCATTTAGAAGGGAATCCAATAGTGTGTGAGGATGACTCACTCACCTTCCATCTTTCCACACATTCATTCTTTCAGCAGACATTCCAGCTGCACGATGCTGACTGACGGACTCAGCAGCAATGAGGATGCTGTGAATCCTGCTTGCTCTCCTGGACCACACATTTAGTGCATCACGAAGACTGACTTTAAATCAGTCCAAACCTATAAACTCTTCTGTAAGAGTATCACAATTATAGCCCTACCCATATTCAAGAGAAGGAGAGCACATGACAGCGTCATTTAAGGACGGAGGCCAATAGAGGACATTTTAGAATCCCGGATAGTACAGGATGGTTATCTTGAACGCAACAGCCCGTGGTTTCAATTTATAGTCCCCTAATGACTGTGAGGAAGCATTTTATGTGTTCATGTGCAATCTGTACCTTTTCTATGATAGGGTCTACTAATAAAATTACCATTTTAATTGGTTCATTTGTCTTAACAATAATTTTTTAAAGTGTTAAATGCTGTTTCTGTTAAGTCTCTTGTCACATTCATATAAAATTGATGCCCTAAAATCATTGATTCTGAACAACAATATCTTTGTACCTGATCTTTTATTCGCCTGTAAGTTTTTGTAGCTTTGGAGGAAGATGTCGTACGAATGTTTGTAAATGTATCCCTGATGTTTTCTCATTTTGACAGAATTGTTTGTTTAATTTTAGCTGTATTTGTTGACAGGGTATATATGTGTGTGTGTATGTATATATATATATATATATATATATATATATATATATATATATATATCTCCATCTCACTGATGCTTGCCTATGTAACCTATATGCTCTGCCTTTACCATAATCAATAGTTTCAGGATCCATTCTGCAGATTCCTTGAGATGTTCAGCATAAAATCATATCATCTGAAAGAAAGTTTTCTTCTTGCTTTTTTGTCTGGATACCATGCTTTATTTTTATTCTGTTTTGCCCTGACCCTGGCCAGCAGAATACTATGGAAGTTAGAAGGGAGACAGCTCACTGCTGACTCCTGCCCAGCATTTGTGGGACAGTCTCTACTAACTGTAATGGAGCTAAAGGTTTTTCCTAAGCAAACGTTATCAGATTAGGGATATCCCCCTCTAGTTATTGGTTGCTGTTAAGTTTTTTTTTTCTGAAGTCATGAATTGATCTCAAATTTATAAACAATTATTTCTACATCTACTGATATAGTCACAGGATCTCCCATACCACCCTGCTTGGCTTTTTAATAAGGTTCATTTGTGTGTGTGTGTGTGTTTGCATTTATGTATGTGTGTTTATGTGTATGTGTTTGTATGTGTGTGTTTATTTGTGTACGTGTGTGTTTATGTGTGTGTGTGTTTATGTGTATGTATATTTATGTGTGTGTGTTGTTTTTAAAAGCCCACAAACACAAATTTTTATGGAGCATTTTAATTTTCATTAAATTCAAACTTCTTGTTATTTTCTATGACTTAAGGATTACTTTGGAGTTTGCTTTTTTTTTTTTTTTTTTTTTTTTTTTTTTTTTTTGATATAATGCTGTTAGCCAGGTACTAGTTTCTTATCGGCTAGCTCTGTCTTAATTATTAACCCATTTCTATGTATTTCCACGTGGTCTTACCAGCGAGAGACGGCTGGCAGTTCTGCTTTCTCCAGACTGGAGTTTGCTTTTAAATACTTGAAAAAGTTATAGATATTTATGTTATTATATTCTATCTCAATTCCAAGTTAGTCCTAAAATATACTTTTAATACTTTACACACTACTGGGAGGTGTGTGTGTGTGTGTGTGTGTGTATGCACATGTGGCTCAGAGCCTATCAGGGTCAATATTCTATTTTCACCTTGTAATTCTGTTGATGGTTACAGGGCTCCATCATGAGTCAATTTATTTGCTAATATTGTTAATGTTTTCTAATGTGATCAATTTCTGTGCACTTGGCTAATCAATTATTGAGAACACGATATTAACACTTTTTGCTCTAGTTGTGTATTTATTCATTTCATTTATGTATTGCTACATGCTCACATGTTGTATATTGATAAGTGTTTATCCACCACCTGGTGGCAAAGACATGCACCTATGAAATGATTATCTTTATTGATTCGGGTACTATTTTTATCTGACATTTATTTTTCTTGATGTTAATATAATCACTTAAATGTGAATTTTGGTTAATATTCCTAGTGTGTGCACATTAGGTTACACACTTCTGCTCTCGGTGTGTTTGTTTCTTTATAGCTCAGGTTCTATCTTGTGGGTGTGCCCTCTTAGGAAACAGACTCTGATAATGTCTGCATTTGAAAGGAAGATGCTCAAGCCTCAGATGTGAATGTCGATCCTCTCGGAAGGTAATCTATCATCTTGCCCTGACCTTTTCTGCATCCATCCTGTTCTTTTTGTTTCCTTTCCTTTCTTCGCTGCCGTGCTTCGGAGGGACTGCCATCTCTCCTTTTCACCCTCACTAGCTATCAGAACCATCCAGTGTGATTTTCATCTCCACACAGCACTTTCTCCCTCTACAAGTCTAACATGGGTCATTTTCTTCATCGTATTTTTTAGCGCACGTGCTTTTCTTTGCCTCTGGTCACATGCAGAGTCTGCTCATAATTTCTGAAAGTCTCTTTTATGCTGATCTGTCCCATTTCCCGTGTCTGTGTCTTTCCTTACCCTTCATATAGTTTTCTCCTTATTAGAGGCTTTCCCTGGTAGCTCGCAGGCCTCCTAAATGCCTCACGGATGATAGATAGACGTGACTCTTGAATACTTTTGAGCTTCGTAGAAACAGATTTGCCCTTTTGAGGCCTTTCTTCACGTTTTTGGGGCAGAATAGGAGCAGCCTTTATTCTGGAACTAGCTCTGGAGTATGGCTGAGACACTCTCTTCATTCGCTTCTGTCTCCCTTGTGAGATTTTCCATTCTTAACTGTTGAGGACAAGAACAATGTGCTCCTCTGTGTGGTTCTTCTGTTTTTAGCCCAGTTCTGCAGCATGAAATTAGCGCTGCTGAGTAAGAAATTCTAGAAGATTCTTCAGCAGAGTGTTCGGACCTGCTGTCTGTGCTACGCTTTTTCTCACTGACTGTCTACCCTGCTGGTTCTGCATACTTACAACTCCCCACATTCTTAACCCTGTCTTCTCAAATCACCCTTTCTTTTAACCCAGCCAATCACTGGAACCAGTCAGTGTGGCCTGTGAAGCTCACATCAGTTCTCCTGCTCTGGAATATGATGGTTCTTCCCTGCCTCTTGTCTGATTAAAAAATAAGTCATCACTTTATACATTTTATTTAGGTTTTCAGTTATGTAATGAAATCTCAGCCCTATTTTCCTTCATGGCTAGAAGTCAACGGTTCTCAACCTTCCTAAAGCTGTGAACCTTTAATACAGTCCCTTATCGTGTGGTGATACCCCCAACCATGGAACTTTGTCATAACAATAATTTTGCTATTGTTATGAACTGTTATACAAATATCCGATATGCAGATTATCTGATATGTGATGGCCATAGGTGCCAAGAACCCACAGATTGAGAACCACTGCTAGAAGTAGATGTCTATGCAACTGCCTTTAATAAAAATAAATATTCAGATATAGATGAGTATAAAGAAAAACATCCAACATTCTCAGCCTAGAAAAAGGGACTTTGAATATGTTAAATTTTTGCCTGTACACATTCATGGCAAAATATACTTTAGCTCACTTTTTTAAGTGAATAAAAATCAGAGTGTATGATTAGCTTTAAGAGCAATCCCATTCCAGTGAACAGATGCGATAAAGTTATTTAACTTGTCCTTTATAACCAAATAGTTAGACATCCCCACTATATAGTTTTTAAGGTGCTCTGCTAAAGCCTGGAAGCTCAACCCTGGAGTTGACTGCTGCTTGCCCTGAAACAGAGTTCATTCTTAAGTTTGAAAACTTCGGAGACCACCAGGCTTCTTGTGTGGCTTTGCCTCATCCACACTGTGCTGGAATTCTTCAGAAGGAAAAAGGTGGGAGGAAAGACAACTGATTCTGACAAGTAATGTTCCCACCTAGGATCAGTAGTGTTGGGATGTTTGTCTTCAGCTCAGTCTGAGCGCTTCGGAAAATTAAGGCCTTAAAGACTTGGTTGGATGGAAATCCCCAGGATGAGCCTTGGGCCACTCACTTATTAGGGAAGTAACTAACATTTCACAATACTTGGGTAAGTTAACTCAAGTTGGTGCTAGAAGTAATCAGAACATTTTAATCCTGGCGAGAAGCTGCGTGAATAGTGCACACTGCAGTTGAGTGACGGCTGGTCTAGCCTACTGAAATGGGTGATTGGCTGTGTGCCTCCATAGACAGTGAGCCCTGAGTTTGGTCCTACTAATCGTGTTTCATAGTCCTAGCAGAGAGCCCTGGATTACAGCATAATGAATAATGAATAACACAGGTAGAAGTGTTATTGAGTTAGACTTGAGATATGTTAATAGACAGTGAGGTGAATTTGTAATCGACTGGAGTAACCCACATTAATATATTTTACATTTGCAAAGCTTAAAAAGACAAATAGCTTCAATATCTCCTGCAGCAGAAAAAGAAAAGTAGACTAATGTTTACACAGCAATCAGGAGCCCTAATTTTCTATTGGTCTTACTAACAGTGTATATTCCACGAGGTCTGGCCTGCATAATTGTGAAAGGGCATCTACTTTTCAGGAGTACAACTGAAATGCACAAGCCCAAAGAAAACAAACAAGCTGAAATCTATTCTTTTTTCCCCTGGTTCCTAGACATTATAATTCTGAGAAATTATTAATTAGTTTTCCTCTGAGTATTTCCAGTGACAGGGAGGAAGACAAGCATTCAACAAAGAGAAGCCTCACAGAGACTTCTTGGCAGCTTCACATGAGGGTATCAGGGCCACAGGAGTCCTTGAGCAGAAGTCACATCCTCAAACAGAAGGTGCTGTGCAAAGATGCCTGAAGGGCCAGATCATGTGACAAAATATCACAGGAGACAGTCAGCCTTGGGGTTAAGTTCTGTGGCTAAGATCTGCCTTCTGAGATACTCTTGTTCATGGGAACAAATGAAAAGCTTTCAGAAAATAAAAATTGGGAACAAAAGTTCATGTCCTGCCTAATGATGTTGGCCTTGTTTGGCTGTTTTTAGGAAGCATTTCTTTCCATTTTTATGGCTTCTACGGGTAGCAGGCAATATTCATTTCCTCCTCTCCTAATTCAGCTGAACACTGACTGAACACAGAGTATGAACCCCCCCCCCCCCCAGTACACTGACTGGGAGCCGTAGCGAAGGCAACACTTGTGAGAACTTCACACGATTAATAGATTAATTAATAATCACAAATAAGGCAAAAGGTGTTGAAAGTAACTTGCCATTTTCTAATTGGCTACATCATTGTTTGCTTTAGCTGGTGTTAAAAAGTTCAGGGTTTAAAAAAAAAAGCAATTACAGAGTGAAAAAGCAGGCCATCCGAGCAAAAGGATAAATCATTAATAAAAATTACGCTCCAATAAAAAAATAATAATGCCAACACTAGAGAAAGAGGAGAGACAACTGATTGGCCAACCCCGATGATGGTTCCCCTGTACGGAAAGTCTTAAGGAATTGCTACTATAAGGAAAGGCTGGACAGTATGTGTGTTGCTTGTAAAAAGAGGATCATGAGTAAATAAGAGAACCTTCCCAGCCACTAAGAAAATACTGGGATATGAAAAGAGTTAATGTTGGAGTTACAAAACAATTAAACTTGAGTAGTAAAATCAACTTGACAGAAATCATAAACAAGTCTAAGATAGAAATATTGATCATCATAACTACTTTTGCCTTAATAAAATTTCATGCTATGAAAGTGAACTAAATTTTTTCCAAGAAAAATAGTAGCTAAGTAATAATAATGAAAAATCAATTTTAATATAAATTTAAATGTTCTATAGTTCCCTTGTTGTATTTTATAATTCCCACATTTCATTTTGATGAAAATTGTGTTTTTAAATTGTAGTAAACAATGGCAATGCCCTTTACAGTGCAGTAAATCTTCCTAGATGCGTGTCAAGTTTAAGAGATGAGCCGAGTATTTTTAATGTGTGCCTCAAAATGATTGCATGCCCCTTGAGCTGTGTTTTGAAACTTGTCATGTGCACATGTTCTCAATAATGGTGATGGAGATGGCACAGTGGCGATGAGTAATTGATGAACCATGTACATGTGCTTTAAATAGTATTTCAGCACTGATAGGTGATCTCAGATACCGACAGGGTAGGTTCTCATCAAGAGGAAATAGCAGAGAAAAAGATGACACAATGACTTAAATATTACTTTCAACAGAAAAATCTAGAAATATTTTGCTTAGCAGAATATATCTTGAATTCAAGGCACTCAGTTCTCTGGGACACCAGACACATTTACACCACAAACTGCTCTGCCTTCTGAACTGACAACTCACACTCACTGGACCCTTTGATGACTGTCCCTCAAGTCCCATAGTCCCCACTGTCTACTTCCCTTCCCAGGAAGCCTGTGGAATGTTTGATTGCTCTGTCAACTATGTCGCATACCATTATCATTGAATATTTCACGAGCTCCTCGTCCAGTTATCCCTGAGAGTACCAACTGTCTCCTATGACTGTATGTGTTCGGATAATTCTTTTTCCTCAATGAGGCACTGTTCACTGCATCTCCCTTCATTAAAACACCAGAGTGGATTCTCACTGTTCTGACATGACATACAGCCTGTCTCCCCCTCAATGATAGAACATTATCTCCCAGTGAAAATAGACTCACTGTCTGTCCACATTTCTTAAAACTATGATTAAATAGTTACCCTTAAATAGCCCAGCATGCTCTAAAATAAAAAATGCTGTTGTAGTTTTGCAGATAATAAGTCCTTTGGAATGAGCTCGGAAATTTGATTGCGTCTGTAGTTAAGTGTTATAAATAAAATTCTGATTCATGCTCCGACATTATTCAGAAATAAAAGGTGTTCAATTTGGTATTGTGCATCTAGACCAAATTGATTGTGTACATCCCTAGCATTTCAACCAGTAAATAATTGTTTATGTTCATCTGTTAGTATCGCTGGTTTGGCCATTGTGTTTTTGAGACTCTTGCACCTACCCAACACATCTTCAAAGGACATTTCTAAATAAGCAGTATTATTTCTTAATGCTGATACTGCAGCTCTGCTTCTCTCTACCAGAGTATCCCTCTCATTTTGTCACAATGGGTGATGCTGGGTGTGGCAGGAAGTAACACATTCACAGTCAGAAGTCCATATACCCTATGACTCTGCTATGGCCCATCAGAAGTAAAAGTGGGGGATGCGTCATAAAATACTATGGAAAGTGTCCAGAGTAGTCTTGTTATTTAGCTGCACAGTATTCCAACAATTATCAGACAATTCAAGAAAGATCACATTCGTAACTGAATAGTTGGGCTGAGATGGGCTAATCAGCACAGCAGGGCCTGCACAAGGAGTTGGTCAGCCATGGAAAGGAAGGCACAGGGAACAGCCTGGCCATATGAAGTGAAAACTGACTACAGCAACATTTGCACAAATAGTATTTGATCACAAATGTTTCCCATCAACTGATTTCATTTGTAACTCAGACTGTGAAAAAACCAAACCAAAACCAAAAACCAAAAACAAAACAAAAAACCTGCAAAGCCACAAGTTTGTGAACGAAACTCTAGCCAAGCCTCTTGAAGACAGAAACAAGTTCCAGTCAAGCCCATTTCTCAGAGGTGAGGGTGGATGAGAAGGAAATGTGCTGTGGACGCAGAAAGAAAAGAAGGAGGTTCTGCAAGTGTTGCTGAATTGGGAGGAAATGGGTGTGGCCATGGTTATGCACCTCAGCACTGTCTATTTGACACTCACTAAAGGCAGCAGACCACGCCTGCCCCAAGCAAACAGAATTCTAGGCAAAGCAAGAACCCTAGGAAGCAGGAGGCTAACATAATGGGCCACAACAGCACCACACTGGGTGCCAAAAACTCAAATGCTAGCAGGTGCACCACAAAATATCAAACTGGGGACATTGTCCTTCAAACGCAGGCTCCTAAAACCGATGGCACACCTTAGGTGCAGACCAGATTCGGAAAACAGGGCTGGAGACCCTGAAACAGGAAGCAACTGTGCCAGAGCACGGTGCCCTGAGCAACGGACTCTCCTGGAAGAGGATGGGCAGTGCTTCCCATAGCCAAGAACGTTCTCAACTCTCCAAGGCAAGTGGCAGAAGGAGAATAAATAGAACCTGGTTTGTGGAACATGAAACAGTGAGATTAATAAAACTTAAAAGATGCATGCATATGAATAAAAAAGAGTAGAATGGCTCACATAAATAAGGAAAAAGGATGAGGAGCTCAGAGAAATAAATATATGAATAAGGAAGCCGTCTTTCAGCAAGTAACTCTCCTGCACCCCACCCCGCCCCGCCCCCGCCCCCGGACAGATTACCTATTCATAGAAGGAGGAAGAGAGGGAAGCAATAATTCGCACTCCTGTGTCACATGAAAAATGGAAGCAAAGCTCTCTTTGCTTTTCGCTACACAGATACGAGACGAAATACCAAGTGAGCGGGACAATGTGCTATTGGGACAATGGACAGAAGCTCGTCTTGTCCTTTCTCAGGGCTTGACGGATCGTGGCTGCAGTGAAGAGCAGATCATAACTGTCTATGCAGCAAAGGGGACGCTGGCAGTCTGCCATCCAAACTGCGACGTCGGAGATCAGGAATAAAGGTGGGCATTCCAGCAAACGTGGGTGGTGGGTTCTTCCCTGTGCTCGGAGCTTCCAGAAGGCCTGGTGCTACAGAAGGCCAGGCCAGATTCAAGGGCTCAGCTGAGTCCCAGGCTCCAAGGGTTTCACCGATTGCCAGTCCCGGTTCAGACAAATCTCTGGTGCAGAAATTCAAATAACCGTGCATTTAAAATAGGGACAAGAGGGAGGGAGATAACATTAGCATTAGGTTAGTGGCATTCTCCCTGGGAGCAGGGCCAGGACTGGCCCTGAACTAAAATTCAAGGAAGTGCAAACATTACAAAAACAAAACAAACAAACAACGAAACAAAATAAGACGCAGAGCTCCAGGCTCCTTGGTAGTTGCTAGAGTATACATGTGCTGTTGACAGAGAAGCAGTGCCCAGGAGTTCAAATATAAGCCAGGTTGCAACTGAGGCAGGAGTGGAGCGGGAGGATGGGTGATTCAGAACACCAGGGTAGCCAGCGGGGAAGCAGACATGCAATTTACTTTGGAGATTATAGGTGAAAACTACACAGCATGGTCTTAGCTGGAAGATGAGGGGCAAAGGAAAGGCAAAACAAAAACTGCCCTCATTCATGCAAAGCGGAAACCTGACGTGCTGATAGTATCTTCTCATTAAGTAGTCACCTATCTGCAACACTGGTTCTATGTTAAAGTCTGTGGGCAAGACTAGCATATAAAAGTCATACTAATGATGGTGATAGTGATAAAATAGTGCATCGTAGCCACACATGGGACATTTGAGGGTGGGAACTGCACCCTAGCCGAAGTAGGGTTCCATTAGGTGTTACAATGGGAGGGCAGAACAAGACAGACGATATTCTGTTTGGTTTTCTCCATAAAGAAAAATCAGTTAAGTCTGTGGGAGAGTTAAGAGGATGGTCGATGGGTGACTCAGTAGCTCATCAGGCAGCAAAAGGGGAAGATTCCCTGTCACACAGCTATGTCAGTGTTCTGAGTATGATGGTCCAAAGGGTGGAGGGCATCACATTGTACTCAGTGACAAAATCAGAAGGTCCTGTAGGAGAGTTGGAGACTTCTAGGGCAAAGGAACAGCCCTGTGTTCAATGGTTTTATTCCAACACAGTAGGAACAGGAAGAGGAAGTGTTGGAGACGTGTATTGGATGATGTGAGGGTTCAGGGAAGCAGGCATTTGCTCTGGGTTGGAAGCTATCATAAATCGAGCGTGTTTCTGGAACTGAGTATTTCAGTATTTTTAATCAGGGCAGGGGGCGTTAGAGAAGGACAAGAGTTACAAATGGCGAAGAAGTAAAAGTTACCCAAGAGAGCACAAAAGAGGGAAACATGTTTGTGACTCATGGGATGCTCTTCTGACCAGTGCTCAACTGTGACAACTGAGGGTCTTGTCTTGCTTTTATCCACTCTAGTCCACTGCAGTCACCAAGCATGCCCATCTAGTGGCAGCTGATGGTGGTGCCTGTGCACCGTTTTATGGGTCGAGACTGTGATGGCTTCACAGCATCAGGCCAGCCACCAGCTGACAGCTGTCAGGGCTGCTCTGTCGCATTTGATCCTCCTGAGGAGGATGCTGAGAGACATTCAAGACGCCAGGGCATCTTCCCAGGGAATCCACTACAAAGCACAGCTGTAAGAAATGAGATTCTCATGCTTAGAGGGCTTCAAAACCTTCTGGTACAGCCCGCTTGTTGCCTAAATGAGGACATTATTCCTCAAGAGACATGAGCCCAGCAATTCCCACCTTCTCTCTGGACTCACCGTGTCTGTTATAAATGGCTCCCTTTCTATATTTAAATCCACGTGGGACAGAAAGCCTTAGCCCACTATGACCTCAGCCTCATATGGAATAGAATTATTTTACAAAGTTATCGTTTAAAGATGTTTTTGACAGACAAGCCAATCAGTGACTGTCTTCCTGGGAAGACAGAGATTATAATGCTCATAAACACACACAAGGCAGATCTGGCCAACACCTGCTGCACTTCCATCATTATACAACTTTTCTTTTCAAGCGTACCTGGCACAGGTTGCCTTTCTATTTCTTTAAGACCGTTCTTGCAGCTGGGGAGACTATTCAATAGGCAAAACATGACAACCTGAGTTTAATCCCAGCAAGCATATACAGAAAACCAAGCATGGTGGCAGGCGTGTGACCCCAATGCTAGGGAGAGGCAGACAGACAGATAGATCAGTGGCCTGTTGGTTAGCCAGTCTAGTCAAAGCTAGAGACATTTTTCTCAAAAACAAAACAAAACAAACCAAAAAAGGTATATAGTGACTGAATAATGACAGTGTAAGTTAACCACTGGCCTCCACAAACATGTACATACAAATGCTCATGCGCTCATGCTTCTAGATACAAAGCTACAGGATCAATACATACATGCATATGCACACATGTAAAAGAATGTTTTCATCTCAAATAGAATATACACACATAAATCCATACATATATACATAAATATGTGTATATATGTATACACATACATATATATATATATATATATATATAGAGAGAGAGAGAGAGAGAGAGTTTCGTTATAGGCAAGTATAGGCAAGAAAGGCGTCCATAAACCACAATATGAACAAGATCCTACAGCAATACCAGCTCCATTGGTGACCTGTGGTTGACTATGCTGGACTAGATTTCTAAGAAGCTCACCCCATTCTCACTGATCCATTTTCCACTCCCACAATGGCATGTGCAGCCAACCATGGTAGAAATCTTTTCTAGAGAGAGCAGAGGACCATTTTCCACTCAAAATAACGAGATGTTTCACTATGTGTGATCTCAGGACCCCAAGAGGCTATGGCAGGAGAATTCCTACAAGTTGAAAGCTAGGTTTGGGACAAAGAGAAAGTTCCAAGTTCGAGGTCAGTCAAGGTAAAAGTTGAGATTCTATTTCAAAAAGGGGGGTGGGGTGGGGAGACATTCAAAGCTTTGAGAGACCTGACAGCTCACAATGCCTAGATATAATGGCTGTAACCATGAAACCTGTATGGAGAAACTTCTACAGAAGGTGTTTTCAGATTTAATTTCATTTTGAATTGTGTGTGTGTGTGTGTGTGTGTGTGTGTGTGTGTGTATGAGAGAGAGACAGAGAGACAGAGAGAGACAGAGACAGAAACAGAAAGAGAGAGCAAGAGCATGCATTAAGCACATGGCCCATGTGGGTGCCGCTGCCTGCAGAGTCCAGAAGAGGGTGTCAGATTCCCTGGAATGTGAGTTATAGGCAGGCCCAAACAGGGATCTTCTCTAGGTGTATTAAGACTCATCTCTCTAGCCTTATGGAACATTTATCCAGAATCCACTGAAGGGGACCTTCTGGGCAGGAGGGTGAGGGTTGTGAGGAACCATCTGAGAGTATTCTTCTGTGGGAGTCTTCTAAGAAAAACCTTCAGAAAGAAACCTTCTAAGGCCAATCTTCTATGAGAGATATTCTGGGAGGATACCTCACTGCTGAACCTTCTGAGGAAAATCCTCTGTAGAAAGCCTTCAAAGGGAACCTTCAATAAACAGATAGCTATAAACAGAGGACCAGTGGCAAAGTATGTGGTAGATACCTTCCAGGTATTTATGGTTATCAGTCTCTTCTGGTAAACACATCTTGATTTCCTTAAGAAATGACTCCTGTCTTATTTAATCTATGGGATTCACATAAAGCTACCTTAATTCTGTGCCTCTCTGGGTGAGCACTTGATTTCAGATATGGCAATTGGAGCAATTTATGCGATTAGGTACATCAGCTGTCTCCAAGGTAGAGAAGATGTCCCAAATTGCCAACAAACTCAACTCCAGGGCTAGGGGGTGGGGCTTTTGTTCTGACCACAACACTGGAAGAATATTGATCTGGGACTGCTAAGAATCACCATGTGGAGGCACTCAGTCTGGGCTTTGAGCCCATGCAATTGAAGTAAAGCTAAAAGGCAAAATAATAAATAAATACCAAGTACTTACACATCATAGTACTAGAGCCAACCATCCCAGGAGGCACAGATTCCCAGAATGTTCCATTACACGCCCTGAAAAATACCATCTTTGTTTCTACTACTTTAAGCTGATTTGAGTTGTGTATCTAAACTGAATAAAGAAGCACGGTGAAGAAGTCATTTGAAAGTTTAGCATGGAAAATTTGTAGAGTGAGAGGTTGGCATGTATGCAATGAAATGCACTCTTCTGTAATTAGATCAAGGCTTTCAAATAGCTTTTAAAATTTACTGGTGGAGGACAGAATATATGATGGCAAATATTAACATTTATTAAATGCCTACTTGAAGGTATTTAAGAATATTTTTTAACTATAAATTAATACACAAAGATAACAGGTCCATCTTATATATAGCTATTTTTTTTATCCTTTTGATGAAAGGGAAGATTTCAGAGTGAGTCAAATTTTGTTGATATATATTTTAGGTTTTAGGTTTTCTTTGTGGTGTGTGTGTGTGTGTGTGTGTGTGTGTGTGTGTGTGTGTGTGTAAATGTCCATGTTAATACAGTGGAAAAGTCTAGAAGAAAGCATCTAATCACCAAGAGCTGGAGTTACAGGACTTTAGGGTTAGGGAAGACTTGCCTAAAGTCATTATTCCATCATCAATGGCTTTTCTCTTACTAAAAAAATAGCAACCAGAAAACACTCTGAAAGGTTTCCTTGCATATCAGTGGGAACCAATAAGTATAAAAGATTTAAAAGGTATAAAGGAAGCAGTAGTCTCTTATGACATATACTTACCATATGTGAAGCAATTAGTAAAATCATGGGCAAGGAATAACAAGGTAACCCCTAAGGATTGGGATCAGTTAATATCAGCTGTCCTTGAAAACTCGTCTATTAGAATGGAGAGCTTTATGGAGAAAAGAAGCAAAGGCTCTTGAACTTCAGGGCTTAAAAAAAAAAAAAGAGGTTATAAAGTTCCCAAAGATAAAATTCTTGGTGAGGGTCTTTATGCTGATCCAGAAACTCAAGCTACATATAATGAACAGATCTTGTCTCTATATAATACAGCAGTTTCAAATGCTTGGGATAAGGTTCATGAACCAGGAGAGAGGACAGAATCCTACACCACGGTGAAGCAGGGGCTGAGAGAATGCTTTAATGTATTTCTACAAAGATTGTCTAGAGCAATACAATTAGAGGTAACAGACACAGATTCTAGGCAAATACTCATAAAAGCATTAGCTTATGAGAATGCAAATCCACAATGCAAACAAGTGCTTTGGCCCTTAAAAATCAGATCAGCACCCTTGGAAGAATGGGTCCTTTATACAGCCAACATTGAGTATAACAACCATGACACCGAAGCTTAGGTAGTAGAAGTCATCTCCAAAGGTTTAAAAAGACATCAAAATATCAGATGTTTTAATTGTGGTAGGAAAAGACATCTAAGAAAAAATTATAGGCAAAGCTTTCCTAGGAATAACACTCCCAGGAATAAATCAAACAGAAGACCTAAGCCTTCTGGATTATGTAAAAGAAGTGTCAAAGGCCTACACTATACCAATAAATGTAAATCAACCAGAGACAAGCAAGGAAACCATTTACAATTGGGAAACTCCTTAGGAATCCTCTCAAAGGCCCCCATGTCAAAGGAGGTCCGGACATTCTCAGTCTCTGTGAAGGACAACCTTCCCCAAGATGATGACAAAATCCAGTGCCTATCATAAAAATTCATACTGCTCTGGATGACAAGTTAGCTATGGAAGGTGAATCAAATATAAATGGAGAAATGGAAGGTGAATCAAATATAAATGGAGAAAACAAAAAAATGTATATTTTGGCAACATCTATAAACAGTCAAAGACTTTGACTGATAGTTAAGAAGAATAACAGACTGCTTGAGGGGATTGTTGAAACAGACGATGATGTAACCATCTTGACTAATAAATCTTGGCCTCCAAGATGGCCCTTGCAAGGGGTAAATGTTCAATTCTTAGGGATTGGAACCCTATCTCAGATAAAACAGAGCACGAGATGGATTAAATGTATAGGACCACAAGGGTGGAAAGGAAGGCTAAGACCATATATGGTTGATGGGGTCATGATCTATTTTAGCAATGGAATACACAGATTAACATTCCTAATAATAACAATATTAGCTATGAACCATAAATGAACTCATGGCTCAATGTAGAAAAAATATTGTAAAGTACTATACAAGACAGGTACCAAATATACAGGCTGTGCAAAAACAGAATACAAGTGCCAAACTGACAGAGGAAGCAAAAGCCTTACCCTTAAAATGGCTAACAGGTGAACCTGTCTGGGTGGGACAATGGCCTATGACCTCTGAGAAGCTAGAGGCTTTAGAAATCCTGGTTCAGTAACAGCTAAATGCTGAGCATATCGAGAAATCTACCAGCCCTTGGAATTCTCCTTTATTTGTTCTTGTCTTTACATGAAAACAGAAAACACCCATCTTCAAGCAGCCAAAACACAACTGAATGTGTAGGTACCTACAGAAGAGTAGATAGCTATCCAGAAAGAACCATCTAACAAAGAGGAATCTGATATATGGCACCAATATTAAATTCTAGTGAACTATTTCTATACAGGAATCTATTTCTCTTTACTTCCTAGTACTCCTTTAGTCCCAGTTCATGTAAACCAGTGCTGGCTTTGGAGTTGGATTTGGCTTTCCTTCTCTAAATTCAAGCATGTTGTTAAGATTAAATTCACAGTTTCTGCCTTATATCAAGAAGCCAATTGGTGTAAAGCAGAAGAAAACAAATAGTCATGTGCCTATACTCGGTTTTCTCTCTGAAATCCTAATTTTCCTCATACACCTTTTCATGCTTCATGCTGCCTTTATCTATATGCATACCTATAGAGGTTTAAATCTTTATGTTGATAGTGAAGTTTAAGTTTTCCACAAGGAACTATAACAATTCCTAAAAGCAATCTTTGAACTCTCCAGAAAGAAGATAGAGACCCACTTCATCATTTCCACTTGATTCAACCTGATGCATCTGGATTACAAAATCTGATATATATATATATATATATATATATATATATATATATATACATACATACATACATATATACATACATACATACATACATATATACATACATACATACATACATACATACATACATCCAGTTGGGGACTGTAATGCTTAAGACAACTTCAAACAAGCTAGCTGAAATGGTGCACCTTCTTAATACAACCTGGCCAGAGTTTCAGATAGAAGTTCAGTCAAGCATGTCCTGTCACACAGAGACTAGCTACAAATGTTATAGCTAGTCCTCTCAAGACATTTTGTTGCTAAAAATTTTCTTCCTACATGATCCCATGGAGTCATTGTCATCCCATTTCAGCAGGAAGTAATCTTAAGATAATGATACCCCATTTCTTTATTGTTGGCTTTTAGGAATAAAATTCATTTGCATAGGTTTGGTTTTAGTTACTTAGGGTTGGGTATGGAAGGCGATGCTCAGACCGGGTATCTCTTTTAGACAGATATAGGGTATGGTTGGGAAAGATATGGTTTAGATGGGATATAGGAAGATTAACTTATCTTCTTGTGAATTGTCTTAGGAATTATACAACTTACATTGTTATACATTCTTATATGTTGTAACCTATTTAAAATTAAGTTTGTATTTCTTTCTCAGATGATTTGTATATTATATTTTGTCATATTGTACAAAATCTTTTTGTTTATGATGTTTTGTACACAATATCCTTATCATATTCTATGTATGTATACCTTTACTTATGTTCAAGACATTTTGTATACCAATACAATGTATGATATTTTTATCATGCTATACTATACAGTCCTACCTCTGGTCAAGACACTTCAATTCTACCTGTTTTTGAGATTTGCATGTATGTATACATACATAGTTATAGTGCTCAAGTAATTGTCCCTGCTTTACCCAGGGAAGTTTCAACCATTTTTATAGCTAGGCTTCTGAGTATTACAGATTACCTTCACCCATGTTTCTTATACCTATGATATTTTTCAGATACAGATGCTTAATCTTCAAACACTTCATAGATCTGCAGAACATGCCATTTAAATGTTTTAATATTAGTACTCTGTTGACATGAGATACTTGGTCCTGACAGCACCGTGCATTTCCCGAAAATATGTAAATATGTTGGGCACTGATGTCGCTCCTTCTGGAGTCCATCCTCTCCTCTGCAATGGTCTCTTGGGCAAAGGACTGCCCCCACCTCAGCCACTGATTTGAACATACTGTCCTATTGTTCTTGCAGCAGACAAACATGGAAGACTGCTGAACCTTGCCAAGTCAGGGTAAGACAGCCTCTCTACCTTCCTGCTTCTGTAGTGGTCTGTCAGATACTATAGGCCTTAGCAAAAGATGGTTGCACCAATGTTGCTGAGAGACTTTGGGTGACTGTCCAGGTGGCCTGCTGTTTCTGTCCTCAATGCACCATTTGGAAGCTGCCCATCTGCACTTCCTTCCTATCCTAGAATTGTTATCATCCTTCTCAGGTCTTTGATGAGGTTAAAGATTAGACTGCCACAATTATTATTCTCTCTTCCTAGATAGGAATATTAGGTACTAGACCTAAGCTCTCCAGCTTAAGACAACTCTATTGTAATCTCTGTTATGCCTTTACTCTGGGACTAGATATGTAGGTCTTAAGTTTATGTACTTGACTTTCCTTTTCTTAGAGCATACTTGATATTTACTGTCTTTATATACAGTTTTGTGTCAAGCCTAAATCTTTCCTTTACACTAAAAGGAAAATTGTAGTGAAGTGTTCACCCTGCCCACACCTGTTGCACTGACCACGCCCATTAAGGGTAGGGACAGGTGCGGATGAGACCTGAGAGAACTAGGTCTAGGGTCAGGAACCCCAGAGCTCTCTCTTGCTTCCCAGTCAAAGACAGATATCATCCAGAGGCATCCTTGGGACTGGAACCTGCTGGTGGCCATCTGTCTCTGTTATAAGTTATTTCCCCCTAAGTAAACATCCATTCAGCCTATCTGTTTTCCCCTATCCTTATTTTTTCCACATTAGTACTAGAAACTGAACTTCGGTCCTCTGGAAAAGCAATGTGTGCTCTTAACCTCTCAGCTCTCCTCTCTCTCTCTCTCTCTCTCTCTCTCTCTCTCTCTCTCTCTCTCTCTCCCTCTCTCTCCCTCTCTCTCCCTCTCCCTCTCCCTCCCCCCTCTCTCTCAAGCCTCATGAGTCTAATTCTGTTTGAATGAGTCTATATTCTTGATACAAGGATCCCTCTCAAATAGAATACTCTCTCCACTGAGATCCAAGTTACCCCAGAGTATGGGGAGAGCCATACTCGTGTGCATACCCTTGTGCGGTGGGATGGTGCATTGATTCCTCAAGAGAAGAGTCCCTACCTTCTCTGGATTGAGAACAGGAACGGAAATAGTAAGCTGACGTGACTTCTGAGCTGGCCACTACTGAAGGAATTTGTACCCAAGGCACCCTCAACTTCTCCAACTGTTTCTGGGACCCCTGGTCTGTGTCCACCCACATTTTCCTAACTTTAGCAGTCTATGTCAGAGTCTCACGTGACAGACACAGTCCTTGCTGTGGAAACCCCCGTGTGCCAACTCCCAGCTAGGCTTCCAGCCTTACATTGGTAACACGTCCGTGCCCATCCATTAGCAAGGACAGCCTGGAGGTGGCACACAAAAGGCCTTCATTCTTCTCACCACATGGTTACAGTGTTGTAGTCAGGCTCTACCATGGGGTAAACAGGAGAGTCCTAAAGCTAGCTCCTCTGCCATGCCCAAAGTGAGTAGAAAAGGCACAAGTGATCTTACTTTTATATCATCAAAACTATCTCCTTCCTGGGCCAAAACAGGAAGTCAGGACACATGAATCTGACTGTCCTGCATTTTCCTAGTCTTTCTGGAAAAGGGGCAGAGTTTTCATTTACTTTAACTTTACCAATGTCCCAATTTCCCAATACCAGGGAAATCCCTAATAATGGACAGACTCTTTCTTCTACACTAAAGGGAATGCTGTATATTGTGCCTTTCCACTGTCTAAAAACAGGAAAAAAGAATGTGGGCAAATAAAACATGTTCTCGAGGCTATTGCTACCCTAGCAAAAAGGCTGTCTTCCTGTTGAATCATTTTGTTTGTTTGGTTGGTTTTGTTTTTTGAAACAGGGTTTCTCTGTGTAGCTGTGGAGTCTGTCCTGAAACTCACTCTGTAGACCAGGCTGGCCTTGAACTCAGAGATATCTGCCTGCCTCTGCCTCCCGAGTGCTAGGATTAAAGGCACATGCCACCAACGCCTGGCTCTGAATCTTATTTCAATGGGCTTTTCTTTCTGCTTTTAGCTGTGACAAGTCCCAGCATCACTTTAGGTAAACAGACGTTGAGATGGGCCTAGGCACAGATCACATCACGAAACACCAAAGAGCACAATTAATCTTGAAGCCTTCTCCGATCACACCACTATACCGCCCATGTAAAGATGGCTTTACACGTGTGACCTTCCTTCTCTCTGTGCCCCAGAGTTTGTGGCTCTGAAATGTAGAAATCCTTTTTTTTTTTTTTTTTTTTTTTTTTTTCATGAACAAAAAGACGAATCTCGGGAAAAGATGAGAAACTTTGTGTATAATAAGAAGTAGTACTCTAGTCTTGAGAGCAATTCCTAGGTGGGGAGGAGGATGCGCAGTGTTCCTTATGAACTTGAAACTCCAAATAAACCATCAGCTTGATAGTGGTATCAAATGGATGGATGAATGAATGATTAATACACATTGAAGAAGAAGCCTTAATGAAATATAGACAACATGAGTATGTTTGGGGGCGGCAGGGTTAAAGACCCATTCTTAAGAGGAATTAGAACTTAATGAAGAGGGCTGGAGAGACGGCTCAGCCATTGAAGGCTGGGCTCACAACCAAAAACATAAGAGCACATGGAAAAGAGGGATATTTCAGAAAAGCAAATATTTTAGAAAAAACAAAGAAAAAGTTACATACCAAATACAAAGTGAGTGTCCAAGAAATTAGTGTGACTGTCCTGCAAAAACAAGCCAAGCGGAACCTAACGACCACTGTGTAGATAAAGTATGGCAATCACTACAACTCCATCACTCCAGGAGAGCAAGAGTACTTTGGCTGGTGACTTCCCGGGCCGCTTCTCCAGAGGTACTCTCTTCTTTCCCTGCCTTGCCCTCACAGGGCCTATCTGGGCCACAAAAAGGGGGGCTCCTTGCCCTCTGTGTCTCCCTGGGGGTCCACACAAGGCAGCACTGTCTAGAGGGAGGTGAGCTAGGCCGGAGGGGAGAGATTGATGCCATTGTTTATCCCTCATTCCTCCCACACACTTCCCCTTTTCCTTAAGTGAAGCTGCATGCATCCTCCGTGAATCAGGTGATGCTCACATCCTCTCTCCGGGAGTAGAATTGAGGCCCAGCTTCTCCTCCTTCCCTAGACTTTTCAGACTGAAATTGTAATGAGAAGCAGTGTTACTACCTGTGCTGAGTACCACCCATCTTTTCTAAATGTGAGGTGAAGGACACTGGCTACCATTGAGTCAACATACAACAATGGCGGAAGCCCAGAACGCTGGTCCAGTGCCAGTCAGAACATCTCACAGTTCTTCAAAGTAAGAGAGAAAATAGATGTTTCAGAATCCAAGAGACCGCTGGGGATGTGGCTCAGGGGATAGGGCATTTGCTGTGTAAGTGTGAGATTCATCAAGTATACCTGCCTTCTTCAATAAATAGAGTCATTAGGGAAGGCACCTTGGTCCACATGCACACAAACACACACACACACACACACACACACACACGCAAATGTATGTACATACGTGCTCATTCCACATGCTTCCAAAGAACAAGAGACACATGCTAAAATTATCAAACATCATTTTTCTAGTTTAAACAAATGTAAGAGAAGAATAAGAATGCCAACAAAAGCATGGGAGATGCAGGCCAAGTTGTTTAGGAAACAATGTTTACATTTTAGTGGGGGAGGGTGTTAAAAGAGTGTCACTATGTATCCTGGGCTGTCTTTGAACTTATAATCACCCAGGCTGGCATCACATCTGTAGCAATCCCTCTGCCTTAGTGGATGTGTCTAAAGAATCTTGTAAGCATAATCTACAACCCTGTAATTAGTCAATGAATTCAGAAACATTCTTTTATACCTTTTCTGTGTCCAGCGTGTTAGCATAGTAATAATAGTAGAAGGGCTGAAGTACAGCTGGCTGTTCTGAATGACGCATCCTAAGTTGCGAGGTTACGGGTGTTAAGATAAGTAACTCACACTCCTTTAATATATTATGTCTACATATTTAAAAACTTGTTTCCTATGCATTTATTCAGAGTGCTCACTGACGAATACATTAGCCACAAATCACATAAATCAACAGAAATCATTAGTTTACACACACTGTAACCCTCACTGTTCATGCAGTGGGGTAACTAATACGCTCGCTTCCTCGCAGCCATGAGGTATGAAGACAGGACCAGCAGGAGCTCTTTCACAGGGGGAGGGGGGTTGGCATACACAAACGTGTCTTTGCATTCTGGTGTCAGCTGGCCTCTGCTTTGCGTTTTATAGCTATCTCCAGTTCTTAACCAAGCCCGGTGGAACTGCAGCTTTAACAAAATACTATCTTTTTACAATCCTGTGTGATAGTCTTGGATGTGGAATGGCTCCTGAAGGCCTGTGTGTCAGAGGCATGGTCTAGGAGGAGAAGGATGACTGCTATTAGAGAGAATCCTGTGGCCATAGTGGCTGAGGATGCTCTTGGAACAAGCTCAGCCATGCTTCCTCTCTCTCTCTCTCTCTCTCTCTTCCTTTTTCTTTCTTCCTTCCTCCCTCCCTTCCTTCCTTTCTTTATTTCTTTCCCTAGTCTTGAGGTTAGCAGCTTTACCCAGCACCACCGTGATGGGCCATGTCACTCCAGGTCCCAAAGCAATGTGCAACATACAAAGACTGGATCCGCCCAGATGGTGAACTGAAGCAAAACCTTTTCTCTTTATAACCTGATAATCTGAGTTGTTTGTTACAGTAATGGAAAGTGAACACATCTCTTTATTAACATTAGTGTGGGGAAGGGAGGGGGATCTGGGATTTTAAATTGGCCTGGCTTTGTAACCAATAACAACAGCATTGATAGTTTTGACGGTTCAATATGGATAACCAGCTTTTCCCGTTTCTGGGTTAAGCCGGTAAGAGCAAACAACGTAAAAGGGAACAATGAAATCCCTGCTCACTATGTTTGATCTACTGATCATAAAGTGGAGTCTACATTTATTTGAAAACTCAAGAGAATGGAGTTGCACAAGGGAAAGAGGAGTGTTCTACTTAGTGTAAAGTCACACCCAGGCCTCCTTCCCAAGACACCCGGACACCCTTGTGTTCAGGGTCAGTGCATCCCAGTGGCTCATCTGCATCATGTGAGCATCTCTGGGACCCAGGACTCCTCTTTCATCTTTGTGTGAACCAGAGGTCACATGCTCTTTATGGCCGCCCATTAATGTCCTGAATTTTTAACCTAAGAAATGACGCCAGCTCTCAGCCCATTTGTACACTTCACACATAGGTCAGAGGTCAGAGATGAGCCGTGGAAGCTGCTCCTAGCTCAGCTGCATACCCTGTTCTTCTCTGGGACCATCTGTGATGATTCAACTCTAAGGTGCCCCACAGGGAAGTGGCCTCCCCAAATCATGTTAGACTTGTTCACATCAAAAATATTGTACATAAGCTTAGTTTCCTGTCGAAGGAAAATAAGCCATTGAGTTACTTGAAATTTTATTGAATGGCAATTACTGTGGCAATAATTTTCAGATGCAATAGCTGTCATTAACATTGTCGTTACATTTACAGAGCTATCTTAGCACTAATGAAAACATATTTTAAAATTTAGAGTGTAATAAATGAGCTCACTTTTTAAATTGAGATTATGTGTTTAACCCAGTATGTGTTCCCCTATGTTCTATAATTTGTCCTTCATGCCATCATCATGTAGGGTTAGAGCCTGCTTTGGGACAGAGTGGGGTGTCTTACAATGACTACTTGGGTGGAATAAGACAGTAAATTTCATGGAAATAATAAGGAAACCCTGACACTTTCCAGTACCTTCAGGAATTTCTTTCAGTGTGGAGCTGGCAAAGGCTTACATAATTCTCTCTCTCTCTCTCTCTCTCTCTCTCTCTCTCTGTGTGTGTGTGTGTGTGTGTGTGTGTGTGTGTGTGTGTATTTTAAGGATATTTTCCAGTTTCTAAAATTGCACCCTTGACTCTGCACAGTACAGCGTGATGAGTCCCTTCATTAATTAACAGGACAATTGAGGTAGATCTTAAAAACAACTAAAGTAGCAAGGCTTCAAGCGGAATGAGATGGCTGTTTCCACATCATTTGCTTTAAGGTGTTAGTGCCAGGGCTGGAGCCCGGCCCTTCAGGCATACTAGGGAACCGTTTCCACCACCAAGCTCTGTGCATTCTTCATAGGTCTTCAAAACCATTTATAGGCTTGTTCATCCAATGTCCCCAAGCCATGAAGAGCTATGCAGAGTGGCTAATGCCTGTAATCCCAACACTTGAGAGGCTGAGGCAGGAGGAATAGATGCAAGTTTGATATCAGCACCTTGACTAGGTAGGGGCAAGAAGCTGGACCCTGAAAGTGATCGAGGCCAGACATCCTCTGGATGATTGGGAAGACGGCCGTGGTCCATGCAATGAAACACTGGTGAGAGACTCAGGTCCTGGTACAAGGCAGATCACCAGAGCCACTGTAAGTTTCACAGTTTTCAATCAGCCACAGAAGAAAACAGCCACACACTACCCAGTGTGTCAGGATGTAATGTCCTGGTACATTGGCTGCCATGTTCACTAATTATGTTAAAAATTATCCTAGAGGCCAGGAAGGTGGCTTAGTGAGTAAAACGCTTGCTGGGAAAGCATGAGGACCTGGGTGAGGATCTAGATCTTCAGCGACCCATGTTAAAACAACAGTAACAACAGCAGATATGCCTACATGGGCATGCAGTCTAAGAGCTAGGAGAAGGGGACAGAGATGGTAGGATTTAGTGCTTTGACCTCTAGCCTGTCTATGTGAGCCAGTGAGGCTCAGGGTTGATGAGAAACCCTGTCTTAGGGCTAAAGTAGGAAACAACACAGGAAGACTTAGGCCATTGACATCTAGCTTCTACATGCTCACACATAGACAGACGAGAGCTCCCATGTGTACCAAACACCAAAATTATTTTAACGTTATTACGTCGCAATACATTCTAGAATCCCCCCCCCTTGTAAATGCTAATTTTTACTACTCACTACTTAGAACAATGTTTATATTTCAGTCTAGGCGTGGTAGCACACACCTTTAATCCCAGCATTGGGAGGCATAAAAACAAGACCACCCCTGTGCATTCCAGGCAAACATAGTGCTTGGAGAGGCCCTGTGCCCTCCCCCTCCCCAAGTTTATATTTAAGACCTGTTTGTTTTTCCCCTGAACCAACAGGAGGAACACAAGTAGAAAGGCAGTCAGCCTTCTGTAATTCCTCATTAGAAAGTACTAGTAACCCATATCAGCTACAGGTTTTTTTTTTTTTTTGCTGGCCACATGCATCTCTGTAAGCCAGGCCAGTTTTTCTACATTTAGGAGGCTGCTTGTTTTCTATATTTCTATATTTGGCTTGCGGTGGGCATTTTTTATATATATAAATTCAGATTTGAACTGGGTATCATAGCTAAGTCAAACATTAGCAGAAGCTGGTACTTCCTAAGCTATGGAGATAAAAAACCTGACAAAGGACAGTCACGTCATGGCCTAACACATCTATCTGCACCATCTAATGGGACTTTTCTTGCAAGCCATCCTTAATCCACATATTTCTATTTCTTCTGTTGACAAGGGAGAAATTTTAGTAACCTAAGTCGCCCCAGATTCCAGATGCCCACTTGAATGACAGTCATCCTGTAGACTATTCATGGGTCTACTGAGAGGTAGCATAGAACAGCCACACCCTTCCTGAGCCTTTAAAATACTCAGCATCTGGAGACAAGGGTCCACATGGGATGCCAGAGCTAATGAGCGCCGATGCCAACAGCAATAAAATGAGATAAAACCTCATCCCCCCTCTTGACACAGAGGGGCTATATCTTAGTCTCCAGAATTCAAAGTTTTGTTTTAAATTCTGCACATCACAGCCATACTAAATATCCCCTTAGACAGGACACAGAGCTGCTGAGTAAGACCCCTGCAAATCTGCCGTGCCTTTTCATAAGACCAACATCCATAATTTATATCTGCATACAATTAACCTGTTTACATTTATACATTTTCTGCCTCCTTTTATGAGAAATCTTCCACGGGAAGCTTGGAAATGCATTCAAGATAACCTTTTTAAAACAGGCTCCAGGACTGAGCTGTTTGTAAAATCCAATACCTAATGAATACTTTATATGAATAAAAAAGGGGTTTCCTTCATCATAAACGATGTGCTTGGATTTGAGCTAGCCTCAATTACCTCCCGTTTTTTTTTTTTTTTTTAGATGTGTTTGGGGAAAAGGGATTTCTGCTGCATTTCCTCGTGGCTGTCCACATACAACTATCATTATTTTCTTTTGCCCATCATTACAACACCGTAAGGATAATTTTAGGACCATTCTGGCTGGCCTTGGTTAAATCAACTCCTTGTGTTAACATAATGAAGAAAGAAAAGAAGTCTATTCAGTCCCTCATCAATGCCGTACTCGTAATAACAAGATTCTGGATTCCCTCAATATGTTTAGCTCCAAGTAGATTTCACTGTGGGGAATGTATCCAGCAGCAAGAGCCTTATGTGAGTAAGGCTGTTGATATTCAGTGCAGTGCTTAGGTAGGAAAGGTTCTACCAGCAATGCAGAGGAGATAGGACAAGCAAGCCCTTCTTGCCGTCATGACTTGATCTCTTCTGCCCTGCCCATTGCCACCTCCTTAGATGAAGCAGGGGCCTGGATTTGTTGTCGCGCCTATAATTGCATGGGATGGAGTGAGGGGCTGGTGGAGAAGAGCCTGCCGCAGCTACCAGTCTAAAAGTTCCAGATCTCACCTGAGCACTGGTGTCCCACATAAACAAGGGAGGTTCAAGGAGTCATACACCCTACTAATGTAGGATTAGCTACGGCCAAGAAGCCCCCTTCAGCACAGGGGTAACACACGACTGACAGATGGCTGTCCCTTGCTTACTAGAACAAGGCCACACATTTATTTTTTAATTCATTAATGAGCAGCAAATGAGATTGAGAGGCGGAAGGATAACAATTTTAAGGCTTTCCTTAGACTATGGAGTGAGTTGAAGGCCATCCTGTGTAGATAACCAAGACCCCGTCTCAAAAATCTAAAGGAAGCAACCGGTTCCGGGGTATTTTTCAGAGGCATAGCACTTATCTGATATGTGTAAGATTCAATCCCAGCAACCGCCAACATAAAATGAAACGAACTGGTGCCTGACCTGCTTCCCCACAAGAGTGAATTAGAGTAGACTGATTTTCTCTCCTTCCCAAGCCCCTGAGCCTTCTGCCTGAGCCAACAGACAAAGACGCCCGAGAATAGACTAGGTAGGTGACTAGTGACTCACTCAGTCACTGGGCAGGACATCCCATTCTCATCACTGCTCACTACTCTCTGCCTTTCTAGTACTCTCTACAACAATCTCTGTGCCTAACTCTTGAGACTTGCAGAGCTGTGTAGTTCTCTCCCTATCTAAGTACCTCCCTCTCTCCCTGACGTGCCTTGCTATTATCTTAGTGCCTTTTCAGTGACTTGAATATGAAATTCTCCCCGCCATTGCCACATGTGTTTGAACATTGGGTCCCCAGCTGGCTGTTTTGGAAGGTTGTCCGTCTTAAGAAGATGGAGACTTGTTGGAGGAAGTAGATTGGGGGGCGGGGCTTGAAGTTTTACTGCTCTGCTCCTCTTCCTATTTACTTTCTGCTTCCTAATAGTCAACAGTGTGACCTGCTGTCCCGCCTTTCTTGTGGCTACGCCTTCCCTATAATTATGGTTTGTACCTCCTCATGCTATAAATCAGAATGAACCCTTTCTCCCTCAAAGTCCCTTATTGTCAGATACTTGTTCGCATCAACTAATAAAGTAACGAAACACCCTATGAAAGTTCAGAGGTGGTTTTTCATTGACAAGCTCCTGCCTGAAAACTACACTGGGGAGTAGCCAAAACAGACAGTTTTCATGAGAGGAACAGCACTAGACTGTAAATAGAGATGCACACTTTTCCGTTACTGTTAGCCAGGTCCCTTGGAGCATCTTTACAGGCTGATGAGAATTCTGAGAACTAAGACTCGGCCCTAGCTTCTAGATGTACTAATCTGAAACCTCAGCTGTAATGACCAGAGCTCTTTCTGTAAAGACAAGCTCCTCTCAGCTCCCAGGACATTCTCAAATGGAGCAGAAGCCATGTGAAGCATGAAGTTGTCCTCACCATCTGAAAGCTCAGCATCACAGAACAGGACAAAACTTGCCTATGTCCCTCTTCCTCCAAATGGTAGCCTGCCACTCAACAGTGACATAGGAATGCAGGTTGAGATAGAGGCTATGGCTGATGTCTTGTCACATGGTCAGCTTCATGTTACAGCAACCTCCACAGATGTTAGGCCTACATCATCATCATAATCATCATCGTCATCATCATTGCCTACTCCATTTTGGGGCATAACAGCCAGACCCATGCTTGCTGCAGTCATCAGTTTACAATGCAGGTATCCCAAACCAGGCTGTAGAACCCTGGGGTAAATACACCACAGCTGATAGATTACTGTAGAACCAGAAAGTTTCCCCCAACCATTATCCTGGTCAAAGCATTGTTTAAGAACTACATACTCCTTAACAATACTGTCTGCTGTCTTTCTACTTTGGCTGCTAGAATCTGGTTATAATTTTAGGCAGTCTACATCTAAACAGAACCTAAAGTCTCTTGAGGAGGAGACACTCACCATACAATACCTTGGTTTATCACGATTACTGAAAAAGCCAAGGAGAGAGAGAGAGAGAGAAAAAAAAAAAAAAGGAATTCTGATAAAATAATCTTTGGGCTGGGGAGATTAGGCAGTTCCATCAGTAAAAAATGCTTGACCTGACAGCATTAAGATTTGGTTTCTGATTCTCAGAACCTATGGGCAGAAAAAGTCAAGCATGATAATGAAAAGTGATAATCTCAGAAATTTGGAGGTGGAGACAGATGATCTCGGGGCTCAGCCAGTATAGACTATTTGGTAGGGAAAGGACCCTGTCTCTATAAATGGTATGAACTGCAAGTGAGGATAGATAGCCAAGACTGTCTTTGAACTCCATAGGCATGTAATCACACATGCAAATGCTGCCCCCCCCCACACACACACGAAGAATAGTTAGTGTGTGCATGTGAGCTAGGAGAACTTGATGTCATGAAAATGAGCATGTATAAAATTAAAATCCTTGGAGAAAGCCAGAATTGGTGTGTAGACATACTCAAGGCATCGGGTTCATACCCAGTCCCACAAACCAGCAATAAACAAGTAAAAGAAAAAAAAATTAAAAGAGAGAGTCACTGGAACTCTTAACCAGACACTTGTCTAGATTTTATCATTAATTAACTCATTCTCTCATCTGTCATCTTGTTATTCATCCAAATAATTATGATTAAGTTTTCCAAATCTGGTAGAAACTGTGCTAATATGCAGAACAGTGAGCAGGCTAGACCAAACACCTGTCCCCATAGAGTCTGGGGAGGGAGGCTTCAGATGAGTATTAAATATGAATAAACAATCAGATATGCGCATAGATTACAAGGTGACTTGTACATGACCAGGCAAGGAGCTCTAGTTCTTAACATAATGGGCTAGGAAAAACAATTCGTCGGCAGGCTTCCAGCTTGAGCTATTTGACTTTCCTTCTTCCTTGTCACTAAAATCCATGGATCAGTGAGCTCTCTTAACCTAAAAGCTAGATCTCTCCTTCTCTTTAATTTTTGGAAGGAGAAACTTATGCTAGTTCTCAGTAATAGGAAATCAAATGGATGAGCCTGTGTGTGCACCCTCAAAGAAACACAAACCCTCATCTTCCAGAGTCACAGACAGTGTGCAATGCATGTCAGCAAGGAGGGAGCCAATTTCTTGGCATGCATTAGAGTAATTTCCTTCTGGGTGTTGGAAACCCATTTTGAGGATGGCAATGAGGTACATAATTCTGCCTACATGAATACATTTATTGTATGTATTGTATGTATTGATCACCTTTTCCATCTGAAAGGATGTATTAAAAGAAAATGGAAGCATTTTCTTTTCAGAACATAAAGGGACCAAAAAAGGTCTTCACTATACCACCCCAGAAACCAGGGATACTTTTCATCGTGAGTGTCTTCATTGTCTGTTGTTGGTGTATGCTTGCCCTGCTGGTTCCCATCAGATGTGAGGCAGCTGCCTCTCATTTTCACAGCTTCCAACATACACAAATTTTATTTGTTGTGTGATCAGTAATTAAAATGATCACTTCCAGCCCACAGGGTACAAGGCTGGATCCAATTTAGTCATGCTATTTTTAGTTAATGAGAACTGAGGTGTGGTGTGGTGTGGTGTGTGTGTGTGTGTGTGTGTGTGTGTGTGTGTGTGTGTTCATCCACAAGCACACTACTCTTAGCACACCCACTCAAGAGCAGAACTTAAAGTCTGTAGAGACTGAAAGAGCCCACTGCCCCCCCCCCAAATAACAAAAAGAAGATTCAAGATTTTAGAGAGAACTGGAAGAAAACTTATTTGACATCCTAAAATATTGCTCCCACCCTGAATTGAGCCAAATATATTGGATATTATGTTAGCATAAGTGGCATCCACCGTGTTCCCATGACAAAGACGTCAACAGAATGTTGGAAGTACAGAAGAGCATGGAACATTGAGTCCAGCTGTACTTGGCTGGGTGTCTGTGGATTGTTGTAGATTGTGATGAATTCTTTAGATTACTCACTGAAAATATTTAAAAAGTTATAGACAATTTTGAGGTATCTGTTAACATTTTTTTCATGATGGGTTCTTTTAAAAAGGTCCATAAGTCACTTCTTCACAGACAAGAAAACGAAGATGCATAGTAAAAATGTGGTTCCACAAGTATCACCCAGCATGATGCTGTGACTTAAAGGAGTTATGAAGTTGGCCCTACTTCTCCCTTGGTTAAGAATACAGTATCATATGGCGGGCCACTGGCGCAATGGATAAGGCATCTGACTACAGATCAGAAGAATACAGAATCCTCTGGTGAGAATTTCAAAAGTAATAAATTAAAAAAAAATGTTCTTAAGAGCATGGATAATGCTAAATGGAAAATAACAGAGATAGGAAAGGTAGATAGAGAGACAGATACATTGGTAGATAGATGATAGAGAGATACATACATAATTGATCTATAAATATAATAGGCAGATGAATATATGGATAAAGAGATGATAGCTAGATAGACAGATAGATGATTATAGATATATAACTAGAGTTGTTAAATATATAGATACATAGATATATGAAAGATAAACATATAATAGAAAATAGGGATAGGATAGCCAGGCAAATGACATGAATTTTATGATGCTTACTAGATAGATAGGTAGATGACAGACAGGTGACAGATAGATAGATAGATAGACTGATTGATTGATTGATAGCTGATTGATCATTCTGTAAGTTCTGTTCCTCTAGAGAACCCTGACCAATACAGAATCCAAATTTGGTTCCCAATTACAAAGCTGGATAGCTCACAATCACCTGTATCTACAGTTCTAGGGGTCAGACAGGGTCTTCTGATCTACACACACACACACACACACACACACACACACACACACACACACACACACACACACACAGAGAGACGAGACAGAGTATCTATGATGCTGCAGAATAGACTGTGGTTATCTGTGAGACCTCTGTGCTTTGACAGCTTGCTATTTGCTTTTAGTTGATGCTACAGGAGTGTGGAATCTAGGACATGTTACACTCTCAAAGTCAAATGCCATGCAAATCCAGCCATCATAACTTCAACTTCAAGGAAGCGACAGGATTCACCTGTAGGAAAACATGTGTGGAAGTCACCTGTTTCAAGATCTGAAGATTAAAGCAGCAGTAAGATGTTCATGGGCCCTAGAGAAAAAGAGCCATTGATATTAATGAATCTAAAACTGTGATAATGTTAAAACACATCTTTAAATATGGATTTTCTATGTCTTCATTTATTTGTGTTGCTGTAACACAAGACTAATCTGTACTGACCAGATACATATTGGTTCTAAAACCTGGGTTATCTAAAATCCAAACTCCAGCATCGCACACGATTCTGCTTGCTGCCTCTTCCTAAGGGAGGAGGCCAAAGAAAGGGTAAGAGAGATCAATGGATTGGATCCACAGATCAAACCCTCTAATATCGACCATAACCTATTTGTGACCCAGACATGCCCCACTAAGTCCCAGCTCTTAATGCTGTACCATCAGGGATTCGGTTTTCAAGAGATGCTAGGACAGGAGGAGGGGGGATTAAAATGGCAGTGACTTCCTAGGATACCATAAGAACTGTGCGATGCTGTGAATATTACCTGTGACTACTCAGTGATGCCTACATTACATTCTTGTTTCTACCCTTACCGACTGGGATGAATGGTGCCTAGAAGTGGGATGTGCATTCCGCACCCAAACACTATGCCCAAGGAAGAGTGTATCCACACAAGAAAGAGCATTCCCAAGAGCCCACGGAGGGGCTGCAGCGAGATGCAGCTTGTCATCCTGGCAAAGACCAGGAAAGATCCTTTCCCCTGTGTTCTCCTTGGGCAAAGAAAATGGCTGTCCATACTCCCTCAGGTTCCACAACCATTCCTGGAAGAGCCTGGGGGGAGCTAAAAGCCAGGGGACCTTCGAGCAAACGTCTCTTAGGGAGACAAATTTTCCATACATCCAATGGAAAGCATTTCCCTCCCACTTTCTGACTTCATAGTATATACTTTGATTGATTAAAAAAAAAACCCTAGGGATTACCAGGGTACAGCGGTTTTAGACTTAAGCTATGTGTTTTATGCATAATCAAGCTAGTTTGCCCTGCCTACCTCAGAGTCCTGTATCAGGTATTATGTCCTGAAGGTGTTTGTACACTTTGTGCCCAGCTGGTGTTCTGTTCTGGAAGGTTCTGAGGACCTTTAGGAAGTGAACTACTGAGGGCAGGATCAGTTGTAAGATGCTCGCCCTGCAAGCACAGGACTTGAATTTTGAGCCCCCAAACCCATGTGAAACAAACTGGGCATTGTGTAATTTACTTACAATTCTAGTTCTGATGAGGCAGAGAGAGGCTCACTGACCATATATATACCTTAGCCTATGTGGAAAATTCTGGGCCCATTAGAGCTACCCTGTCTCAAAAATAAATAAATAAATAAATAAATAAATAAATAAATAAATAAATAAAATATGGAGGGTACCTGATAAATACCATACAACTTAAGGTTTGCTTTGACTCTCTCTCTCACAAGCACACATGAACATATACTTACACATATGCAAACAGACACGTACACACGTGTAGATGGATTTTTATGGGGGGAACACCAGCTCACAAAAAATGATACTACTTATCATTAATTATGAAAGCTCAGCCTATTGCTTAGGCTTGTCCCACTAGCTCTTATAATTACATTGACCCATTTTTATTCATCTACATGTTGCCATGTGATACATGGCTTTTACCTCTTCTCCTGAATGTGTGTTCCTTTTGTGCCTACATGAGACTCTGCCTTCCTTCTTCCTGAGCTCTCTCTGTCCAGAAGTCCCTGCTATACCTCCTTGTAGTGAGGTAGTCCTTCTGTAGCACTGACCACGCCCATTGGGGGGTGGAGCGATGGGCGGAGGTGACCTGAGGAAGGAGGTCGGAGGGGGCCAGGAAGGCGCTCTCTTTCTGGCGTGACTCGGACAGGAGAGGATCGGGTTGAATTTCCTGGTGTTCATCTGTCTAGGTTGTAAGTTATTTCTCCCTGAATAAACATCTATTCGGCCTATTTGTTTATCCTGACCCTTATTTACCGCAATATCTGGTGTCAGAAGCGGGATTTACCTGGGTTTTGCCCCCAGGCGGCAGAAGCCGCCCCCCTCCCCCACCTTCCCCAATGGGCGTGGTCAGTGCTACAGAAGGACTACCTCACTACACCTCCTGCCTAGCTACTGGCCATTTAGCTAACTATTAAACCAATCACAGTGATATATGTTCACACAGTGTAGAGGACAATTCCACCACACACACACACACACACACACACACACACACACACACAATTGCTTTCTGCCAGGTATTTGCTCCAGCAAAAAAGAAAAATAACTATACATGTACGTTTTAAAGTACAATCTCATCTAGTTCTTCGTTCCATTTTTCAGGGGAACATAGAAGGAAAATAATACGAAATTACTTGTATCCCAGACTGCTCTCAAATTTACCATGTAAATGAGGAAGATCTTCATCCTCCTGCCTCAGGTTCCAAAGTGTTGGGATTACTGATGTGTCGTCATGCAAGATTCTTTCTGTTAAAGAATGCACATCTTTTTTTAAATTACTTGCCTATTTATTTTGTATTTATATGTGACTGTGGCGTGTGTGCTTGTGTGTGTGCATATGTGCATTTGTGTGTGTGTGTGTGTGTGTGTGTGTGCACGCGTGTGCATGTGCGCGCATGTGTGTGTATTCAGGAGCATGCAACATGTCAATAAGCAGAAGCCAAAGAAGAGCATCATGTGTCCTCTATTATTTGCTGCCCCAGCAATCCTCCTGTCTCTGTCAATCCTCCTGAAGGCTACTGTTTACTGTTACATGTGCATGCAACACCACCTTGCCCAACTTGTCATGTGGATTTTGAATTTGAACTCAGGTCCAACCCTTACACAATAGCACATGACCTCTGAGCTGTCTCTCCCACCCTAACATTCTATTGCTCTTGCCTCACTGTGAAGGTAAATAGCCTTTTGTGAATATGTTAGACTCCATGAACCTGAGAGTTCTGTAAGTCAATGGCTGTCACGCCTGAGACCTGTGATCTGTGAGGGCTAAGACACAAGGACCAAAATCGCTTGAACATTTTAGGTTTATAGGGCTAATATTCTAGAACACTTAATCATGAAATATTAGATATTTTGATATCTAATTTGCAAATCGATCTTATATGATGCTTAACATGATGGCTGCCATATTATTCAACTTCATTTAGCCTTGATAAAGCATAGGTGTCTGAGAATACCATGTTTAATAAGTGTTAATATGGAGAAATATTAAGGAAATTCATGTGATATATTACATAAAAATGGCACTTTGAAAAAGAAAAATATGAGGCTATTACATGATATAAGATTCTTTTAAATCACATTTGCTTTCCCAACAAAAAGGTAATATGTACTCAACTTGTAAAAGCAGAAAAATCAATGTTAAAGGGTAATTTCCAAAAAGGTAAAGTCATGGCTCTTGGGTAGATATATAGTGAGCACTTGTCAGGTATTTTAGTTAGCATATTAATTAAACCAGAGAACCAGAAAAGGTGTTAGAAGCAGGTCAAGAGAGAAGAGTCAGAAAAGCACAAATTAAGGAAATTGGAATGGACCCACAACTGTTTTTGTCTACAGGAAGGAAGGCTGACCAGCAAAGCTCCACGGAACTGAATTAATCTGCATGCCTAAAGACAAAACATTCATTATAGGGCATCTAATACTTCACAGCTATAAAGTAAGTCCAGGGCAGGGATAGCTCACAAAGGTATAAATAATGTATGCTGCTGCAGCTTTCCTTGTATAACTGTTTTGGCTTTTTACAGATTCCCTTATCAAGAGAGAAAGAGAGACAGAGAGAGAGAAAGAGACAGCAGAATTCAAGAAGGGAAGGAAAGGAAGAAAAGGGTATTATTATTATTATTATTATTATTATTATTATTATTATTTTATTGCTTCAGAAATCAACTGCAAAACTGGCCATGATGTTATAATCCCAAAACAAGAGAACAGAGAACAGAAGCAGGAGGATTTTCCCAAGTTGCAGGTCAGCCTGGTTTAGGAAATGTATTCTAGCTCAGGATGGACTATGCTATATAATAACACCCCAATTGAACACATTAAGCAAACAAAAACTGCACAGATTAAACCTCAGAGAACTTGTTCCTTCCCATAAAGTGATCCCAATAGAATTATCCATGCATTGTATTGCACAAACTCCTTTCTTAACATTTAAAAATGCTATGTGAGAATAGCAGTTTCTCGTGCCAGCCATAAGAAAAATCCGAGGACAATTGCCTTTTATCTATCTCTTATAGTCTCCTTATTATCTCCCAGGAAAGAATTGCCAGATCCAAAGCTATGTCCATTTTAGCATATTTTGATAGATGTTGATTAAATGCTGCTGTTCCAATTCTTCGATCTTTCCAGCTGTGTAAACTGATGCTTGCTTCCCCACACTCTACTTGACACAAGATGCTATCATTACTCCTAACCTTAACTAATTTGTTAAGGTAACCCGTTTTTCAGTTACCTTCCACCTGTATTTTTAACACGACTGAGATTACATTTAGTATTATCTGAAATAAACATTTTACAACACATAAAAGGAATACAGCTGAAAGGGATTACTTATCCTCTCTCTCTTTTAATAAGTCAGGCTGGTCAAGGACTACTGACGAGTAAATGAACATATAACGCCATGCAAGTCAAAAGTGAAAAGCAAAAATACAGCATCCTTACAGCACAGAAATCCAGCTTGAAGAGGTTTTCAAGGAAAAGGAAAATAAAGAGTTTCTGAACTGTGGAAGTAAGACATGGTATTGGCATATGATTAGAATTTGGTTAATAATGAAGCAGTAACACTGAATTCAGTCAGACACAGAACATCTGTGTAGCCAGCTGTACATAAGAGAAAAATCATTCGTTACTTATTCTTCCCTATTTCCATGAGTGGGTACCATGTCGTTTCGATCTCAACATATTCACATGTCTTCCTGTTACTGTTTAGGGGTGGAATACTTTCTTCCCCAAGAGCATTTGGTCCATTTTGTTTACATCTATAAGCTAGAAGACAGTGACTCCAGGTTTTGTGTATACTAAAAAGATCTGAGTTTATTTCAGATTTGCTTCTGACTTGCTAAATCGAGTAGAATGCTGAGGAGATAGGTTGGCATACGAATCAAGGAACTCTCTAAGCCATATTTGAAGGAAACGAGGTTTCCCCAGCCTTAAGGAAAATGAGTCACCCCACCCCCATTATTTCTCTCATCTTATGTTTTCCTTCTAGTGTGCTGTGGCAGAAGTCCCGAGACCTGCAGGAGCCTAATTAGGGTTCAGCATGACTTCCCAATAAACAAGAAGACTGGTAAAGGAGAAACACAGTTAAAATACTATCTGCCCAGTCTTACATACAGAAGTCAATCGTCTGGTACTTATTTATGGAATTGCAAAACTCACTTAGCTTTACTGACCTCTCTCTAACATGGCCACCACTCAAGAGCTGCCTCACAAGGCACATGCACGTGCTGAGTAAGTTCATATATAAACAGAACTCTACAATACTAGTATGAACTGGTTTGGCACCTCTAACTGAGCTAGAAACACACTAATTCCTTACTGGGTTTAAGAAGACTAGCCTACGTGTATGCATAATTTGAAAGGAAAAAGACTTGCCTGAAAGAACTGATCGAAATAAGGCTCTTAAACGGATACATCATGGAAATTACAAGTTTCTTTCAAAGGACAATTTGAAAATGTTATGCTGGAAAAGGAAGTCAAAGAAAAAGAAAAAAAATGATATGTCAACAAACTTACTGAAGGGAGCTGAGACCTCTCACACTGAACTATTATCGTTAACTATATGTAATAGGGTTTGTTAGCTTAAGGTTCCACTGTTCCATGAGCTTTGTGGATTTCTAAGTTGAGGGATTAGCTCTGGCCTATGGCCCCTAATTGGATACTGTCTAATTATTAATATTCATTTTTCCAGAGGGATTTGCTCACAGAATTTAAAAAGTCGATGAGTCAGCAGGATCTACAATTCCCCTCTGACTTAGGAGCAATAAAGCATATATAATCCAAACACAACCCTCAGAAACAAACCCAGATAATTATTTGAAAACAACACTTAACATTCCCCTCTCACCTCTAACTTTTCAGACTTTTAAGTAATGCTGGTATATATACTCAGGAAAAATAAAGATGTATACTCGGGAAATATGAAGTCTGCTGGCAAATGTTCAGCCTACTTTGGATTCTACTATCAATAGATATATGTCAAAGTTATTTTATGCCATGACTTGAGTGGAAAGAGGAGACACTAGGTGTTCCTTCTCCTGATGTGAGAAATAGCTGAATGAAGACAAATTATCTTTCATAACTGAAATATAAATAGTTTGTCCTTAGCATTGGACAAAAAAAAAAAAAAAAAAAAGATATTTCTGACCATAAAATAATCAAAAAGTTCTAAAGTTCTGTGGGAATTTCCACTCCTTTTTTTTTATCAGAACTGAGAGGAAAAAGAGAAGAAAGAAAAGTATTGGTGGTCCTAAATGAGATGAGGAAAATCTGCCAGGAGAAAATCAAGGTATTGAAGATGAATGGGTGACAACGCATTAGTGAGGATTATATCTGGGAAGTTTGTGAATTTATATGCCTGTCTATCTCAGGGTCCAGGAGCTGACATGGTGGAAAAGAGGAAAGATGTCTCTGGTGATAGAAATACCACGCTTCGGTTCTATTTTCCCATTGCTTAAGGAAAGGTCTGTGAGTTTCTTAGATCGGTCACGTGGAGGAAGAGGGAGCCGGCATCAGACATTCCAGCTAATGAAGAGACATGGAACTTTACAACTCTCCTTTGTGATTGGTGTTCAAATGTTTAAAAAAGAATGACTTTCCCAAAGTTAGAAACAATGTGAACCTAATGGGAAAAAGTCGATTTATACACCGTTCACAAGGAAAATATCGATTTGGTTGTCTAGTAGTGTGCATGTTTTGTTTCGTTTCTTTAACTGACTATTCTTCCTGACTGCTTTAACTTCTGGGCATCATCCTTTTTCCATGGAAACCTTATAGAGGCCACACTCAAATATATTTGCATTCATCTCTCCAGTGCACAGCAAGATCGGCCTGATGTCCATGGCATGCCATGAGGGAGTGGCAAGAAGTCTAGGGTTTAGACTATGGGATCATGACTGTCTTAGAAGAAAAGGGGCTGTAACTGTCCCACGTGTTTTAGAGTGGAGTGAGCAGAAAGCTTTCAAAACGATGCTGGAAGATCATCTTCCCTTTGAGAAGTGCTTGAAAGTCAACCATGTGGCTTGGGGCATATCCCAAACATGAACGGGAATGTGTGTCTATAATTGTGCTTACTCTGTTCCTTGTTCTGAAATCTGAGCCTTTTGTAAACTGAAAAATGAAGACCTATCTAACAATAGTCACCCTAGTCAGACATTTCCACACTGAAAATCTGGATTTGAGTGTCATAAAGACAGAGCTACACTGGTTTGAAGTTAACAACCTCTTTGTGCCTTTCAAAGGGCTCGGGCTCCCCAGTCACCTGCTCAAGTTTGGATTCCTGAGCCAAATACACTGAGCTACATCTCAGTGTGTGTATTCTACCAAGCTTCACTCTCGGTCTCCAGTAATGCGAGAGATGGGAGTGTCCTCTGTACCTGATGGTGACATGTATAAGCAGATTTATGCCCATCCAAGATCTGAATTCACATAGACACTGCATAATTCCACCGACATTGTGGTAGATAAAACAGCTATTGCCAAAAGACTTAACCTAAAGTATTATAAATATTGAGTGTGAAATCACAACAACTACAGCTTTTCATTCTTGGTTATGCGAGAACCATATTTGACTTACAGCAGCAACCAAAGCTCCACTGGGCTCCTTAATTTCCCACCCATGTTGATGCTCCTGATGCCCCCTACTGGCCTTGCATGAAAAGTACATACTCTGTGTTTATCACTTCAAGACAAACAAGCCAGGCTTTAGCGTGAGTTTTTCTCTTTAATACTAAATCCTCACTTAAAAGCATTTTACAGAGCCCATGCCATGGAATAAACATCAAGAAAATGTGTGTTGCCATTGAAGTGGTAGGATTAGCACCATAGCATTCTATCTGAACTCTGCTCTAATCTAAATCCATATCCTAGGAGAAGCCTTTGGGAAACATGTCAGCAGACTGTGTGGTGGGCCACCTCTCCTTGTGATGGTGAGAATTTGCCATTCCTATCCACGCTAACTTAATAGACAGCTCTCATGAAGCTTCTTGTAGGCAGGGTCTATTCCTTTTTCTAGCCTTCCCCTATAGTCTTAGAGTAGCACAAAGCTACTCAGTAAGTCTTTGTGGAGAGAACAGAGGACTCATGTTAAAGACTCTGATTTTATTGACGACTCTCAGGGACCTGAATACGGATTTTGTAAGGTAAGTGTGACAGGTCCAACTAAGGCCTAGAATTTGATGTCAAAGTCTACCCATACTCTAATGCTGGCCATCATCTACCACAGGCACTGAATACCCTTTCCCAAGACCTACCACTTTCCCCCCATGCTGTGGATACAGGATACTTTAGAGTTCCTCTTCTTTTCCTTGTCTATAACTCATTGTCTTCTCCTACCATTGATCCATCTCTGTCCCAGGCACTTACAGTAGCTAGTAGATAAGGCCAAGGTTAAAAATGCATCTTATTTAAAATTGGGGACTTACACACACACACACACACACACACACACTCACACACACACACACACATACACACACAGCCCTCTACCCAGCAACATAAAAAAAAAAGTTAGCTAAAGCTATTGTTACAAACACACAATAGAGATAGATGAAGGAGAAGGAACCGACTGTTGAAATACTACCGCAGAGGAGGAAGGAAAACTGACTCATGTTCATGAGCATCCAACAAACTGCAGATTGAAAATGATGCAGTAAATCACAGAATCCCAGCACTTTAAATCATGCATGCACTCATACGAACCAGATGTTTAAAAAAAAAATGAATGTAACCTTATTTCCACTCGTCAATGCTTCCCTCCAGAATAAATTTAGCAATTTAGTCCTTAACACCTTGGCACAGCTTCTATAAAAATATAAGCGATTTTAGTCTCAATTGTCAGATACCAAATGCATAAGCTGTATTTTAAATCTCTATATTTTAAACATTAAAGAGTTTCTGACTCTCACAAATCAAATAGATGGGAAATTACAGCTCAGAGGATTCTATTTTTGAGCCCCCTGGCCATGCTGATGTTGGTTTGGCTACATTTAAGGATCTGATATAAGCATTTTCTAAAATGCAGTATTAGAAAAAATATCCAGGATACTAGAAATCACCTTCAACAACACAGCCGATTGAGCACATAGTTACTCTGGCCCAATTTACTATTAAAATGGCAATTTTTTCTATTTAATTTTTATGAATATGTATTTTAGTTATATTTAATTCTGTGTATGTGTCTGTGTGTGTGCACATGAGTTCAGGTGTCCTTGATCACCAAAGACCTCTAGTCCAACAGGAACTACAGCCACATGCCATTTGTGAGCCACCTGCCTTGGGGCTGAGAACCAAACTAGAGTTCTCTGCAAGATTAGTCCATGACCATCACTTAGCTATCTTTCTAGCCCCCAAGTTTTGTTGTTTTATTTTTTTAAAAAGTATGGTTTCATCTTACCTTGTGATCTTTCCATCCTTGAATTGCTCTGAGCTACTGGTACCAACCTTGCCTAACATACCATGAGAAGCAACTATGAGGATTTGAAGAGGAGTAAGTTACAGGTGAAGTTCAAACCCATTACAGCTCTCCCTCCAAACAACAATTAATTGAGGTAGTTTAAACTGACATTGACCTAGAAAAAGAAATGAATGTTGGAGTATGTTTTAAAAACATGGATTATTGACTCAGCAAACCGTAATAGCCCTTTCATTATCTTCAGGGACCACTGTATGATAATACTTTTGGAGAGTTTGTTAAATGAGTATTATTGACCTGATAGACCACAATAGTTCCAAAGAGGACATTAGTATCCATCTTCAAGCAAGTATTTATATTATTTAAAGCCATTATTGGCATGTGTGCATGAAATATCTTTCAGCTTCAGAGCAGAGGCTGCATGAGAACGTGGTCCAGTTATAGACACTTGGGAAAGAGTCAAACTTACCCTTTATGTCATTCTCATAGCAATGAAAGTATGTGCCATGGTGGCTTTGTTTCTCTTTAAGTTGTATTGAGTGCCTTAACTCCTCTTATATAAACCTTCTTTACTATAATCAATGTCAAAAATAATGTCAAGCAGTATGTTTGAGGAACAAGAAAATTTAATTGGTTCTCTGTATTAACTTGTTGAATGGCCAAGTTGATCATGACAGCAGATCACTTTTGCTATCAATTACTGGGAGCTAGAGAAGACTTAAAGTTGAGTTTTAATATAACTCTAGCCATGCCTATGTGGATGAATGTGTCTTTATTCCCTATTTTGGCTGATATAACCCATTCACAGGAAGAAACAGAGTTGCTCGTGTGCCATGTGAGTCTTACTGTGTAGGCAGTTAATTAGGAATTCCTCCTCCTGGCATTTGACAAGCCTAAAGGTGAGAGTGGATTGAGAAACAGAATATAGGGGAACCTAATCTCCATGTCTCTCACAAGGATTCTAATATAAAGATCTACAGTAGGATACTAGACTACCAACCATTCAAGGGTAATGTTTGTTCCCAACTTTGTCAGAGATGAATTGTGGTTAGGGGAAAAGGAAAAAGTTATGGTATGAATGAGAGGGATCTCACAGAAATGGCAGAAAGGAAGGTTTAGAACCAGTGGGAATCAAGGACTACTAGAAGGTTTCAAAGGCAGAAAAGTCTCCAGACATGCCCCTCCCCGAGGCACACCAACATCATGGGAATGAAGGATCACAGAAGCTTGTCACTCTAGAAGAGAATGCCTAGCTGAACGATTTATATCACATGTCTTGAGGTTGGGTGCTTCATGGCAACGGTAGGGATGTGTGCAGAAAAGGAAAACACTGGAGCCTATGGGCTTCTGGGATGGGAGAGAACTGCTTCAATTCACCAGCATTAAACAGTAGAGACAACTTAATATCCCTAAAGAAAATTAAGGGGTTTATCCTAGTTTGTAATCTATTATTATGATAAACACCATGGCCAAAGGAAACGTAGAAAGAAAGGGTTTTATTTCATTTTGCAGTTTATACATCACTGAATCAAGACAGGGCAGGAACTCAAGGCAGGAATGTAGAGACAGGGACTGAGGCAAAGACCATGGCAGAATGTTGTTTACTGATTTGGTTCTCATGGTTCAGGCAACATCCCCCCACCCCTTAAACACAACCCACAACCACCTACCCAGTGGCGATACTAAATGTAATGACCTGGGCCCTCCAACATCAATTATCAATCAAGAAAATGTACTATAGACTTGCCTATACCCAAACTGATGGAGTCATTTTCTCAAGAGTTTCCTTCTTCCCACAGGTCCCTAGCTTATGTCAGGTCAGAGAAAAACAAAACCAAGAACAACTAGCCAACATACAGTTCTTAGAAATAAGGATGGTTGCTATTAGCCAGGAACATTCACACACAGCAAACATGAATATTTCTTGAAAAAATGAATCAACAATCCATAAAAGAGTAGGTGAATGGCATTCAAATGCAAATCATATCATGACAATAATAACCTCATTGATTTTCAAATATTTCTGGCATTGGAGCAGAGACCCTCTCAGTTTTTCTGAACCAACTTACACCAATAAAACCCAGTTTTCTAAATTATGAAATTGGGGAAATAGACTATACATAATATTGACTCTTAAGATTCCTAAAAATGATAGATTCATTAGAATACTAACACATTAATGGGAAAGTTTATAATTTTCATTTAAATTACTAATGTCAGACAAAAAGTAAGGATGTATCCTTTCCCTTGAAATTGAAGTAAACTAATTATATTTTTCTTTTTAAGTAATAATGGTAATTTATCAGTGATGTCTTTATTAAAATTATAGCATAAAATACACTTTTAAAACCTAAGTTTCTTCATCATTGAAACAGCCTGTGTCACTTTTACATCCTAAAGAACATATGCATCATGTAAAAAAAAAATTGGCAATTATTTTTCCTGTCATTGACCAATAGATGGATGTGTGATATAAAGCTGTACCCTATCAGACAACAAGCGTGTCTGGAATATATGAGCTACTTATGTATCAATGAATTTGAATAGAACTTCTATTATTTACCAGGTCTTCTTTACCCCAAAACAAAGGGAGAAAGTAAACAGAAGAGATTTTTAAAGAGAGGGAAGAGGGGACAAGGTGGAGACTGGTAAATACTCAAAGGGAAAGAAATTAACTTGGAGATATTAATTGAATTTCACTGTCCCCTCCCCACAAATCCACAGGTAACACCACACACCCTAAGTAGGCTATATCCCCCTATCCTTTAAGAATTTTACTGATTTTTTTCTTGTCTTTCTTTTCTTCCCTTCTTTTCCTTTGTATATTTGGGGTAAAATTATGTTGTGCTATAGTCTTTTCCAAGGTGAAGTTATAGAATGTGACCTTCCGTGCAGATGCTCAAACAATCTTAGGTTGCAGTTGGTCCCCAAGTCTAGCCACTCCATTAACAAAATGACTTGGGGTTACACTTCCTAGAACTTTTGTATCAACTCCTTGTTTTCAGTTTTGATGCTTGAGTTCTCAAATGGCTCTCAAATATTCACTCCTAATTCATAGGGCTTCCTGCTAGGGCTTTCATTTATTGGAATGGGGTATTGGTACAAGCAGGTGCATGGTAAGACACTGTAAAGAGAATTGGGAGGATTCTTGGGGCTCATTTGGGACTTCATGACAATATCATTTGTTTGAGAACCTACATTTCTTCCAGTCACTCATTTAGCACTACACTGCCTGAATAGATTAAAAAGGCTGAAAAGTGCCTACCAATGATTCCTTTACCAATAATATTGCTTACTTTAGGTATTATTCTTTATATGAAAAACCAGACCAATGAAAAATTAATCAACTATGCTAAATTCTATAAGGGTAAAACAGTTTGAATGTGTCTCGCAAAGGTCAAGAATCCCCCATGCACGTGTTTGGGAGTACAGATAAATGACAAGCTAGGGGGATTCAATATTCAATGTCATGGGCCACATCACAGTAACGTGGAGCAATAAGTGTTATGAAAGTGTCCCTCTCTTGTCATAGATGGCTATCTCCCTTGAAATGGTGCATCATCAGATGTGGCTTGTCAGTCTTGAACACCCTTCCTTCCACAATAACAAGCCAAGTAGACCTCTAATGTCTATCAGTTGCTGTTGATGTAACAACAGAAAACAAATAGCCTAATCCAGAAGGATGGATAGGATGATGGTAGTCAGCCAAGCGATTGCTGAGTTCAGAATCCCAGCAGAACTGGAGGCAGAGACAGGACAATCTCTGGAAGCTCTGGGGTCAGCTGCTGTGGTAAGTGCAGCAGCAAACACCAGACCCTGTCTTGAAATGATCCTCTGACCTCCACAAATGCACTATAATTTGTGTGCACCCATGGTCAGAATCAGGAACATGTGTGTGCCCGCACAAGTGAAGGGGCATACATCTCATGTCTGGTACCCAGGAGTCCAGATTATCTCATCTTGGGCATTTTTTGATCTAGAGGTAAACAGCGATGTGTATATAGGGAAATGAAATACCCAAAAGCTGACATATCGAAGTCCTCACTACATTGGCAGCTAAGAAGTCTTTCTTGTGTTAAATGATATCTGTTTATTTCACACTCCTATGCAGAGGCTTTGATGGTGAACTTGAAGAAAACAATTTATAGTCCAAGCATTTATCCCCCTGGCAGAAGATCTGGGCTGCCTTTCAGACTAAACTAACAAGCTTTTACAAAAGTACAGAGAAGATAATTCCTGAGAAATTTCACTGAACATTCTGAGCTGTATTTAAAAAAAAAATGTAGCAACAGCACCAGCACCAGAAATCTGACAGATCTCTCTGGGTTTTGGAACATAATAGCAGCTCCTGGTTCAACTAAACCATTCTAATCCTCATTACTAGGATTCCTATCCTCACTGAATAAGTGTGTGCATTTTCAGAGATATTCAGCTTCCTTCTCCCCATAAAACTGTTAGAAAATTGAAAAATAGAGTTTCTTAGTCACAGGTCAAAATTAATTGTTCATCCTACATTGAGGCTAATTTGCATGAATTTCTTTTTATATGGGGCAAACATGGTTATTATTTATTTCCAAAAGTACTATGTCCCCCATCGATGAAAGTACAAAGGGAGGTTCAATCAGAAACTTTAATTTCCAGGCTAAGTATAATTTTCATGGCTTCATTTCCCCACAACTGAGAAAACAGTTCATATTTTCTGTCAAGGCAGCAAATGTGGATTTCTGATTGGACATGGAGGAAACGGCTCTGTTTCAAGATCTCATTAAAAGCCACCTGCTGCCTTAATAATGATAGCATAATTAAAACCCGATTCCCAAATTTGGTGCAACGTAGACACTGTGGACAGAAAGAGAAAGCTGATTAAAGCCATCTAATTTGAGACTAAGGTAGCAATTTGTACAAAGTGTGTCCTGAATGTGTTTGACAAATGAAATAGGAAAATGCTGAAGAGAATTTTAATCTGTAAAGGAATTGAACCCTACGACCCAGCCCGCATTCTCCAAGGCCTGTATCACCCATCACACATCATCTCCTGATGAATGCTCCCTCTAATGAGAGATGCTTCTTAAATTTTTAATTTCATGCTCACCGTTCTAACATTGTTCTAAGAATGTTTCCCTTGTATTTTTGGAAGAACTGGATTGACCATTTGCAAGATAATCATTTCAATAACAGAGATGTGGAGTTGTGCACAGGAAGAAATTAGGAATTAAGTGAGGGAATCGTGGGAGATTGTGTTGCCACTGTTGAGCAACTGCAGTAGAGATTCGGTGAAGGCAACGCTCTTGCACACTGGAGTGTCAGGCCTTATAAATAGCGCAGGAGCCATAATCAATGGATTGTCAAATCAGCTAGTGCAGCATTCATCAAGTGCAAAGCCTTGCTGTCGGAGCTGTGGGAAGCAGAGAGGACCTCTCCCAGTAGCACGGGGGCTTACTCTTCTTATACTGTGTGTCCACATCATTCGGTATGGCCACACATCTAACTGACCCCCTTCATGGTCAGTAACTTCCACATCTCTCTTGCTAACGTCATGGCCCTTTCAGATCTGCAATCTGTCAGTTCGCTTTGGTTCCCATGTGAACCTTCAGTCCTTAGCAACGGAGGAAGTGGACCATCTCCACCTACCCACCTTCTCACCCCCGCCCTCCCCCACTCCCCACACCAGTCCTCACTCTTCTGTGACTTTGCACACGCTATTTCCTCCAAGGCCCCAGGAATTCCGTCCCATCCTGAGAGGGTGGGGAATCCATCTGCTTGGTGCTGGCACAGATGTCTGCCCATAATCTTCTCACTACAATAGTGTATTAATGACAGCTAATGTTCATCAGGGGCCTAGTGTGTGCTAACCACCGCTGTAAGTGCTTTGTGTATGTGATATCATTTAACTCTCCCAACAAACTATGAGGTAAAGAAACAGTCTCATTTTAGAAACGAGGGCACCTAAATTTGCCCATGGCTCGGAAGGCAGCCTGGAACATACACCCCCCTATATTCATGAATAGACACACAGCCATGCCTTGGGACTCTCCCACTCTGCTCCCTTGCTCCTCCATCATACTGAGACCCCCACAGAGCATGCCTGATATGTGTCTGTGTCCTGCAACAGTGACAGTTCACAGTATGTGCTTAACAAGTGGTGGCGCACGCCCTTCATCCCAGCACTCAGGAGGCAGAGGCAGGCGGGTCTCTGTGAGTTTGAGGCCAGCCTGGTCTACAAGAGCTGGTTCCAGGACAGGCTCCAAAGCCGCGGAGAAACCCTGTGTCTAAAAACCAAACCAAACCAAAACAAATGTTTCTTAACAGAGAACTATTGTCAGACTCGGGAGAAGGGCAAGGAGCACACTGGTGAGGGAGGAGTAGCTGCTGTATATCTAATTCCCCTCTCTCCTGCATGGTATTCTGTGCATATGTTGACAAAACATGACCCAAACCATGTCGCAGGGAGGAAGATGCCAAATCGTCTTGCCACCGGTGTTTCTAGAAGCCTCACATGCCTTTGAGAAGCTCTAGTCATTTTTCAGGTAGCTGATGTCAGGTGGGAACAGGCTACTGCAGAGGTGGTCTTGGCAGCTTTAATCACTGTCAGGAGCAAAATCCAGGGCAACTAGCAGATATATATCCCTTGTCTTCTATTGGTGCTGCAAAAATTGATCTCTGAAATGCTTTGACTTGAGGTTGAAAGTAGCTGTATATCACAAAAGCAGCCTTGCAAATGCCCTTCCACCCAAAGTAAGTAACAATTCTCCATGGGTAAATAGGAGAGAAAACTTATCTTTATTTTATGCTCATTGGCTATTGGAGTGGGGAGCAAAGCTAGGGAAGCCATTTTATTTATGTTTGTGATTGCTCGCCCATTAGGATTCCTTCTTTATCGTATACCTAGTCCTGTGATTTCATGGACCATCACTCTGCTCATTTTGGCCCATTCCCAGCTTTAATAAGGTCTATAAGATGGCAGATGATGCCTGCGGATGCCCCTGGCCCTGAGCAGATACTTAATACATACTGAAAGGAAATGAAGGCACCTGGGACTCTTCCTTCCAGAATTGTCAGTTACTGTGCATGAGACTGAAGAAAGGGCTGGCCTTGGAAGTCCACGTGCCTTCAGATAATAATCCATTTTCTCAACCAGTGAGATTTCACCAGGGAAGAAATCAGGCTGATGCTGATAGCCAATCCACAATCTAGATTAAATTTTACAAATTCATGGGCTCATATTTTGGAGCTTATCCTCAGGAGAGTCCAAAAGTAGACAGGGCAGCATTTTATAAGCACCCATCACATATCACATGCTATAGCTCTGGCATAAGGCTATAAAGTGCCTATCTAAGAAGTGCCAGTGCCTCAACACATCTGGTCCTAGGTCAAGGCAAGGGTGACATTATACCAGGAGTACTGAAAAACCCTTCTCCAACGAGCTAAATTTAATGCAATATTTCTTAAAGTATGAAATTAATGCAGAACTCCGTGATGAACAAAATGTCAACATTTTAAATAAAGCCAGGATCAGCCATGGGGCTGTGCCAAGCCATATTGGAGCCTGAGGCAAAAAAAGAAAATAAGGAATACCGATCTTGTCTTTAGTTGAAATGCTGAAATGTTTGCTCCTGGTGCAAACTGTGACATTAATTTTGGTTTTTCAAAAATTACTTTGAAATATGATTTCTTCTGACTCTGGATGGGTTTTAATGCCCAGAGTTGCCTAACAGGTCTCACCCTTACCCTGATCTCACCCAGCACACAAAGCTCTTCCCATGCGGATGGGGGTCAGAGGAAACACTAGGAGAAAATGTAGCTGCTAAAATTCAATGTTCTTGCAGAGTTACTCTAAGGGTATTACTGGCACCTGGCCCATTGGACCTGGAGACTATGGCAACCCGATGGGTGTCTGGAGTACTGGACAGCGAGTCCAGTTTCGTCGCCTATCTTAAGGCAGCGATTTGAGGTGACTGCAGATAATGTTTCTGTCCTGCCTGGTCCTGAAGCCATTTAGGCCCAAATAAACACACAGAGGCTATATTAATCATAACCTGTTTGGCCAATGGCTCATGCTTCTTACTGGGTAGCTCTCTCTTAATTATTAGCCCATTTCTATTAATCTACGTACTTCCACATGGTCTTGGCTTACCAGAGAATGCCCTGAGCCCTATCTTCCCAGAAGCTCCATGGCAACTCCTGGTGACTCACCCATTGCCTTTCTCTTCCCATCATTCTCCTAGTCTGGTAGCCCTGCCTATACTTCCTGCCTGGATACTGGACAATCAGTATTTTATTCACCAACCAATACGAGAAACACATTCACAGCATACAGCAGAGCTTCGCCCAATCAGAGTAGAAGGAATAAACAGGATATGATGCAAGAAGGGATAGGTTAATGGAGGGTTAGTGAAGGACAGGCTGGTGGGCGTGGTCAAAGCAGACTCTGAACAACATGCAGGTGTGCTTGCTGAGGCTTCGTGGAAAGGAAAGGCCAGCTCTCACACACCAGCCTTTTCTCTGCTTTCTCATACGCCTACCTCTTTCACTGTTAGATAGAAGTCTGGGATCAGTTGCAGAACCCTGGTGTAACCACCAGGGTGTTTCTGTCACATGGAGGAAGTCAATTTGTTTGACAAGTCTACTATGTTAGACGCACTGACGTGTTACTATTCTCCTTTAGGTAACAGGTGCTTGCCTATGGCTTCCCCCAACCACACTTGTATCCAGAAATGTGATCCCTGAAGTTGGAAATTTGCTTAATTAATCAATCCTGAGAACGGATGGTGAGTTTAGTGTGCCTACCTCAAGATGCCCCTCAACATCAACAACATACACAAAATTTCGGTGTCTCTGCCCTATGATCTAGGGAGACCATGGACACTTTGGAGCTGACTTTTCTTAGCAATATTCTGAATCCATAAGTGACACAGCACCAGGTTTGTGGGGAGAAAAGGAATGAAACAATCATGGTATTTTTTCTATTCATGGGAGGAGCGGTTAGGGTAGCCGAATGATGAGACAGGCTTAAGTGATGGTATTGATAATGAAAATACCAAGGGCTGTGGTTTTGAGGGAGCAGAGGAAAATCAATGGTAACACTGTAAAAGTTCTAGGACTTGGAGTCAAACACTTAAAACCTTTATCAGCTAGTCTGTGCAGTCTCTAGTCTGCTTTGTTTTGCTTTACTGAGACAAGGTATCATTGGGTAGCCAAGGATAACTCTCCGTTCTCTGTCTCCCAGGGCAGGGATGAGAGACATTTACTGCCATTCCCGCATCCTGAGGGGTTCTCATCTAACAAACTTATTTCTTCAATGTTCAGTAGGATGCTCTTAGGAGTCGCCCGTTCCTCTGCTTTCCTTCCACTGCTTTTGTACTAGAGCAAAGGCATTCATCCGCTGGGTCCATACCATTGGATGCCTGCTCTGAGAAGCCCTATAGGCCCTTCCCCTTTCATACTGTAGAAGTGATGCTATCCTTTGTGTTCCAGAACATTCTCTCGTGATTGTCTTTCACATCAGAAATACAGCACCCACTGCCTGTTATTCTCCATTTGCTGTTAACAGGACCTGCCAGAAGTTTATGAAGAGTATCATGGATGATGTCATCAACTTGACAGAATCTGGAATCACCAGTGAGACAAATCTCTGGGCACACTCAGTGGGATTATGCAGTTACCCTCTGAGAATGTCTGTGAGGAATTATCTTCCTCATACTAATTGATGTAAGAAGATCCATTTTGATTGTGGGTAGGTTCATTTTTAGGCAAAGAATCCTAGTATGTATAAAATGGAGAAGTATATCTGAGCCTAATATTCATTCATCCCTTCCCCTCTGCTCCCTGTCTGCAGATGTAATGTGACCCACTGCTTCAAGCTCTTGCCGTCTTGACTTCCTTGCCATGAGAGCCTTGATCTGGAACCCAGAGAAAACCTTTTCTCCTGTAAGTTGCTTTTGTCAGAGTGGTTTTGCACAGCAGAAAAACATATCCAGTGTAAATGGAAAATACTGTATGTCAAAATACATTAAGTAAAATAGTGCCTGGTTTTACTATCACTGGATTTGAGATTTGTTTTATATTTGGTGATGCTTGCATGCACACGGTAGAAGCTGTGCTTTGAATTCTGGATTTGGCACTTTCCTGAAGGTATCGGTATGTGCGGAGACACACCCCTATGATGCTGGGCACTGAACAGCAATTCCCCCTTACCTCACACCTCCCAAGAAGCAATCAATACTCTCTCTCTAGTGTGCTATGACCCCTGGGGAATCTGCAGGGATCTGTGCTAGTAACCCTATGCCAAATCTGAGGCTCCACAAGTGCCATGCATAAAATGGCATAATGTTTGCCCGTAAGTCTCTGCATGTACTGTAAGTCATCTCCAGATTACTTATAAAGTCTAATACATTGGAACTATCATGTACAAGGTTGTCATAAAAGTTTTTGTGCTATGTTATGTCAAGGTAAAAGCTATATGCGTTTTATACATGTGCAATGTTTTTGTTGGTTTCTTTTGTTCTTTCTTCCTACCCCTACCCCTGTGTTCTCATACCCGTTTCCTTTCCCTCACCTTTTTATCTCCACTATTATAGATTCAAGTTTGGCTGAATCCATGGCTGAAGAGCACAGCGTTCGGGTCCCACTCCGTTCTACCATATTACATGTATCTGGGGCCCACATTTTCCACTTGCAATGGGCTCACTGGACTGTAGCCCTGTCACAGATTGAAGCATCTATGTATTCAGCCTCCCAACCTCATAGCTCGGTGAGGAAGTCCAGTCTTTTGGATTTCCTGGACCTGTGGGGACTGAGACTCACTGCCTTTGCCAACACTGAAGCAAGACCAGCGCCCAGTGCTAAAAGTCCCAGATACGAGAGTCATAGTGTGGCTTCTTTTGAGTGTGTTCCTTTCACACCGTCATAAAATAAAAATTCTTGGGAGGAATGGGAAGTTGGGGGGGTGAGCATTATGGTTGGTATATATATAAAAAAGTTTTCATGCCATTGTAACTAAGGACTGTCTCCTAGCTGAACAATATACCGAATAAAAGCCATTGATGAAGCTAACCTAGGGGTTTCAGGAAAAGAAATTTATGAAATGAGTAACTGTGAAAAAAAAATGGATTTTTTTTTCCTGTCAAAAGGAGCTAGTCCTCCAAGACCAACATTTCATTACATAAACCTCAGGCATCTTGGGATATACCTGTTTGCCCAACACCTAGACATTACTAAGACTTTCCATGACACATGACACATTAATTCTTATTAAGCAATACTATCAGACTGCAAGATCAAGCTTTAACAAAGGAGATATCGACTTTAGGATGAAAGCTAAGTGAGTTCCCTTCCCTGATTGGCTTCCGGCCCCATTTTGGTTGTATAGTGCCCTTTTATGAAAAAAAAAATATTAAAAAGTCAGGTTACATTTGCTTGGTTTGTGTATTTTTTTGTGTGACATCAAATTATTTTTTTTGCATTATTATTATTATTTGTGTGACACCAACATTATTCATTTCTGACACATTACAGAATTAAAAAGATAAAAAGGAGTTAAATTATTTATTTTTTTTCTTAATCTACAAAAAGCAAGCTAATTCACTGGTATCTATTTTCAGAACATTTGAGTGGGGGAAAAATCATGATTGGTTTGGAGTTTCACAAACACAGATAACTCATCATGAATAGTGTTAATGTCAGAGGCACAAGATAGAATCATAGAAAATGTGTTAATAAATATCCTAAAATTTATTTTCAAACATTCACACACACACAAACACACACACTCATAAGACAGCTGACAGTAGGAAATCAGGTTGTTAGGGATTAGCATCCCAATTTAAATATGAATTTCAGTGTGAATATCAAAGTCAAGAATAAAACAAAACACAAAAACAGTTTGACTTTTAAAAATAACATTTTATGTCCCCTCTTCACTTCTTTCTCCCGAGTGTCACAAGCCAAGGGCAAAATGTGTCTCTACTTGAGGTTTTCTGTCATTTGTCACTGTTTTATTACAATCTTAGCATTGTTTAAAACACCAATGTATTTTTTTTCCCTTTTGGCCATGAAAATGGATGTGTAAGTGCAAGAAGACCATGCATATGATTAGCATAATAATGTAAAATGCTCACAAAGCATTGGCTCATCTCGACTTCTCTGACCTTCAGCACTTTAGCTGGAGTTAGAACAGCTCTAGGGTTTCAGCCTTAGTATGCAAAGGTGGGTGGGGACAGCATAATTTCTTGAAATCATTGCCCTCAGAGAGTGACAAGGTGTAAATTCCCAAAATGTTTGAAATTTCCACCCGCTAGCTGAGTTCTGATATGTTGCAGAGTGTAGAACAGAACCCTAGTTAAGGATTTATCTCAGGCCCCGAGCCGCAGGCCAATGAACACCCGAGCTGTGAAGGTGAAAGGCACGGGGTCTCCAGAGCTAAAGGGCCATCCACATCAATTTGGAGGCAGCAAAGTGGCATCAGCAGTGGGAGAGCTATTTACACTCCCTTCCTGCGCAAGAATTATGGTGCTGTAACCGGGAAGGAAGCAAGGGAAGCTGAAGGGGCTGCTCAGAAATATAATGGTCATTTATGACTAAAGTACCCCCATAACAGTAGGTCGGTTCCTCGTTCACATCTGCAGGATGCATGAAGAATTTGCAATGAAACCTACACACACACACACACACACACACACACACACACACACACACAGAGCATAGGCCCCCTGGAGACTTCTGCAGAACGGCCATTGTATTAAAGCAAGAAATGGCATTCACTTTGCTTAACCGATGGGATAAAACCGAGGGACCATCATCAATTCAGGCCTCACCCCATAAACTCTGACAGAAAGGGCTCAACCCACCATTGATGCCTGAGGTCTTACCGTCTCACAAGCAAATCAAGGGACTAGGAGGAGAACGCAGAGGGAAATAATTAGACAACATTTGTCATGCAATTCATGAAAGTGCTGTGTTTTGTAGCAAACGTAAATTATAGTATTGCGTTATCAAGATAATAATTTGTTTTTGTGACAAAAAAATCACCATTATGTGTTGCACTTGTATTATTTTTTAAATTAGGCTTTTTAATTATGGAGATAAATTATGTATGTAAGAATCTCACTTTGAAAATTTCATATATGTCATCTAAGATCCTATTAAATGTTGGAATCTGTTCCCATCACATCTAACTGTTTTCTGGTATCAAGAATTAACTCTTTGCTAGGTAACTGAGAGACCTCCCTTAAACATCCCCATAGCCTGGAATCCCTTTCACCCAAGGATAACCCTGTTGAGGAGTTATAAGAATAAAGAGTCCTCTGGGTGAGCCTGTGGAGCTTGGCTTATATCCCTTCAGGAAGGCTGTTCAAAATATAGCAGAATCCTCTTTGTCTTGAGAGATATATGCTTCTTCCTCCCTAACAATTCCCTGAAGATTTACACAAGCCAAAAACTGAAGCTGGTCTGAAGTCAAAGCTGACCTTAGAATTGCCATCTAGTGCATCCGGGGACAGCGGAGCTTTGGGAGATCGTCAGATCCCACCGGGGTAAACAACATTCCTGGGGTCTTGGTCCCTTGTCTATGACAGAAGAACAATCCCAATCCATGGGATGCATGAGGGTTGAATGAGACAGTGGTCCACAGGGCCAGTACCAAGCCTGCTGAAGAGCAAGTATTGGATGAGAGAGTCATTCCCACAACTTTGCTTCAGAGCAATGATTGGAGGCCAGCTTCCATGGGAAGCTCTTCTTTGGAGTTTCTTTCATCTCCAAATGCCCACATGGACTTCACATCTTGACTTGACATTGTTTATCAGGAAAGGCAGAGTTTAATGAGGCCCATTTTTGGAGCCAACACTGAAAAGACAATTTGGAAAAGGGTAAGCTCTGTGGCCAGTGATGTGTCCCGAGCTATCCTTCCCACCAGTAATTAGTTGCAAGCATAGACATGCTGAGTCCATTTGCATCTCCTCATCTAGTCATAATCTGCCTCCGAAGCTGAGGATTCTGGGCCTTGAAGTCAATCAACAATGAAAGGAACAGAGGAGCAGTGATCCCAGAAGGTTAAAACAAGAGGGCAGACTGCCTGGAAGGGCAGATCATTAGCTGTATAGCAAACACACACTTGCCCAATTCCTTACATAGCCTTTGCTAACTCTGCCTTAAACATTTCCTTAAAGCTTTGAAAATCTGTGGCTCCCTTTGAGGAATAAAGCAATCTTATGAGCTGGGCAAATTCTTTTCCAGTTAACAACAATAAAGGAAATTTTCCTTATTCATATCTTTTCATAATCCCTCATAAATTAGTAAGATTAAGAGCAACTGTATTGTTAGAAGTAGTGGGGGAATGGGTGTATGCTTCTCAGGTCAAGTATTTGTACATGGGAGAGGAGCTTAGATCATAAGAGTAGGCGCTCAGCAAAGTGTAATTGAAAAAAAAATTAATAAGAGGTCACGGCTGAGAGCAAAATAGTCTCATACTTGATTTTCAAACAAGAACAAAATGTGAGATAGTGGTTTCAAAGGGAGACTTGGGACAGAATGGTCTCTTTGCCTCCGAGTTTCATAGGACAAAGCTAAGAGGAGACTCTCTTTACCATATGGGAAGCTAGGGTTATGGTCCTGCACCTGCAGAATTTCTGCAATACAAGTCCCATGGAGTTTGTGAGACTGGAGAGGTAACCCAATTATTAGGAGTGATTGCTCACAACAACCTGTAATGCCAGCCTTGGAGAATTTTGAGGCATTTGATGCCCTCTTCTGGCTTTTAGGGATACCTGCAGCCATGCAGTGCGCGCGCACACACACACACACACACACACACACACACACACAAACACACACACACGTGTAACACGTCTGTGTTACAGTGTGGGACTGTTTCTCAAAAAGGTTGCAAAGAATAAGTAAATAGGTAGATGGATGGGTGGACAGACAGCAGACCAAGATAGATAGATAGATAATAGATTTAAAAAGTTAAGCCATCAAAATGCTAACAGCACAAGTCACCAATTGACAGTAGCATGTCAGCAACTGGCCTCCTTCCCTGTCCTTCTCTTTGGAAGTCCACAGCAGAGTCTTCTGCCTCTCCTCTGACTCCCATGATGGTTGGTTCACTGTCTTACACTCTTGATGGGAGATGTCATTCTGTAAATATGTTTCTCTTATTGGTTAATGAATAAAGCACTGCTGGCCAATAGGAAAGCAAGATAGGCGGGATTAGGAGACAAGAAGGATGCAGGAAGAAGTAGGGAGGAATTTCAAGATGAAGGGCCAACAGGGTAGAACTCCAGGCCCTCTTTCTGGTAAGTAAGACCATGTGGAAATATTTAGATTAATAGAAATGGGTTAATATTTAAGACAGAGCTAGCCAATAAGAAATGCTAATAACAGACCAACAGCTTTATATCTAATACAACGTTTCTGTGTGTTATTTGGGGCTGGCATGGCTCTGGGACCAGGCCAGCGGGAAAGCATACTCATAACACACTTTCCTTTTCTGTAGTATGGACACAAGTAGATGCTGGGTGTCATGTGGGTTTGTACTCTCTTCAAGCTCTCAAGCTCGGGGTAGGTTTCACATTTTCCAGTCACTGGAAAAGTCATCAAAACAATACTGTTTGGAGTCACAAACTATTATATGCACATTTTGTGACTTACCTTTGAAAATAATTTAAATTCAGATTGCCAGTGTCCTTAAACAGCTTTAATAGTTGCAAGCCACAGTGTCCTGTCTGGTATGGCTTTGTACCACGAGAGTAAGATTAAGGGGATGTAGTGAAAATAGACTACAAACCCTGATTATATACAGGTGACTTTGGGCTGAGAAAAAAAAATTACGAGTTTTAGGGTCAGGTCCACACCCTCTGTCCAATCCTCAGAATGTTAACCAACCTCGGTTTCCCAGCATGCAAATAAATGAAGACTGCTTCCCCCCGCCCCCCGTGGTACAGATGATGAGTGGTCTCTATGCTACATGTAGTGAATGGTCTGACACCCCATTCACTCCCTGCCACCACCCAGGGAGGTCCTGTCCTTTCACTCCCGAAGGGAAGCATTATTGAAACTGCCTCTTTAATCCATTTTAAAATCACTCCTCAGGTTTGTCTGCATAGCTCCCCTCTGTAGTTGCAGTGAGGCAGATGGTTCCTGCATCTATATGCCTAATGTCACTTTCGTGTGCTCCTCATAGAGCATTCCTCCTGCACTGGTTCCGATTGGGACAGCCTGGGAGCGCTTACTGAAAAGCTAGTATGTCTTCCTTTCTGGAGCCAGGTCCACAGGGTTAAGAGAAATACATAGAATGGAGAGAGATCTGTTCCCACTGTGAACACTTTGAGCAGTCACCAAATTCTTGCAGTCATTGAGGTCATAAAAAATTCTGAAGACCCCCTTTCCCTCTACTGCTCCGTCATGTTTTCAGCTCTAATCCACCACCCTGCCTCTGCCAAAGCTGGACCCTCTTGGAATAGCATTTCTGATCCAACCTCCTGCAATCTAGCTGTGCTCATACCATTCCCCTGAGAGCAAACTTCTAAAAAATGTTCTACTGTGTCTCAAATTAAACACAGACCCTGAGCTAACCCTGTGTTAAAGACCTCTAACAACCTTTGGCCAATCTCTTTCAGTCTGCTTTCCTACTGAGCTTTACCCAAACTTGACTGTCATCTTTCCTAGCTGTGGGGTCCCTTGCCTCCTCATATCTTCTCCTGTCCTAAACTAAACTGCTGCCCTAGAATGTTCTTTGTTCCAACATGACCCACACCTGCCTTTGCTTCAGGATTCTGATTCATGCCAACACGTCAGCACAGCACCCCTGAGCAGTTGAAACTTTCAGTAAATCGTTCTCTTCTTTGCAACCCATGACACCTGGCTCGCTCTCTCCCTGGATTTCTGTTCTTTGTTCTCAGATTATGACTCTGTCTGAACGCTGTATGTACAAGGGGAACACAGTTGAAGAGAGACCCCAGTCTTATTCCTGCGGGCTCTGGGCTGGGTGACCTTGGCGAGGCATTCAGCTTCTTGTCCCAGTTTCCTTATTTGTAAAATGCCCAACACAACACGCATGTGGGGATTGAATGAGGTAATGCCTATAAAGAACTTGGTGTAGAATCTACCAGAGAAAGCTTCCTTTTTGTCTATTCCCCTTAAAACACAGTATGCTTTTACTTCCCTGATAAGAATCAAGCAACTGAGGAAAGACTTGGAAATATTCCCTGAAAAGGCCTTAAGATAGATACTCAAAAGTAGCAAACAACAAAACACACACACACACACACACACACACACACACACACTGTCCTCATGATTTAAGATAATAATGAGCTATTAGTCAAACACACATAGACTACTTACTATACGAGTCAAATACACATGGATGCATGAGAATGGGTTGAAAATTGAATAGCTATGTATACAGAACATTGAAAATCAGGTAAGAGTATTGTGTAGATAAATGAAAGGCTGATAATTCCTTCAATTTCCTTGAGCTCATTAATTAAAAAAGAAGATTTGAGGCATTGAAATAATGGAATGTGATTCAACCTTGACAAAAGAAATTGGCTACTAAATTGATCAAAGTTCTTCTTCATCTGAAGGAGCCAGAAAAAAAGATAAGTCACATGTTGAGTTTCCAACGGTCATGGGACACCCTAAAGATCAGAAGGTTGCTCAGACTCAGTGGGGAGCCTTGATGGCTATTATCCCACAGATGGGAACCTCAATGTTCAGCCTAAGGGGTACTTTTAGGAGAAACTATGGTCTCATGACTCCTTGAATTATTTACACTCATTTCCAGAAGAAACTGAGGCACATTGAAGAGTTTGTTGTCTTAAAAAATCAAGGTATTATTTCTGTACTTAGGATTGTATTTAGCTGCCATCAGTCTGGAGGGGAGGGTGTCTAAGGACTACTGCATTAGTATCCTGTAAGAGCAAAACTATAACCCAGCATTCTAAATATGCATTGAGTTGTGTAATGATTTTATCTTTTTTTTATAGTCGACCTTGTAAATTAAAAATTCACACATTCATATTTTCTAATATTTAAGATTACTTTGGAAATCCTTTGATTTGTTTTTCATTAACCGTTTGGTTTGCCAGCTAGTATTCTTCCCACAGGCTGTTGGCCAGGAAGGTCTAAGGAGCCTGGGAGTGTGTCTCTTGGAAAAACCATAAATAGATGTGAATTCCAGGGGGAACTTGTGGTTAGTTCACTTTCAGGATTTTTCCTTTGAAATAACTGCTTCATGTATGAGTGGTAAGAGTAAGGGCTCTTGAAAAGGGGAGGGCATTTCAAAGGGGGAGGTAGAAACCTGGTGAAAGGAAACTCCCAGGACTCTACAAGGATGACCCTAGCTAACACTCCTAGCAATAGGGGACACATAGCCTGAATTGGCTTTGTCTCCCGTGACCAGGCAAGACTTCAATATAAGGATTGGGTAACAAACCCAACCTCATAACCTTAGACCTACAGTCTGTCCTGCCTATGGGATGTGCTGGGGTAAAGGTGGCACAGAAAAATTAGAGAGTGCCCAACCAATGACTTATCCAGAAAGAGAACCATGACACGTTAGTGAGCCTACCCCTTACACTGCTGGAAGTGCCAGGATCCAGAGGCTGGATGGCTCAGAGACCTAGGATAAAACCAAATATGCCTTTAGGGGAAAAAGAGATGTCAATGTAATGATGCCTAATAATATTCTGCTGTACTCATAGATTGGATCCTAGACAAACTCTCTTCAGAAAGACTTCATCCACCAACTCATGGGAGCAGAGGCAGATAAACATTAGGCAGAGCTCTGGGATCTGGGAGTCCTGCTGAAAAGAGAGGAAGGATTATAGGAGCCAGAAGGGTCAAGGACCTCATAAGAAAACCAACAACATCGACTAGTCTGGGCTCATAGGAACTCACAGAGACTGAACCAAAAACCAGGGAGCCTGCGTGGAACTGACCTAGGCCCTCTGCATGTATGTGACTGTTGTGTAGCTCGGTGTTCTTGTAGGACTCCTAACAGTGGGGACAGGGGCTGTCTCTGATTCTCTTGCTGGTTTGGAGACCCCGTTTCTCATTGGGTTGCCTAGCCAGCCTTAATACAAAGGGGTGGCATTTAGTCTCACTGCAGCTTGATTTGCCATGTTCTGCTGATACCCATGAGAGGCCTGCCCTTTTCTGAATAGAAAGGTGCAGTGAATTGGGGTTTGGCGGCAGAGGGGAGGTAGGAGGGAGGGACTAGGAGGAGAGAAAGAAGGAGTAACGGGATGTAAAACAAATACATAAAGAAAGAATAAGGACCTCTCTGCCGATGGCGGGAGAAGTGCTCAGCTTTAGACATAGCATGACTTGGGACTGCCTGTCATAATTATATCTTTAGGTCAGAACACAGCTTAGACCCAGTGGGGAGCATTGGTGGCTGCTGTCCTGTGGATGAGGACCTTCATCCTAATGGGTCCTTTTATGAGACTCTGTGGTCCCATGGGTCCTTGGCTTATTGGCAGTTAGTCCTTGCCAGAAGAAATTGAGGCACATGAAGGAGCTTGGAACAGATTTACAAAGATCCACTATTTCTTAGCCAGTGTTATGAAGCCAATGGTCGTAAGTGAAACTCCTTCTGTGGGAAAATGACATTGCTCTCAGAAACATCCCTAAGCCAAAGTGTGCTTGATTAAGAAAACAAGAGAACAAAGTAAGAATAACAGATTCATTTTATCTTCTAGGAAGAGTCGGTGGTTCATGGTATGAAAGAGTCAACAAATATACATCAGAAGACAAAACCTACAAAATACGATATACCTGAGAGTTAAGTTCCCAGGTGAGCCCTAGACCGGGCAAGTGCTGCGTGTTCAATTTAGAAAGAGCACTTGGTTGGTCACCAAAGCCTACAGGGTAGCAACTGATTCAAAGGGGTAAACTGAGGCTAAGAGGGAGCAATTGCCAAGGCCACAGAGTTTGAAATTGAAATAGAGTGGCCTCCCACTCTGGCCTTGCTTGTTGGTGCACATGTAACCATTAGTGAACTCCAAGTGTGTGTTTAATTATGAAATAAAGGCTGTGTGGTCCTCTATAAATGACTAGGTGAAGGTGAAGGGATTTTTCTGTGCTCCTAATCCAAGTTCTTTATATTCACAGCTTTTCCTCAAGAAATCAAATCTCCAATGCAGAGAACTGTTAGTCATGAGGACAAAACATTTTGGAAACGCAGCTTGTTTTTGTAGAACAGGAGATGTGATAATTTATTCCGATGTATCAAAATATAATAACGCCGGAGCCAACTCTGGTATTAAAATCACACTCTACCCAAAGGGAAAAAGAAAGACGAGCTAAGGACTAGTTCAAATTTAATTTCAGCCCCATGTTATGGTGCTTAACAAACTCTAAAAGTCATCAGGCATAGGACTTTGATCTTAATCATGCATCTTCATGCCTAAAAATACTTGCTGATGACTCTTAGCACGGCTAGAGATGCCTCTCAAAAAATACTGAGGATGCCTGTTAAGAGTTCGCATGTCCTGATCAATGCTTACTCCATTAATAAGTGAGAGCTCTGCTTATTGGAAATGGCCGTCTGCGGGGTGTAGATTCTGTCCCTTTTTTAGTATCAGAGGCCCTGAAATAGTGAACATTTTCTCCTTCTGTATTTAAAAGGCAGAGAGGCAAATGTTTGAAACGCAGCTAAAGCAATCCCCCCTCCATGTTCTATACAGATAACAATACCTTCATAATTAAAGGACTATTATTACTATTTAATTGTCTGCTTCATTGTTTAATGAATAGGAACTAGTTAATTATGGTGATGGGGAAAGACAAAGGACACTTTTCGAATGGGGGATGCAAAGCTCCAGTTTGCACAATGTGGGCTGCAAATGGCTTTATGCACAGTACTGAGCCCCAGAACCTAGATTCACACATCCTTGTCACATCGTGAATCCCTTTCAACATGATTTGAAAATGTGTTCAGTGGAACTTTTTTTTTTCAATTTTTGCATATTTATCACATTTATCTCTTGATAGATTGGAAGGGGCTGTTTTGGATTTATTCACCAAACAATTCCAAGGTCAAAGGTCGGAGCATCTTTTCCAACTACTCGAGCAGTCAGGGCAGCTTAGAGACAACTGTGGTCTAGGACCCACAGAGTGTCCTCACAGAACAAGATGAATGGAATGCTGACATTCTGGTCCCTGCAGCTGTCTACCCTGAAGCTTCCTCACTTGCCACTAAAGAGGATCTGACCTTGTTGAAAAATCATTCCTTGCTTTCCTTACCATCAACAAATTGGCGTTATATTTGTGCACTTTGATGGCTGTAGTAGGTACCATATTGAATGGCACCTCCTCCATAAAGGGCTTTCTTTTAAATGCTTTTTTATGCTTTTCCCTCTGTTCATGTGGCAGCCCATGAAACACACCATTTACCTGTTTGGTTAATTTTATATATTTGGAAACAAAGAGATTAAACAGCTTGACTTGATCTGTGGTGCAGATACCTCACTAAGACTTCAAGAAAAATGAACAGTTGCATAGCAAAGTCATTACCACATTGATGGTGGATGCTAACACTTTGCAAAAAGAAAAAAAAAACACAAACAGGGGACTAGGGGTGTTGGAGTACCCACTCTGAGCTCAATAATCAACATGAAGAGATCTGTTAAGGATCATTTTGTACAAGAATACGGTGATGTGCCGGTATGATTTCCATAGCCAATATTCACTGAGCCCTACTAGTTTTCCAAAGCCTGTACTGAAAGATGTTTTAGATTGTCCACCTTAATACCCATGGCAAATGTGGGAGCTATTGCTTCCCCCAATTTTCAGATGAGAAAGTATCACCTAATGAGGTAGCTGAGTGTGGGACTTGAAGTCACACACTTCCTAAGCCTTAGAGCTGCCATTTGAACCGACCCTTGAGGTTCAAACCTCCAGACATTTCAACACAGGTCACAATATATTTTTTTCACAGATAGACATTCAACTCTAGGTAGATATATCCTAACTGATTTTTTTAATTGAATTTAAAGTTTGTGTTCAGATATATAAGATCATTTCTGGCTAAGAGATGGGAAGAGCAGGCAGTGCTTCTAAAAGGTACTTAGTAGGAGAGATGGCGTTCTCATTATATAACAATGTGCTTCTCAAGTTTTGTTTGTCTCTATGACACATTAACAATGTCACCCATGTGTGTAAACACCAAGCCTGCTGCCCTCTGTCCTCTGCCAAGGCTGACATGCCAACACATAGCTTCTACTGTTCTCACTCTGGAACTGAAAATAACAGAAATCGGGCTCGCCAGATGCATCAAAATCTCCAAAGTGAGTAAATGCCAAAATAGGTCGGGAGAGGGTTGGAGAAGATCCAGCACTGTAGCAAACACTTATTAAGCAGCATTCTTTAATGAGAGTGCATGCATACCCTCAGTGCCACTAATCTGGACTTCTTCATTTAGAAGCAACATCACATAGGACATATTGGAAAACTCTTGCCACTAAAGTTGACCTCCACAGAATTTTCATCTGACATTTCCTGGAACCAGCCCACACTTGGGCTTAATATCGATTTTAATATGTCGCCTTACAGTCAAAACTTAGGTATGGTGTCATTGCGGTGGCGGAAAGTGATAAACTGGAGGCTTCATATTGATTGAGATCCACATCTGCCAAAAGTTCCATGTGTAGGAAATGCACTTCTAGCCACTTCGATTCCCTGTGCACTGACCCTGTTCTGTTGTCAGGGCTACAGCTGCGCGTCTGGAAACCCCTCCTGCCTGAGAAGGGGAACTAGCCTTTATGGCTTTCCTCAGAGATCTGAGGATTAAACTACACGTATGATGGCTTATTGGGCAACCATGCCACTGTAAGAACTCTCACTCCCTAGCAATTGTGTAACTGTGATTAGACAACGCAGCTCGGTGTACCCTCCATACAACTCACACAGATAAAATGAGGGAGTGAAATCAAAACCAGGTTAAATTTATGGGGGCACTGAGGCATTAACTGACATATTTGTCTCATGAAACCATTAAGTTTTAATGAAAAGTATATGTTCCCTAAAAAATATTTCCAATGACAGCTATTTTTGTGACCCAGTCATATCACCCACGCCAGATTGACTCCCATATGCCATACAAGGTGTGGGAACACTGACTCCCGTCAACTCAAGATTTCCTCTCAGACATCACGGTCTGTAGCCCAAATGCTGCATCTTTATTGGTTGTCATAAGCAGCTTGGTGGGAACTGTCTTTAACAGGCTGCAGCCTTTTTCGAACACAATTAGATTTGGGAAGGTTTAAGTGGGTTAGCTACTCCATGCAAAGGGTGGGTCTCAGGGGACAGGACCTCAGCACTGCGCCACACCAATGGAATATTGACAGGAGTACCGGGTGCATCGACTTAGGGACAGAAAAGGTTCCTGAACTCAGCCAAGTTCAAAGCATGCAGCTGGGGGTGATGCAGAGCCAGGCAAGTGAAGTCTTAGTACTCAGGGCTGTTTGTCTGGGTTTATAAAGTCCTTTCTACTCTTTGAATGATTTGTACTCAAAGGCAAGCATTGTTTCATTACTCTGTTTCCAAGGGACAAAGTCAAGGCTCACAAACAGCATGCATTCAGAATAAAAAACCAGCTGGGCTGATTCTGGGCTATATGATATGGTTTTTATGATGAAGGTATTTCCTACTCAAAGACTGTTTTGCTGAAGGAGGTAAAGTTGAAGAATTAGTGGAAGAATTAGAAAACTATGCATTAGGGTTGGATAAGAAAAAATCCGTCTACAGGATGAAAGGCAACAAGACATGGGCCACAACCTAGTACGGTAAGTACTAACGTTGATGCTCACTGGAAGATGAGAAAGGTATGGCAGAGATGGACCATGATCGCATTAGCATCCCTTTCCTTATGTACCTGAGGTCCCTGACCTAGTGAATAAGGTAATGAATGATATATAACTACAAATAATGGTCTCGGGTTTGGGGGTTTTATAATTTATCTTTAACCCATATTTCCTTTCTGACTTTCTCTAGTATACAGCTATGAAATACACTGGCGCTAGAGGATGGCATAATTAATGGTTTGGGCAATAAGCTCTATCAGCTCTGAAAGAGAGGAGAGCATTCTATGGCTTCAGAAGAGGAGAATTATCTAAAGCGATGTATATGATGAAAGTAGCCAGCCCTAAACACTTTGCTAGATGGTGTTCTTCTTGTACTGCGGTGTGTACCGATGTTGGTCATGGCAAGAAGGAGGAATTAAAAAGAGAAGGCAGGAAATCTTGGATAGCACTGCAGTAATTATCATGGTAAAATAGAAATCTTGGTATTTTCGCAAACCGTTTAGATGTGATAAACTAGCTTTTCCCATGCAGACCCAACGTTTCCCCCAGTTCTCTTCCTCTCTAAGTTGGTCCAGTGGCTTCAAGAAGGAGTCAGTCAAACTAAACAGAACAATGGCATTAGAAACAAAGCAAAGGAAAACAAACAAAAACAGTAACAAAAAAATAACAACAAAAAAAGAAACCCAAAAAAACAAAAAAGAAGCTAAACTCTTAACCAGGATTAGTGATGCCCCAGGCACTTTGCAAAGCCCAAGGCGAAGCCTCCTGATAGGAACATACTTAAAGGCAAGCCTTAAATAATTGATGAATAAAAGCAAAAGAAAAACCAAGGTATTTTATTATTATTACTGTTATTATTATTATTATTAGTCTCTCTCTCTCTGTGTGTGTGTGTCCTGTCAAATGTAATGCCAGTGTATGGAGTCAGTTCTCCCTCCACTACAGGCCACAGGTGTGCTCAACAAGCACTTTTACCTACTCAGTCATCTTACCAGCTCAGGTTATTTTTTTTAATCATTTGGTGCTTTGAATAAGAATGCCATGCATAGGTTCATATATTTGCATGCTTAGTCCCTAGTTGGTGAACCACTTGGAAGGATTAGAAGGCGTGTCCTTGTTGCAGGAGGTATATTAGGATGAGCTTTGAAATTTCAGAAACCAATGCCAAGCACTCTCTCCCTCTCTCTCCCTCTCTCTCCCTCTCTCTCTCTCTCTCTCTCTCTCTCTGTCACCCTTTCTCTCCCTCTCTCTCTCTCTCTGTGTGTGTGTGTGTATGTATGTGTCCCTCCCAAGTCTCTTTCTCTTTGCCTGCTAGCTACAGATCACGATGTACCTGCAGATAAAATGTAGTGAACTAAGTATGCCACATAGGGGGATGGACAGGGGGCTGGAGAGATAGCTCAGCTGTTAGGAACTCTTGCTACACAGTCATGAGGTCAGAGTTTAGATCCCAGCGTCTATGTAAAGTGCTGAGTGTTATGCACACACCCATTATCCTAGTTCCAAGGGATCAGTCCAGGAACATTGCTGGGGCTTGCTAACTTCCAGCCTAGCCAAGAAAAGACGAACCTCAGTTTCAAGAGAAACTCCCAACCCAAAGTAACAGGTGGAAAATGATGGAGAAAGACACCCAGCACCCTCTGGCCTCAGTGCAAGAATACAGGTCCATCCAACTTTATCCACAAGTGCACATATGCATACACAGAAACACATACACAGATGCACATACATTCTCTCACACATAGACGCACATACACAGAGAAAATAGAGAAATTGTTGGTTTGCTTTTATAAAATATAAGGGAGAAGGTAGTATTCTACACAGACAATATGAGTAAATTCTACTGTCATACCTGTAGCCTCTCAGAAACTTCTGTCCCTTAAATGAATGCTTTCTGATGCTGAAGATGAAAGCATCCTCAATTGGTGTATATCCATATGAACTGCAAAGAAGAAATAATAAAAGTAATACCCAGAAGGCTTCTGGATTTTCAGACCATGAGAAATTTTGTGAAGTTTGGAATTTAAAATTTCAGTTTTAATGAAAAACCAAAAGGACACACAAACACACACACACACACAAAAAAAAAAAAAAACTTCTAAGAACCAAATGGCAATGATTTGTCTCTGTTTGTAGAAAAATGTCTTTCCATAATAATGTTCACCGTTTATAAGGAAACTGACACTTAAAAAAAAAAGAGAGAGAACCTTTGCAACATTACAAAGATTGATGTGTTCTTTTGCAAAAAGCAGACCTTCCTGAAAGTATTTTCTATGGGTGTGTGCAAGTGTGTATTTGTGCATGAGATTGTGCCTGCATGTTTTTGCATCTGTGCACACATAGTCTCTGAAGTGTGTCTTGTGGCGGGGCAGGGGCTATAATGCAGCTCCTCCATCTTCCATGTCTGGCAAATGCTTTTATGCTTTTCTTGCTCCTGGGATGTTACCAAGCTTTCAAACTCTTACTCAGGTGATGTGAAGGGGGGAGAAAGTTATATATATACCCTCTCATGGCTGTCCTTGTAATGCGCAACACAGAACATCACTTAAGATTTAAGGGCCCATAAAATAGAAAGCTTGCTTAACCCCTTGACTGAACAGTGCATGCAATGCAGCCCTAAGATATTGGAGTTTTATGAGTGCTGAGAGCTCAGATGTGGAAAGGCTTAGCCACGTGCACTCATTCTGTCATGGTAACCCAGGGCAGAAGCGGCATAGGGATTTTTCAGCTATTTCTATTTTCTTTGTCTTTGAGTCTGTCCCTAGAAATCTGTTTTGTAACACCTGCAAAAAACGAACAAACAAAAAAATTCAACAAATTAGTAAAAGGAGATCGAAAATACGTGTGATCTTTTATTAACCGAAACACAAACGAGCATGGGGCATGGCATATTTTCAAATAATTCAGGAAAGTAAGACCTAGTGACAGATTTCCCTCAAAAGGAATGCACAACAGAAAACGGGTCTTAAGATGAAGTAAAAACTCATCTCTTCAGACACCATATGGCATCCATGCATTTGCCAGAGGAAGATCCAAACACAGAGATAGCAAGAAAGTTAGCCCTTCTTGTCCACAAGGGAGTTCTACACAGAGAAAGAAAACCAACATTAGAAGAAGGTTCAGAGTGGAACCATGAGCAAGAGAGAATGGGAATCCCTGCCTGAGTGTCTCCTGTAAATAGGAATGGGGATAGATTTTGGGACGCTGTCTGCTCCCTGAACTTAAAGTTTGATTTGCATAACCCAAGGCTGGGCATTATCATTGCACATCCTTTTATTCACGTCAGGAATCACTTCTCCTATGGAAGATATGCCGTGGTGAGTGTGAGACAGCTGGAAGTGTTTGCATTCTTACTGAAGGGGCGTGGGAACAGCAAGAGCAATCATAACAAAACATGCAACAGAAAGGACATCATGGCTGGCCTTGGAGAATGCGCATTTACAGCTTATGTAAGAATGTAATATGCCTCAGTATCTGTCTCTGCCAGAATTTCTACACAGCAGACTTAGCATTGGAGAAACTGAAGCCCAGGGCGACTGGGGACCTAAGATCGCATAGTCTGTCAGCTGTAGCGGGGGGGGGGGGGGGGGGGGGAGGGGGAGGACCGGGCTGAGCACTACTGTTCTTATTCCGAGTGTGGTTTCCAGTCCAGATCGTCATGTGGTGAATGTGTGTTATTACACACTTGACACTCCACGGTCCCCTCAGGAGAACCATTCGCTGACAGGCTATGAGGGGGAAGCAAAGAGGGGAAGGAGGGAGGGAAAGGAAGGCAGGAGCGGACATAAGTAAGGACCAGGCAAGTAGGAAGTAGGGACAGAAAGAGGACACTGGCACTGGGGACAGAAGGATGCAAAAAGAAGTCTGAATTGGGGGCATTGAGGCGGCTCAGCTACAGGGCTTGTAGTGTACGCTAAGGTTTGACGCCCCCCCCCCCCGGCATTAGAGCTCCCAACACCCACCAGGTCCACAGGGCTGCTCGGTCTGGCTAATTTCATATTTACATCCTTCTTTACATATAGTGCTATGATGGGAAAAGGGGAAAAATGAAACAAGAAGGAATACATGAAGTATGATATGGGAGGGTAGGGTAGGTAAAGGAATATCGGAAAAGCCACATGGAATCCTACTACTGTATATATATACATATATATGTATGTATATATATAAAACTATATATATTCCCTAATATTTAATGTACACACACACACACACACACACATACACACACACACACACACACATATATATATATATATACTAGTTTAATGTAGTTACATATGTAGGTATTCAATTTAAATTAGATTACCCTGTAAGTGGGGAGAACAGTATCCCAGCTAGACACCATACACCACCAAATAAAATACCCAATATCAATAACAAGAACTGATTACCTTTTCCTGAGCTGCTAACCTACGGGGTCCCACAGGTTACCCAAACAATATAAGCTATTGGTTACTCTCCATAACCTGAAGGTAAGACCCTGCTGCTGAAGACACCACACACTTGAGTCATAGAACGTGGAGAGAGCAAGCTGGGACCAACTTGACCTTTCACCCCCTACGGGCTAGCTTTCACGGTGAAGGAAGGTGCTATGTATGCATGCTACCAGAGGAGAAAAGTAATGATCAGTCCCACCCACCTATGAACCATGCAAGCTAAAACAACAGTCTGCCCAGCAAGAAGTGCCCACGGGTGTAATAGTGGCACAAAATTATAGGGCAACCAACCACTTTTTAAATTTTTATTTAAGGCCTGTACCATGAGATGGAACCCATACTTAACAAAACCAAGAGTCTATGACTAGCAAAGTTATGGCCCCTCGGTGAAAACATAAATACTATTCTGCTAATCAAAGCTATTGCTAATAATCTGTTGCTATACTCATAGATCAACTCTTCTTACCATAGATGTCAGTGAACACGGGAGACCCACACTGGTCTCAGTGCAGATATACAAGACTAGAGTGTTTTCCCCTACATCGGATGTCTGTGCCACAGCCCTTCTCTCAAGGCTGGGGATACATGTAGAAGAAGGAGCAGAAAGACTATAAGCACCAGAGGTGGTGGGTGACTTCAAGGAATCACTGTTTCCCAGTCACAGTAGGACACATATGAAGCCACAGCAAATGTGACACACGCAAGACCTACACACTCTCAAGACAAACAAAACCCATAGAGGCACGGAGGCACAGAGGCACGGAGGATGGGGGGGGGGGTGGGCATGAAAGCTTGCCCCTAGACGAGGAGCTATTGACATTCATTGCCCCATGGAGAAAGTCAATGATTAGACAATAGAAACTGCACACCAAGGGAAGGAAGGGAGGGAAGGAGGGCAGATGATAGATAGATAGATGATAGATAGATAGATATACATGGATAGATAGATAGATAGAATAGATATACATAGATAGATAGAAATACATAGATAGATAGATAGATATACATGGATAGATAGATAGATAGAATAGATATACATAGATAGATAGAAAGATACATAGATACATAGATAGATACACATAGAGACATACATAGAAACAGACAGATACGTAGATGCAAACATAGATACATACATAGATATAGAGAATGAAGTTGGGTGAGTAGGGAGGAAGAGGGGTTAGAATTAAGTGGGGAAGGGAATAAATATGTTCAAATATATTGGGTAACATTTTAAAAGAATAAATAAAACATTATGAAATTGTTTAGCCCAACTCAGACCACAGCACGTTTTATCAAAGCATTCTCTGGAGAGGCATGGCTTTGACAAATCTGAGGTGATCGGGATATTTTAGACTGATCTTATCTCTATTTATTGATGCATTCCATTTGTGCTTTATGTGTTTTATGTCTTGCTCTGCAACTAAGCAGCTGAGGGTGACCTGTAAACTCTGCCAGAACTTTAAGAATACATACTGTTGTTATGATGCTCAAGAGCCCCCACAGTCTAAATTTTAGTGTTATCAAAAAAAAAATAATAATTGTTAAAAGGTCGTGATTCCCGCAGCCCATCCACAATAATCACACGCCTTGATCACACAAAATGATTGATGCGTATAAAAATTGAATAATTTACTTTCATTTGTTTATTATTTAATAAATCCATGATTAAAATTAGCAAGTGTTTAATACTATATTATTGCAGGAAAAATTTAAGTATAATAAAACACTGGAACCTCATTTTATCTCAAAGATTTTAATGAAGGGACTGTGCATGCCCCGGTTTTTTATTAAATAGATAGCAGCATGCTGTGAAGATTGGAACCCATCTTAGGGAAAAAATGAATTAAATTTGGGACGACGAGTTCTTATTCTGGAAAGTGTCCTACTTTAGGGTCCCACACAGCACGCTGAGGAAAGTATTTAGGAATGATAAGTTCGCATGAGGTTTTTGGTCAAGTTCTATTGTCTTTAACACTGATGTAGCATTGCTCAGAAGGCATCATCAGCTTTTTTTTTTTTTTTTTTTTTTCTTTTTTGTCCTGAGGAGCAGAACTAAAGAGAATTATCCACTGTTCCTGGATCACCTTTGAATAGGAAGGAGCTGAATTCTGACTGGAACCAATAAACACATCCAGAAAGTTCTAGAAAGTTTCAGTAGCTTCCCTGGTTCCACTTCAGGATTTCACAGAGCTGGTCAGTGAAAGATCTAAGAATCACTACCAGCGTACTGCCTGTGTCAGCAAGTTCTGATCTCCAGATTCTCGGTTATTAATGCCATCCCTAAGCATGTGACACTCAGGATCACTGAGAAGTCAGGCCCTCTAGGAGAGTCATGTGTGACTCCGGAGGAGCAAGCCTTTTATATACTGAGAGGTAGCAAGGCTGGAAACTTCCAGGAGTGGGGTCTTCTTGAGAATCACTCACCTTTCTGTTGCTAATGGGTTCCAAGAAGCAAACTAAATTGGACACAATGCCTTCATTGTTCCTCTTAAACCAAAGATCTATGGCATGAATTCTCCCTGAGCTTTCCTGTTGGTCCTTTTCAGTTCACTACAGGCCAGGCACTCTTGGAACACAATGGAACCGTGTTCCACTAGACTGAAAACCGAACATACTGGCTTAATAACCAAAGTTTGGGAAACTTTCCACCTGAATTTGGGTTTTCAAGGTTCCTTTCTCCCAACCCTTTTTCTTTTAGGAACTATGTCAAGCTGGGCTAACAGAAAATCTAGGTCAAGAATGGACTGTAATGGTACTTCACCAAGATTAGCTGTGTCCCTAAATGAACAAACAAACAAATTGGAGCAAGCTTGTCAATCAATTTTAAGGAGGAAAAGAAAACAATTATTTAGAAAGCTAACTAGTGTGATTATATAATTTGGCTTTAGAGTAAAATCTTACAAATCAGAGGTGCAATATATCTAGCAAGAGAAGACTGTTTGAGCTGTTATTTTTAATAAGCATGGTGAATAATAAGGAACAAATTATTAGATCAATTTTATTAAGGTAACTAACACCCCAGACTTTTTGTCAGTGTAACCAGACCATAAAACTAAAAGGAAAACAAAATAGCCAAGGGCTTAGCACGTGAAATAGGTGAAAATAGAGAGTACATTATCTTATATCAACACCCCCCCCTTTTTTTCCAAATGTGCAGTATCTGTTGGGTAGTCTTCTAGTTTTTAGTTACAGGGCTTATATTCTAGATGGACACCTTGCCAAAGAGAATGTACATGTGCTTTTATCTATTAATGCTTGCCTTGACTACTAATGGGACAAACCAGAGGATCTTACATCAGATACAGGTTGGCTGAGTTTGTAGCAGGGTGACACAGAATGAAGATGCCCAGATCAGTGACACAGCTGTATCCTAAGTGACTGAAATGCCCGGCATTGGAACATTTCATTGTACGCTTAGCTGCTAATAGCCAGCTTCCTTTCCAGCGACAAAGAAAAGCATGAAAACAGAAGAAAGCAGTTCATTAAAATATCAGCCTCGTTATTTATGTGACGTTTGCTTCATAGAACCAAAGAACACACTAGATGTGTTAGCCTTAGCATCTAGATAGTTTGTCAATATCTCTAACTCACCAAGGGATGGGGTAATGTGTTAGTGATTCACTTTATACCTGATTTATCAATATTTTATTGACCTGACAAGACTCCCCTAAATCAAAACTGCCCAGAGAGAATTACAGTACATTTATTTCCTCTGAAGTCTGAAAGTTTGGATTGTCAGCTATCGGGCACACAGGCCATCCCTGCTGTTCCATAGGGCTCACTTCCTCCACCCTGTTCAGTCAAAGTGTCTAATTAGCAGCTCTTATTTCTCATTGCCTTCAGCATCCCAATCAAGGCTTTCTGCTAAAGGAACCCTGCTGCTGGTGCTAGAATTAAAAAAAAAAATCATGAAACCCATATTCATGCAATCAGCCTATAAACACCACCCCTTCATCGCCAGGGGAAAAGAAAACACATTTTCTACAGCCTCTTCTTCATGCATGGAGACGAGCCTCATCTTAGTTTTCTCCCTTGTATCTGATCTTGGTAATTCTGTGTTGTGGTGGGCATGTCAGGGAGGACTGAAGAAAGGAGAAGGAAACTGAAGGCCCTTAGAGGAGGGTGAACTTTCTGTGAAGTGTGGAAAGATGGGTAAATGCTCATCTGGTTGTCAATGATACCTATATTCGGTAAAAATATATCTTAAGGCATAAACTTTAGGAGGTGCAAAGGTTTCTTGTCCTTTACCTGGTGTACGGTTATCAAATCTCAAACAGACAGTTATACAACCACATGTCTAGACAATGAGACTGTCAACAAAAAAATACAAATGAAGATTCTCAGCAATGCCTTTCAATAACCAACCAATTAATTAATTAAGCACAAAGCTAGGCATTGTGGTACACACCTTTAATCCCAGCACTTGGGATCATGAAGTGTTCACCAACCTTAAAAGAGACCTTCTTGGTGGAGGTGACCCTAGGATATCTACATGCATAGGTGGTCACAATGCTAGTATTGCTTAGATTAGGAGCATCTATAGATCGAGTGAGGTCTTCCTTATAATGCTTTGACCACAAGGCAACATTCTACAATTCATTTAGCAGGAAGACAGGCAAAGCACCAAAACTCCATTCTCTTCACTCTGGCTTTCCTTGGTTCTCTTGTGTCATTTAGCATCAGTACTCCTTTGCACAGTTGAGCAAGGTTAGCTTCCCAGAGAAATTCAATCCAGCTCTCTGCTGTTGAGCAGGTTGAGTCAGAGTAGTAGCCAGCTCTCCTTATGGTCACAGTTACACACTGATAACTGTCGAGGTAACTCTCTTGGACTCCTTCAAGAAAATTCCAATTTGACAGACTTGGAAGGCCCATCCAGGCTACTGGCTTAGGACAGGCTCTAGTAAAGTCACAAGAATGCCCAGACCTGGATGAATGTGTCCTTTTCTGATGGGGAACCAGGGATGAGTAGCACAAATTTGAAGTTCGTATCTTGTTTGGTTGGTTGTTGTTGCAGCTGCTGGTGCATCTTTATATAAGAGTAGGAACATAATGCCTTGGTATTTTGTTTTTGTGCAATACCAAGTGAACAGGGATTTTTTTAAACTGATGAGAATTCCCTGAGGACAGGAACTCTAGAAAGAGGTCCTGCCATGAGTGAAGGCTCTGTGGGTGGCAACCCCCTACCTCTGCACCATTTCTTCCTTGTTTAAAAAGGCAGTGACTTAGAGACACATTCTTCACCTCCCAGAAGCCCTCCCTGAAAAAGAAAACTTGAGAAGAGAATCTAATCAAGAGAAAATCACTCCCTCTTTCAGACCCTTTCTTTCATTTGACTTTAAAACATGCAAGAATATGCTCTGAAATATTATAGGTAAAGATAGAAGACTGCAAAACAGCCTCAGAATCCCCAGTTCAAAGTAAAAGGAGCCAGTTAATAAGCCACTTCCTCTTCCCCCGTTCCGCTTTTCCTTCCCACTGAGCAGATCTGAATACTTGATGTCTTCGATGGGTTTTTATTTATTTATTTTTCTTTTTTTAAATGATCGTCCATGTTTCACACAGACCTCTCCCTGAGATAAACTGGCCAGGGTACGTAAACAGCTGGTGTGCTCCAGGGTCCCTGTATATTTTATTCTGGATAGAGCCCACGATAAGAAACTGAATTTAGACAGCATTTTGTAGGAAACTAAACTCAGCCACTGGATAAAATACAAAGAAGGGGCTTTCGAACGTGTTCTCGTTCATTAGAATTCAATGCATCAAAAGTTATCTTGTGTGTAAAGCGGGAAAGAGGAGAGTAAACGAACCAGCCTCACAGAACAAAATCCCCCCGAAGACATTTTTAGTTTTCTTCTAGAATAAAGTAAATTCCAAGAGATGATTTTGCATGAAGCGAATGCACTCAGTGTTCAGAGCAAGAACACTCGATAACTTCCTGTCTTAGTCCATCCAAGCACAGCAGTGATGTGTTTAGCCTTCACCCTTGTGGAAACAGGATCATGTTGTGGAGGGGAACTGAACTTTGGTGGATTGGAATCACTGCTTTATTATGCCTGTCACCCTGTGGTCCCCTAACAAAGAACACAGAGCCACAAAACATAATGCTACAAAACTGTAAATGATACAGTCCCCTGTCTTTTGCTCCCAGGGACACAGTGCTCGCCACCCTTCTCAGCGTCTTCGATCTAGGCTGAATTAGTACATAAAGGGTTAAAAAAGACTAATCAAGAGAGGACAGTACATTCCAAAATAGCTTCCTGTCACTGGGAGGGGGGGCAGTGAGTAAAGAAGGGGGTGAATGCTTTCAACGAAGTTCTGTACCTTCCTATTAAAAGGCTCTCAGTGGCAGAAGCAGTACCTAGGACTTGGTAAAAATGCATAATCCCTGGCCCTGCCTCCTCAGATGCACAGCCCAGGCACCATAGTCTCCATTAACAGCGTCCCCAAAGGTGCACATGCCAAGAACACTTGAGAAGCATAGGTCTAGTCTGAGCGTCTTTCTTCAAGAAGTGCACGGACTGCCTGGGATGTACATGAATGCACCCCTCATGCAGTCTGTGTGGGTGTTGAGGACATTCAATATCTGAGAATCAAGGTCGCAGCTCACACCTGAGCGTGAGATGCTGCAGGCACCTACGGATACAAGCCTTTTTGTAGAAGCATAGAGCAGATGAGATTTGGAAAGCCACGCTCCTGTATGACGAGGATGAGTTTAAATAGCAAGCCCTATCGAAGCCTGAAGCAAGGGCACAGTGGGGACAAGTAGGGTCCAGTTCACGGAGGGTTCGTCAGGGAGGTGGGGAGCGCTCACTTCCTAACCACATTAAAGCCTGTAGCATGCTGGGTCCACTCAGAGATCTCGTCCACACTTAACATCATGTGTAGAAGAATGAATGCTACAGAATGAGTCATGGTCATCCCCTACTACACAATGCATTTCTAATGCAACTGAATTTGGACATGAGGATGTAAACAGGTTACTAAGGTTAACTGAGTCATAGGGATATTGGTCCTGGTCTAATAGACCTGGAAGAAGGGTGCTACAAGGTGTCCCTTCACAGAGAAAGGGCCATGGATAACAGAGAGAGAGAGAGAGAGAGAGAGAGGGAGGGAGGGAGGCAGGGAGGGAGGGAGGGAGGGAGGGAGGGAGGGAGGGAGGGAGGGAGGTAGGGAGAGAGAGATTGAGAAAGAGATGGCAGCCATAGTCAAGCCAGGAAGAGAGAGCCCTCAGGAACAAACAGGTCTGCTCACGCCTACATCAGGACTTCCGCCCTTCACAATCGAAAGAAAGCACATGTCTGACAGGGACACACGCCCATTTGTGGCATTTTGTTTAGGTAGTATGTCTGCAAACTTTTCTTAGTGTGACAAAATAGCTGACACAAACCTCTTGGGGGTAAAGGGCTTTGTTTCAGCTCACGGTTTCAGAGCTTTCGGTCCATGGTTGGCTGGTTCACTTGTGTATGCTTGAGGCCAGGTTGGACATCAGGGTAAGGTACATGTGATGAAGCAAAAATCACTCATCTTGTGATGACCCGAAGGAGAACTACAGGAAGGAGACAGGGGCAATGTGCCCTTCTACATACTCCATCCGCTCTTATGCTCTCTAGTCAGCCCCCATCTTACACTAGGTTTGCCTCCTCCCCGAGTCAATTCCGGTTTGAGTCCTCCCATAGGTTAACACACAGGGGTAAGCCCAGCCCTCCTGGAACGACCGCCTCTCAACAGCGCCACCAGCTGGAGACTAAGCATCAACACACGAAGCTTTTGTGGGAATACCTCACATCGAAACAAGGCAGGTATCCAGGTTAGACTAACACAGACAGGTGACCCAGGGAGTTACGCAGGGCATCATGGGTGAATGTGCCAGGTTCTGCTCTCACTATCTGAAGAGTCTTTACTTTTTTTTTTTTTTAAACAAAGACCCTGCATTTTCATTGTTTACAGACTCCCACAACCACATAGCTCATGACTTTCCAGTCAGTGCTTTGGTCACTGGGACACACAAAGCTTTCATTATAATAACCCACCCCATCATCCTTGTGCATTCCCACTGGGCCTCCAAGTCGGCAGGTCTTAGGAGGGAGGGAAGACAAGAAAAAACAAACAAACAAACAAAAGCAAAGCAACACCCTAAGCTACACTGAGAGATGGTGTTTGCCTTGGTAACAGTATCCAAAGTAAGCTGTGAAGTGGAAAATGCATTTTGGAAGAAAAGCAGTCCGTCCCGCCCGTGGAGCGGTGGAGGAGTAGCTCTTTTGTTTTACTCTGCCTTGAGTTTTTTCTTTCTCTTGTTTTTCTTGCTTTGTTTGGTGGGAAGTGGCCTGTGGTTCCTTTTTCAGTTTTCAGGGTAGAAGCTAAAGTAACCGAGCAAGAAAGAACAGTTGTAGGGAAGGAAAGCAGAGCTTGGGCTACACGCATACACGGATGTACACTAATTCATACCTACAATTCCTATTGGTGGACTCCAAAGACTAAATGCATGAAGCTTTAGAAATGATTGAAGCACCTAGGGGCAGACCCGGGAACCCTTGGTGGACTCCAAAGACTAAATGCATGAAGCTTTAGAAATGATTGAAGCACCTGGGGGAGGACTCGGGAACCGTAGCGGGGAAGGGGGAAGGGGGTCAGAGAAGGAAGGAGAAAGAGCAGACAAGGAAAGCAGGGACTGCGAAGCAAATGAATGCCCAGTCATATGGAATTAAAATGTGGAGAGTTCCAGAAGAAAGAATTGAAAATGGTGAGTCGGGGAGAGGAAGGAGAGGATCAGGGAAAACAACGCGGCGAGCCTGCTACAGACTCAGTACCGCGGTTGGACTCAATTACACAGATCGGCCAGAATCTAATGATTCCAAAGGAAACAATTAAGAGAGCTTCCTTGGATCCGCTCGAGTAAGCAAAAGAGTCAGGTAAAGCGCATTCCTGTTCCTATATGAAGGGTGGGGGGAGACACAAATTAAACAGTGCACAGAATTGGAAAATACTGGGAAGAGGGATGGTAAGCCCTGAAGAGTGCAGCCAATTGGTTATGCAAAACCAAAGGGTCAGCCTGAAAAATGTACATACAAGAAGCATTGTTCAGACTGAGCAGGTTGTACTATAAGTTAGGAGTATAAATGTGTGTGTGTGTGTGTGTGTGTGTGTGCGTGTGTGTGTGTGTAATATATATGTATCACACACACATATACATATGTAGGTAACAATTAATATAAAATAGAAGTCATGAATTTGGAAGAGGGTGAGGAGGAAGGGTTTGGAAGCCAGAAAGTGAAGGGGGAAAATCTGTAATTATATTGTAATCTCTAAAACAAAAAGGAATAATAATAAAAACAGAACGTGAATGTGTAAGAAAGATAGTGAGGGCTCAGGTGATGCCAGCGGGCATCAGGAACATGGTTCCAGGACATGGGCTTCCTGTGAAGAGGGGGCGTTCTTCCTCTGTGAAAGGGGAGAGGATACAGGAGCAGAGAAACAAAGAGTCATCGTGAAAGACAATGAGGAAGTGGCCTCATCTGAGGAACCTGAATGAGGAATCAGCTGGCTCCTTACCGTAATGCAATTCCATAGTTTTGTGCAACTACAAGAAGCCAACCAGGCAGTATATCACAGACACATTATAAAAACGGAAGTTTTAATCATCCCACATGAGCCCCTTTTCTAAAAACAGTGCCATGCAGCATCCTCACCAAGAGACAGTAAACAAACTGCTTACTCGGCATTAAGAAGCCAAGTGGATCTTGAATATTTCATGGCCTGGCTTCAGGTATAAAATTTCAGGAGTTGAAATCTGTAGAGCAATAAGCAACTGAAAATGAATGAATGAATAAATAAATAAATAAATAAATAAATAAATAGGTAAGGGAACTATCAGCAAAACAATATTTTAGAGGGAGGCCAAATGACTGAACTGACCCAATTATCTTAGGAGGATAGAATAATTTATTATAAACCTTGTAGTCAGAGGACACACACACACACACACACACACACACACACACACACACACACACACATTCATATTCCCAAACATGAGCATGCATGATGGAGTACCATTTAACAAAACAGCATGCCAGCTTAGTAACTGCCCTGGCCCATTCCTGATACTACACCAACACACTATGAGCTGAGTGGTTTAAACAACAGAGAAATACCTCTCCTGCTTTTGGAAGCTGAGAGTTGCAAGATCAAGGCACATTTGATGTGGCATGCTTCCCAGGGCATAGGTGTAATTTCTCGTGTCCTTGAATGTAGGGAGTGCAAGGGGTCTCTTTTATGGCTCTTCTAGAAGGGCACTAACTCCACCAAAGAGGGAACTACCCCCATGACGTGATGGGCTCCCAGAAATCTCAGCTCATAATGGCACTGCCCTGAGAGTTAGGATGTTTGCACATGGGGAAGATAGAGATGCTCAAATACAGTACAATGCCGCATCAAGTTCTGTGCTCACTTCTGCTACAGTTTCTCCAATTTCAAAACCACAGCAGGTTATTAAAGACGGGAGAACAGGGAACATATTATATATACATGTATGTATTATGTATGTATGTATGCATAAAACATCTGTTTTATCATACAGGCAGATGTGAGGTGGTCATGAGCAAAGACAGTTTATGTCCTTTGAAGATAAACGTTCATAGGTTATGACATCACAATCAATGAAATTATAAACACAGTTTAGGAATGTCACTCCAACTCCATAGCTAAAAAAAAAAAAAAAAAGAATTGTAATATTGCATTCAGATGAGTTCCCCCAGTTAACTGTGCTCTAGTCTGGAGACCATGGTGGAAAACTCAGGACAGGAGCAAATAATTTATTCTGCGGATGGAGGCTTGGTTGTGTCATTTACAAAGTGGTCACCTTGGAGGGGTGGCATGTCTTCGCTAATCCTCGGTTTTGTAATGCTGGAAGGGGTTACCATTCGAGACTTCCTAGCTTGTCTTCAGAAATCTAATGAGATGCTGAATGCTTAGCATTTGGCCAGACCCAGTAGGATCTTGGCAAGAGGTGACCTTTCGGCTTCTTTTTTTTGAAGTATGTATTACTCATTAGCACCAGAGATCAAAACATGCACCCTGGCCTAGGATTTAAGATGGAGACCTAAACCTCAAAGCAAAGCATGGTGACACACACCCCATGCCTGGTGAGAAAGAAGCTGACCTTCACCAGGAGAACAGGCCCATGCTGTCATCTCAGAGAAAAGCAACTCTACCCACGGCACGAAATATGGCAGTATCTGTCAAACGGTGAAACCTGTGGCTCATGCTGAGGTCATATGGGCAAAAGAAAAACTTTTTGTGTACTGTTGAGTATAAGTATAACCAGGAATGAAAATGGGGAAATTTGTGTGCTTAACCTGCAGAAAACTCTTAGGATTCCCCAGGAACACTTTTAACATGATTAAAATAGGAACCAAAAGGAAGTTATATATGGGCTGTGCCATTGTATCTGAAACTTCCTGGATCACCTTCTATGCAGCCATGGGCACACATCTATATCCTGGTCTCAGAAACCAAACACTCGATGGGGGTTGTGGAAGACTTGATGAGCCTAGGGACTCCTAAGAATATAGGTTGGCAAGTAGCAGGGGAGTGCACAGGAAGAAGACTTCCTGAGAAGAATGTGCAGCCATGATTCTTACAGTCAAAAACAAAATGGACGCCAGAAAATGCTGGGATTCAGGAAGAGGGGTCTTGTAATATAGGAAGGAGGACTTGGGCAGTGATTCTCAACCTTCCAAACACTGTGACCTTTGTTACAGTTCCTTGTGTTGTGGTGACCTTCTAGCAACCATAAAATTATTTTCATTGCCACTCTATAACTGTAATTTTGCTACTGTTATGAATCATAATGTAAATACTTCTGGAAATAGAGGTTTTGCTAAAGGGATCATGACCCACAGGTTGGGAACTGCTGATCTAGACAGACATGAAAAAGTGTGAGCATATAGTTTTCAATTGCATTAATGTTGAGCACCAGTACAGCAAAACCCCAGCGATTGATCACACAAAACATAGAGATCTGTTATTCAGAAAGCATCAGAGCCCACAGATGGGATGTACGGTGGCATCTCGCCTTGCCAGTGAGCTTGTAGTGGTGGCCCCACCCTTTGAGCAAGCTTTCAGGTGCAGATGTGACCCCTTTAAGATGGAGGAGCAGTGGGCACGTGCTCTCTTGGGTCACAGAGAGCATCGGAAGGTCAGAGACTGCATCTTCTGGAGCAGGAAGGCTGTGGAGGTTACTTACTCTTATCTGTGTAAGTTGTGCACCAATAATACACCTATTTATCATTTATCGTGGGTCTGGTGAACTCATTTTGCCTTCAGGGATGCTTGTACCTAGCTGGATGGTGGCATCTTCCCACTCTGCTCCAATGTTAAGAGACAATATGGGCCCTGTGGCCAACTGGTATTTGCTGGATAGTGACTACAATTCCATGGCTCTTGTGGGAGGTTGGGCGGGTGGGCGGGTGGCTCCTGTTTTAGCAACTTGAGCTCAGACAAGCCTGAGAACTAGAAACCTCTCTACCCCAGCACTCCAGAAAGACGGAGAAGCAAAGACAGTGATTTAGAGAGCAGGAGCCAGAGCTCCAGAATGAGAGCTCTGTTCTCAGAATAAGCAACCAATCTGCATGAGACAGAACCCTCACTAAACAAGTTCAACATTTCCCCCCCCCCCCCAGATTTGGGATACAGGAAGAAGACAAAGGAAAACAAGCAGCGAGGGAGGAGGGAAAGATTAACAAAAAAGATAAAATGGTATTGAATTAAAATCTTAGAATTTTACCTATTTAGAATTCTAGCTGTTTCTGAGCAGAGTGAACTGAATTTGGAACAGACAGGAGGGATACAATTTAAACAAATCAAACAAACATTGCCACATAGGTTAAATGAATTTACCACACCCCAGTTAAGAATCAAATAATCTCATTTTGGGAGTATAATAAAAGGAAACTTAAGTAGTAGAAAGTGAAAAGGAAAATGTTTTGGTGCATTTTCTGGTGCTTATAAAAGAAGACTATACATTCAGAAACTGTTAAGATAAAGAAAAATTGGGGGGAAATTAAAGTATTTGTTTTTAGTGTGTGTGTGCATCTGTATATGTGCCTCTATGTGTGTGTGTGTATGTGTCCATCTATCTGTGGCTCTGTAGTGTGTATGTGTGTGTCTATGTCTGTGTGTGTGGGGGGGGTAGGTGTGTGTATGACTGTGGATTCCTTCAGAGGCCAGAATATTTGGAGCCTTCTGGAACTGGAGTTCCTGGGGCGTTATGAGCTTGGAACCAAACCCTAGACCTCTGAAGGAACCTCAGGCATCCTTAACCAATGAGCAATCTCTCCTGGAAAAGAAATTTGTAGTTCTGTCAGCTGACAAGTCCAAGGTGCAAGGGTTCCTTCTGGTGAGGACCCTCGGGCTGCACCTTAACCCTAATGTGCAGAAAGGGGTCACTGGGGAGAGACCATGCACAGCCCCATAATATGTATGTCTAAGAAACTCTTTCATTAGCAAAGCCACTTCTGTGCCAATCAACAGCAATGACAACCCCTCCCCTTTGAGGGTGGAGCACTCAAGACCCAATTGCCTCCTCAAGATCACACCTCCCCATTTTCACAGAGGGACAGACAATTCAACCTCACATGGGATTTGGAGGAGAATTTTGCAACTAGCTGATTCCTCAGCATCAAAACATTCGCCACCGGAACTCTTGGGAGTGAGAAAGCTAAGGAAATGTAGGAACTTGGGCAGCTGACTGCACTTACCATTCAGGAAGCTGAGAAAGTGCCAGGGTCCACGAGGCCTCCACCCAAGATTGTGAAAGTGATACATTTTGGCTGGGGAGAGAGAGCTCCAGGGGGCAGCTTTCATGAGTCCCCGCCCATGCTGAGATGGGCTTTTCCTGTCATGTCACTTCCTTTCAGTCACGGTGTGCCTATAAGTCACCTCATTGCATTTGTGTTCCCCAGGCAGGATGTAGAGGAATTATTTCCTTGCCCTCCTTCTGGTACCTTATGCGAGGTAAGAGATAAGTATCCCATCTCCCCAGGAAACGTTATGTAACACAGCCACAGAAACCATGGAATAATGTCCCAATTCTGAGACTGGGTAGAAGTCAAAATGATCGCTGTACACAAATTATCTAAGACCTGGCATGCCTCGACCATGTCTGCATTATTACATTTTAGGAAAATGGACAAATAATAGAATTTTGAAAGGGAAATGAGAAGACATTACACTCAGTCAAGATTGCTCATCTCTGTTTATATGGAAAACAATAGAAATACATTTTGGGTATACATGACTCATAAAAAGTGCCAATCATTTGTACCTCTAAAAAAAGAAATTAAAAGTGTTTTCCATCTGGCCACAATGCAGCATGGAAATGTGGGGAAGCTGTTATATATAAAGTTTGCCGGAAAGAAGCTGATAACCAGTTAAATATAGATTTATGTCTAGGAAATTATAGCAACACTATTTATATTCTCATTAAAGAGAGAAGAAAGACATCCACTACCATATGATGGGGTTTCATCCGTCTAGCCAGCACAGTTGAATATAAGACATGGACAACATATCATCAAAAAAGCTAAGGGGGGGTTGTCTTTAGTTTGGACATTACTTCCTGTTTACTTAGGAAATACCAGGGAATCAAGGGAAAAGTATTATAATCAACCCAAAAGAATTCTACTTTACTGTTGAAAATGAAACACATCTATTTCTTTAAAAAAAAAAAATCAATACTCCCCCCTACATGCAAGCAACTGACGGCTGGAAATGTTAAAGTAAAGTTAGAGCCCATTCATAATAATGAATGCACAGAATATACACTGTAATGAAGAGTATCCACAATGCTGACAGGCATTAAAGGATATTTGGATGAATGGAGAGGTGGTCTATCCTCCTGTCTCAGAGAGCTGAATGTTCTTAATCTGTCCAAGTATATTTATGAAAGCATGTACTTCTAGCTAATAGCCTAATGGAACACTGGGGTAAGGTGTAGTTTTAATGTCCCCCAGAAAGAAATGAACACTAGAAACAGCTGAAGGTTTCTTTTTTTTAATAAAATGGAAGATTAGGGTGGAAGTTGCTTTTACACTTACTATAAAGCACATAATTCATGGTGACACTAATCCAAATAGGACAGGACTTCAGTGATGAATTCACAACGCTGAGACAGATGAAAGAAAGATGGAGAGGATAATATAATCAACACACACACACACACACACACACACACACACACACACACACAAATAGGAGTGAGCCACCCTGAGCCAATCAATTACCTAAAAGTCACAGAACATGCCTCTGCTGCTATAAACCTCCGAAAGTTTATTCCCAATAAACCTAGAAGAGCGGACTGTGGAAAAACACAGCCATCCGGTTCATTCAAATGTGAACAGGAGAGATAACACATGAAGGTGAAAATCAGTAGATTTCTTGCTTGGTAAAATTTAAAACTCTTATATCTCAAACTACGAGAGCAGAGGTTTCCTTGGTTAGATAGCTAACCATGTGTGCAGACTGTGGTCCAAATTTAGATCATCAGAGTGATCAAAGTGTAAGAGGTAGCTGTTCTCCTGTGTTGTGTGCTTGGGAGGTCGTTCTACATCCTTTTTCTCAACCTGTGAGTCAAGACCCTTTCACAGGGGTCGTCTAAGACCATCAGAAAACAGATTTACATTACAATCCATAACAGTAGCCAAACTACAGTTACAGAGTCTCAACAAAAATAATCTTATGGTTGGGGGTCATCCCAGCATTCGGAACTGTATTAAAGGGTCACAGTATTAGGAAGGTTGAGAACAACTGGTCTACACGGAATGAATGACACACTGTACATTCTCTCCCTGGTGATTCCAGTCACTTAGCACTGTATCTGTAAGGTCCATGTAGACAGCTGCAGTTATCCAGGCCCATTGTTCTGTTGTGTCCCAGGTGATGTATCCCAGGAGTCAGGCAGGAGCACTCTGAAGCTGACAAGACTATTTTATTGGTCAAAATATATCATGAGGTGGGCTTATCACTTGTGTGTCTTCTATTTACATAGGAGTCTTCAACTTAAAGATACATAAGTGTGTACATATCTTTGAACACGAAGTTACGTTGAAGATGGAGGAGGACAAGAAAAAGGAGAGCTAAGATAATTTCTTAAGGGACAGTAGTGTAATCTAGGGAGGCCCTGGTTCTGTCAGATACTGCAGAAATCTAGCACCCTTGTGATACCTTGAATGGGTGAGTTGGGAAGAACCAGTCCATAAGAGGTTTGTGAATTCTATCACTGGCTCAGGGGAACGGGGTGAGAATATCATGTGTCCTCTATGAATACCCTACAATAAGCTTACCTTTGTACCTAGAAATGTCATCATGTGTGTGGCCTGAAAATTCCAGATCAACGTTTTATTTAATTAGGTTTCCAGACACAGGACAAAGCAAGCGTATATGGTTTCTCTGTGAGTCTCTTTAAGTTCAGTTTTCTACATGAGGTCCCATGCATAAAGATGGATAGCAATAGTCCACCCCAAGTCTGGGGGTCATCCTTCTGAAGTTCCCACAGCAACTAACACTGGCATCAAATCTGTACTTTCCTCTTGTTACTTGAGCTGTTGTTATAGGATACCAGCCATGACATTTTACAATGGGAAAAAAAAATAAGCGTATTTCCCATTCCTGCAGAACTGTCAATTATAAAGAAACAAGGATCTGGACACATGGCTGAGTGGGTAAAGAAGACCCAAGTCCAATTCCTAGCATCCATGTCATTAGCTCACAGCCACCTGTAATGCCAGCTCTAAAGGATCTGACATCCTCTTCTGTACTTTTCAGGGTACACACACATACACATGCAAGCACACACACACACACACACACACACACACACACACAGAAAGAGACACACACTTTTTTATTTTTAAAAAGAAACAAATAGAATGTTGAGAAGAGGCAGCTGGAAAGTAGATAGAATTCAGGCTATTGTGAAGTAATAAGAAGCCCCCACCCCCAAATCATTCCTTTTAGGAAGAAAAAAAAAAACAAATAGTAGAAATCTAATTCAATAATACAGTGTCTAAAATGGTTCCAGAATTGCCAAAAAAAAAAAAAAAAATACAACTCTTAAGTTCAGAAATGCCCTGAAATCTAAATTAATGAACATAAAGAAATGTTTCCATGATGCTATAAAACTCCAAAGACAAAAGGATGAATATTCAGTATTATTCATGGTAAAAGAAATGTCAAATAGCAACTACGTGAGATACTATTTTTCATATATAATATTTTAAAAATCTAAACACATGACACAACATATTCAGGCCTTCTCACCAGTGTTCGACCCTGGAGCAGGGAGGGGAATCTGTCCATATACAACAAAATCAGGAATGTGTCTTTGCTCTAGTAACCATAGTCAAGGACACAACCCTCAGTTATGAAACTGCTATGTGGTTAACAGAAGGCTCCAGATTAAAACTGTTTTACTAGAAAGATAAAAGTCAACCATAGACTAAATATGCCATGATACAGACACACAATGGGATATTACACAGCTGTTTAAAAGAATAAGAGACAATCCTATATATTGTTGTAGCATCATCTCCAAGACCTCACACTGACCTTGAACTCATGGAAGCCCTCAGGCTATTGTGTCTCAGTACAGGGATTGTGGGTAGGCTTAAGCCACCACACTTAGCCTCTGGGATATTCTGAGGAAGAAAAATGACTCAGGAAAGAAAAGGTAGTATTCTGTAGTTTAACTGAGGACATGTAAGGAGAATTCGAAGATAATAGGCTAAAGGAAAAGTTATATATAAGGAGAGAGGAACAAGGATTTTCTCTTAATTGGTGATTTAACCTTATACCTATATTGCATTTCAAACAATCATAAAACAAACAAAAAATGAATCCTAAAGAAATTCTGGGACACTGGAAATTTCAAATATAAATTTCATTTACAGATGGTATGATGAACCTGGGGGGGGCTCTATCTAGTCTATGTGAGCAAATTAATAGGGAAATCTAAACTTTCTGTATATAAGAGCAATAAACATGAGTAGCAGACAGGGACCTTCTAAACAGAGATCACTATGACACCAGGTAATCACTGCAGTCCTCCTGAGAACAAATCTAGATGATTACCAGATATTTACATGAAAATTGGGATGCTTATTTTAAGATCTTTAAAAAACATAACAGAATTGCAAAGTGATTCTTTAAAAGGTGTGACATTTTCTTTTCTAGTTCTAGAGGGATTGCTGAAGGTTGATAATTTAATTCATAAATTAGGATAAAATGATGAAAAGATCAGGCCAACAAATCACAGTGTGTGGGTCCAGTGAGGTGACTAAGTGGGTAGAGGCATGTGCCACCATTCCTAGTGATCTGTGTTCAATGCCTGGGATCCCGAGGTAGAAAAAGAACCTAGCTTTAGTTAGTTGTCCTATGACGCCTACCTACACCTCTACTCACAACACGCGCGCGCGCGCGCGCACGCACACACACACACACACACACACACACACACACACACACACACACACACACAAAGAAAATGCAATAAAAAATGTCTGACTGCTACTTGATCCAGAATTTAGCGGCTACAGGACAGCTGGCCTCTGCTGTATTGGGAGACGGCTGGATGTGGAAGAATGGAGAAGAGAATGGAAACAGCACCTCACCAGAGAAGCACAGAATGTGGCCGCAAACAGCCACACAGAAGTCCACACCATACACAGGCGAGCCGTAGACCAGTGCAGAAGAGGGGGAGGGGCCGCACACTGAAGGCTTTAACCGGATCCCTCCACAATCGACATAGCCTTGGGATTGGGAAAGATTCCTCAAACCTCACACAACCAGAGCAACCAGGCAAACAAACAAAACCAGGGAAGTAGTGAGTTCTGCGAGCGCTAAGTCGGAGACATTGTCAGGTCCCAAAGAAACCACAGACAAATGACTATTTGGTGCCTATTGGCACACCAAGGCTCACCTGAAAAGATGCCGAGCTCACCCAGCAGTGGCCCCTACACACACACACACACACACACACACACACACACACACACACACACACCAACTAACCTCTTCAGCCCAGGGCTTCCCTTTCCCCAACCTCTGATTCCTATTAAAACAAACAAACAAACAAACAAACAAACAAAACTGCACTTTCTACCATGCTTGGTTTGGCTCTTTTTCTCTTCTTATCCTCATCTAATCTTGACTCTTGGTTCAACTCTAGGTCCTCAGCTCCTCTCTTGGTTCACCTGCCCCCTCCTCTCCTCCCCTCTCCTCTCCTCCCCTCCCCTCCTCTCCTCTCCCCCTCTCTCTTTCCTCCCCTCCCCTCTCCTCCCCTTTCCTCCCTTTCTCCCCTCCCCTCCCCTCCCCTCCCCTGCTCTCCTCTCCCTCTCTCTCTTTCCTCCCCTCCCCTCTCTTCCAGATGCCCCTTCCTGAACTCTCACTTATATCCACAATAAAATCCTCCTTCTCCATCGTACCTTGGAGTGGTGGTGCCCTCGTTTTCATTCACTGATATTATTTTATTTTCTGCTCAAAGAAGACAAATGAAGCCAACAGAAAAATACATAAATAAAAAAAAAAGCCATAAACAGGAAGATATTTTCAAGGTATAACAAGCAGGTATTTTCCACAAAGATCCAGAAAGAAAATGCACAGAACAGAGAAACACCCATAGGACAAGAAGGCAGAAGAGGAGAGATGAAGGGCAGGGGACAAATCCAGAGGATTCTGGAGCTGAACTCAGGGAAGATCATGGAGCCCTGCATGGCTGTTCTGCTCTCAGGCGTTGACGCATGCGCCCCCAGAGAACAACTGGAAACTCTCCTTCAAGCCCCCATCCGTTCCAGGCTACAGGAAGAAGGCTAGATGACTCTGCTTTTGCCCGGTTCCCCACCTTTGAAAGCTGCAGCCAGCTTTCCCAAGGGCCTATCGCTCCTCTGAAAGGTGATGCTCTTCGCTGGAGAAGGCAGGGCAGCAGGACTCTGTGCACCCTGTCCCCATTTCACCACAGGCACAGACCATACCCATAGGCTTGCTTCCTATCTTCCTGCTAATCAAAGAACTTCACTGAAGAAGATGGCATCTTCCATGTACACAAACTGAGACCCTAATGCAATAGCATCTCAACCCATTTTCTAGCAAAGGCGTGGAGTGACTGGAATGCTTACCCGGTGCACGGGAATGGTAAGCATCTACAAGGAGCTTGAACAGCAGTTTGGTGAAGCTGAGGAAAGCTGCACCAAGTGCATGGGAGGGTGCCACAGCCATTCCAACTGCACGCTTAGTTAGTTCCTTAAAAAAATAACTAAAGAAAACACAGCACACAACTCCAGATGAAAAGCTCCCAGACGGCATGTGGGAAGCACTGTTTATGGGAACAGAACAATGTAAATGTTCCAGTGTTGAAAATAAGAAGCAGCCTTGGATGTGAATGCCCCAAGGCTTCATGCAGAAACATGGATGGATACTTAAGCCTGGTTAAAAATAAATAAATAAACTGTAATACATACAATATGATCTTGTGTACACAAAGCTCAAAGCAGACAAAATTAAACGTGATGTTTACTGTGCAAATTATTTTAGCTACCCCAAAAGCAAAGCTTTAGGCTACAGTGATGGCTCAGCAGGTAAGAGCTCTTGTTGCTTTTGAAGAGCACCTGGGTTGGGTTCTCAGCATCCACATAGTAGCTCATAAACATCTACAATTTCAGTTCCAAAGGATCTGGAATTCTCCTCTGGTCACTATGTACACATAGCGCACTTATGTATGTATAGGCAAAGACTCATAAAATAAAATAAATATAAATACACACTTAAAAATAAAATGCAAAGCCCCAACTCATTCAAATTTCAATTAGGGATTACATGGGAGCGAGGAAAAAGTGATTTTTTTTAAGACACAAAACGTTTGAAAAGGTTATTTTTAAATTATGAGCACAGGATACTATATTATTTTTGTTTAAACTTCATATATATACATGCATGCATATATATGTATATACATGTATGTAAAAGATTTGCTATTTTAAGCTGAAATATATATATATGTGTGTATATATATACACACACATATATATATATTTGCTGGTATCTTTACCATGCTGGCCACAGAACTCATTAACAATAATTCCAAAGAAAGGTTGGCAAATTTAATTTTTACTACTTTTCTAAACTACCAAATTCAAGCAATCCATAAGGTAGCATTTTCAGAAATAAAGTGAAGTTTGGGTTTTAACAAAGCTACTTGAAATTGGAGAAAACAATGTATAATGGTATCTTCTAGTATTCATGGGAGAATAAACTACATACTTTGCAAAGACTGTATATTTCCATGATTGTATTCATTTGTTTCATATGAGCAAGAAAGTTTATTGCAGTGTTATTTATGATACATAATTCTCTTACAACATTTAAAGTGCAGAATATTGAATACAATCTTTAAAGTCCAATAATGTGGAAAGGATTAAATAAATTATGGTCTAGCAATGTGATGGAATATTGAATAAAATGTAAAAGTCATGACTTTGTAGAACAAAGCAATGAAAAAATCTAATGACATATTTTAAAAGTCAAATACCAAACTATTTTTACAATAAGACAGTTTAAAAAATAACTCTCAAGGAATGTGGAGGTCATCTGATGATAAAATACTTCCTGTGTAAGCCTGAAACCTTGAGTTGGAGCCCCAGAATATCTCAATCTCTCTCTCTCTCTCTCTCTCTCTCTCTCTCTCTCTCTCTCTCTCTCTCTCTCTACCTCTCTCCTTCTTCAGGGTATGACAAACTATTCATACTCCCACAGACATACCTCCCTGACAAGGTAGACTTAGACTGTACTCCCAAAGCAGAAGCCAATATAAACCCTAGCAACAAGGTAAACCAGGAACAAACCAACTAAGTCTCTAGGGGCCTGGCTGACACTTGGTTTTTGTTTGTTTGTTTTTTTTATTTTCGGCGAGCAAGGACTGCCTCCCTTACTTTATAAAATGTCCCTCCACCAGGAAAGGTGGGCTTAATTTGACATCTGAGAACATGTATGCAGAATCTTAGCACTTGCTGACTAAGCCTATGTGAGCTGGATAAAAGCTGACCTCTTGCTGTTAACCATTTATGTCTCAGGTACTATTGACACAATTCAGAAAGTGTTGAAGTTCACATGTGTACCGCTACCACCCTCAGACACCGATAGACATTAAATGTGTGAGAATGCTGAGAACCCAACCCAGGTGCTCTTCAAAAGCAACAAGAGCTCTTAGCTGCTGAGCCATCACTGTAGATCTTGTGTACACAAAGCTCAAAGCAGACAAAATTAAACGTGATGTTTACTGTGCAAATTATTTTAGCTACCCCAAAAGCAAAGCTTTAGGCTACACACAAAGCAGAAGACATTCAGCATGGGCTTCTGGTTGCCTGTGCCTCAATGGCTCCAGACCACATGATACTTTCATCTTTCTTTTTGAGACATCTATCTATTCTCCTGGCTGTGTTGAGTGATGCCTAACACAAACCCAATTCTCAGTGGAAAATAAACAATTCCCTGCAAAGAACCTTCCTGCTCCAAGTGGACATTTATGAGCTATTAATCATGTGTCCCGTTATTTTGTATAACATTTACCACTTATTGCTGCATAAAACAGTATAATATAACCATATTGCCCCTCAAGAGATCTTACAATCAAAATCTCATTCAAACACATAGCTCCAACCCCATTCATGTAAGAGGTGATAAAAGATTGATTAAATGTGATTTCAGAAGTCATTTCTGAGATAGCACCTGACACACAATAGCACTTACAAGCACAGAATTCCCTAGTCCCTTGACCAGAATTAGCAGAGTCTGCCCCTCCAGTTCAGTTGTGTTTAGAGGAGAGCTAACCTGAATTCAGTTTACTTCCTGTCCTGAACAAACAGAGCACAGGGACAAACCTAAGAGCTTTGGAGGTCAAAGCTTACCTATACAAGAGGGGCTCATTAGAGCTGGATGAGAAAAAAAAATGTTAGTTTGCACATGGATCTCTGTGCAAGTCTGCCTCCAGTCTAGATGTTTAACAGCTGGTGGATCCAAACTGCCTGTGCCCCCCTCTCTCAATCCAGAGAAAAGACACTTTATGCCATGTACATGGAAATTGCTGGCAGTGGTTCAAGGGGGACACAGTCAAGGTCTTTTCCTAAGAAAAATCAAAGGAACTTTACTATGCCAAAGCTGTCTGTGGAAGATATAGTCATGGCTGAGGTCTCCTACTCTATTTCTAGATGAAATGGATGGGCAGAGAGAAACCTCTTACCTTACAGAGGACCCAACTATGTTTACAGATATGAGAAGGTTAGGGACTCCCACCACATGCATGCATAAGCCGCATTTTTTTAAAAAAAATGAGTTATTTGGAAGATAAATACAAATTGTGCATTTCTTCTCCTTAGATGCTACAATAGTACTAAGTAAAACACCATATTCAAAAGTCCAATGGGAATGTTAAAATTATTTAATATATATTGAATTAGCAACAGGCTTTTCATTACTAAAATATCAGGTTTTGTACTAATTGCTATAAGAGGTCCTTTATGTTAGTTATTTGAATATAGTTCAACTGAGAAATTTCTGATGGAAGCTTCATATTTTTGGTTGAGTGCAGGTTTACATTAAAAAGCGAATGGAAACTTCCCATCTAATATCTTCACAAAGCTCTCTGACAGCTTTTGGAGGTAGTCTTTCTGCAGATTGGTAACATAGTCTCTTAATAAGGGAGCCAAAGAAAAAGGTAGAGGATTTTAACTCTCTAATGTTTATTTCGGCGGCACAAATTTTCATGACAAGCAGGTCCCACCACAACCTGAAGAGCAAGTCATCAAAACAATCACTTAAATGAGACCGGGTGCAGAGCTGCATTGCAGGCATATAAATCTCTGTCCTGGGAACAATTGGGAAGGTCTCTGGGGTAGGACAATCTGACTATGCCCTTGGAGATCTTTGGAATGTTAACAAGGTCACAACTGTACTCTTTTCAGAACATTCTCTTTGTGTGTGGAAGCTAGGAAATCCCATAGCAGTGTGTGTGTGTGTGTGTGTGTGTGTGTGTGTGTGTGTGTGTGTGATTTGAGTATACGTGTGTCTGCTTGTGTGTGTCTGTATTCAATCACCGCTCACTTTATTTAGACACGTGACTGTCGAAATCTGTTGGCATAAATTGAAATCTAGGGGAGCCACACCCTAAAGAACAAATTTTACTTTAAGTAAATTTGAAAGCAAGCTCAATTTAAAAGGAGAAGAACCGATTTGATATTTGAGAAGAACTTGCTGGCCGATTTCCAAGCCCTACACATATCCTACTTGTTATCACTTTTGACTCTGGGCTCCTCTCCCTAAGGATATGCCGACTCATATCCTACAAGGTGAGAATTTGACTCCCACCTCCACTCTGTCCCTGACCATTTCACATCATGTAATCGCTATGCATTGTGGGTTTTCTTAAAATAGCTTTGAGATTCATCCTGTTCTTCTATTTGATCTTGTCTACACTTTATTCAGAGGTCCCAAAGTATCACTTTAGAGAATAAAATAGTGTTTTTTTTTTTTTAACACTACACAGTGGTCCTCAATCTATGAGTCACGACCCCCACAAGGGGATGTAGATTGGATATTTACATTACAATTAATAACTAGCAAGACTATAGTTATGAAGGTGCAATGAAATAATTTGTGATTGGAGGGTTACCACAACATGAGGAACTGTATTGAAGGGTTGCAGCATTAGGAAGGTTGAAAACCACATCACCACAGTAATATTTGATATAAATCAGAACACTGAAATTGCATAAACATACATTTGAGGAAATGGCAGTCCTTGGAAATTTTGCTTTTTAACATTTTTATTGCATCTGTGCAAGATCAGCAATGAGCTCACTCTAGTCCTCTATTTTTGGCTGTTGCTTGATGTAACAGCATGAGAATGAGATATGAAATCATTGATACATGATGTTTTACAAAACACTAAGACCTTCTCCACTTACAATGGACTTGGGAACATCCAGCAACACTCAGAACTTACACCATATGTAACACCCAGTAGGTATAATGTGGACTTATATATCATAATAAAGATGAATTTGGCAGCTTCTTAGGATTGATAATCTAGAAGGAAATACTGATTAGGCTGGCAAATATTCCCTGAAAATACTGATTAACATTCATAATGGAATATTTAAACCTCTGATATGAATGTGCATGGGACCAGGGCAGATGTTGACAGTATGTATGGAAATCAGTTCAGACTGTGGCTACTGAATCCCCTTTATCTCATGATGCACTTACCTGAACACAGTTCACCACTTTGTAGCGATGCCACAGCATCAAAGAGAATAGCAATAAAGCCCGAGTCAACAGTAGATTCCTTTGAACTTGCTCTGCCTCTGAGAGGCAACGAAATGTGTTAGTTATGAGACACCCAAGTCCTGCCCCAACTTTTTCTCCCACTGAGTCATGTCATTTTCTGTAGGAGTTTGGTGCTAGTATAGAAATGTTGGCTTCTTGACATTTGAAGACCAAGGCCATATGTATGTGTGTGTCAAGTGTAACAACAAAACCTAACAGCTCTTGCAAGCTAAGGGTACATTCATGCATCCAAAGACAGAACCTTGGTTCAATACGCTATGTGTTAAAGTCATTCTCTTGGAAAGTTACCCATGAGTATTAAGAAACTGATCCTAAAATTCATAGGAAAGAGGAAAATCTAAGTGTGTTGCAGAACAATGCTCAACAAGAAAAGACATGGAGGACAAGCTCCCCCATGTATCTGCAGTATGGAACTGGGTGGAGGGATGCTCCAAGATGTACCAGCACTCCACGAGGACAGAAAACAGCACAGAAGCAGTTCCAAATACAAATGATGTCTTGGTAGATGGCCGAGTTGACATCATAACATCAATTCTATAAGAAGTTACAGTGAGTCAACTGGTCCTTCATACACACAAAGACAAAAGTTGACTCCTACCTCACATCATACATCATAACATACAGTATTATGTTAAGAAATGATGGCCTAAAGATGGTAAGAAATGATGGCCTAAAGAAGGTGGAAAAGAAAAATGATTTTTTTTTACTATATTTCTATTTTTCTCCCAAGGAACAAATTTTCATTAAGCAATAGGTTGATAAAATGAGATTTTAGAATTTTTAGAATCTCACTACTAAAAATTAAACCATCTACGAAAAAAATTGTAATTAATGTGGCTAACATTGTGTCTGAATATAAAAGATACAAAGAACACTTAAATTCCATAAGAAAAATGCATATTCCACAGGAAAATTAGCAAAATATATTAATAAGCAACTAGAACAAGGGACCAGGGTAAAGATTAAACATATGTTAGCAGAATTTAGATTGACAGTACCAAATGCTGGCGAGAGACAATGGGAATTGCTGTTGGGAATGCAAACTAGTAAATATTTTTTAAAGAAAATTAACAAAAAAAAAAATCCAGATACTGCTTGTAATCTCAGTATACCAGAGGAAAGGCAGGAAGGCTAGAAGGTTACAGGGTTATAGTCATTCTCAGATACATATTGAATTCGAGGTCAGTCTTGGCTACACAAGATCCCATCTCAAAAATAAAATTAAAATGTAGAGAGGGACTAGGGAGGTATTTTAGCTGGTAAAAAGGTTGTCATGCAAGTTTAAGGGACTGAATTCAAATCCTCGTGCCCACATGAAAGACAGATGTGATAGTTACTTCACCTTTATAATCTGAGATTTGGGAAAGTGAAGATGGGCTGACCTATGGGGCTCACTGCCCAGCCATACTTGCCTAATCCATAAGCCCCCCAGTGCACAAATACGTACTACATACACAAAGAAGTAAGCGGTGTAATCCCAGCTTTCATGAAATAGACACATTAGAAGATATCAGGTGTTCAAAGCCAGCTTAACTTACATAGTAAGTTCAAGACTGGCTTGGGCTATATGGGAACCTGTCTCAAAAAAATTGAGTCACTATCTGATATGGTTTAATTAGAAATAGTTTATTATAGGACACTTTATTTCTGAACACATATATTAGAGAAGGGCTGTGTATCATCTGAAAACATAAATGGATGTTCACTGCTGTGCAATTGGTTGTAGCTAATTTGGAAATGACTTATCTTGGAGTCTAAAAATTCAGTTTTATTGCTACAACTCATAATTGAGTACACATAGATTCAGTAAGCAAAAACAGATTGGTGAATATCGAAATATACAACAAATTTCAAAATATTAGCATTGAGTAAAAAAATGCACCAACATGGGCTTTAAGACAATACTGTAAACTCAAAACAAAGAGCAATATGCACCCTGTGTGGGGATTCACAGAGTGGTATGCACGTGTCTCCTCCAGCAAGAGGGGAGAAAGGAGCATGAGTAATTTTCTAGCTGTGTCGATTGTTTCATTGCTTTAAAATGGCAAATTTAATGCTTAATCTTAGTTTAGCTGTTACGCTTTGTTATATGAAAATTTTCCATATGAAAAATTTCTGCAGTTTTCTATATGCATAAACATCTCAAAATTTTTGAATTTACATAAAAGAAAGGAAAATAAGGTTTTTAATAACTTGGAAATAAATGAAAATGAAAAATCTTACTTTTCAAAATCCATGGGATATTGACAAAGCATTGTTCAGAGAAAAGTGAGCTCTTAATGCATATTAAATTGGCCTTAAAATTAAACTGACTGGTAACAAATGAAATAAAAATTCAACTCAAGATGATGGAAAATGAAAAATAAAAATTTCAAAGGAACAAAATAATAATAAAAGTAAAAAACAATTATGTCAGAAGAGAAATAATGACAACAGTGGATTTTTCCAATAAAACTACAAGCTTTGTTTTAAAACTTAAAAGAGCAAAGCATCAAGCCAACTCTGGAAAATCTAATCAGAAAAACAAAGGGTTTAAAGCAAAAGAGATCTAAGTATGATATATAAGCAACTAAGGTGAAGGAGGTGTGGGTCAGGAACAAAGCAAACCCTGCATCCCAGAGATGGAAACCACAACATCATTCTGGGTTTGCTCCTTTCCCCAGATTGAAACTTCCCCTTCCAGAGGTAGGACAGAGGTCCTAAGACTCAAGAAGTTAATTAGATTCACCAGGCTTAGCAAGTTCACAGATGAACAAAGTATAGGAAGGTCAGAGATATACAAGGTCCTTACAAGGTCATATAAGCAACAACAACTGTAGAGAAGTTCCTGTGCAAAAGCCTGCACATTGGGCATAGAGATCCAGGATTCCAGCTTTCATGGCTATCTACTTATGCTGGAGTAGACCTTTTGGTGATTCAGCTGCCTTGGAGTTACCCATGTTCTGGTTAGTAGGTTAGTGATTTCCCCCCACGCTGCTGTGAGTAGCCTCAGTGAACTTATTCCTTTGCCATGACTATACTCAAGTGAAACTGCTTCCTTGGTCTGTCTTTGTTCAGTTTGGAGTGAACAGATATTTGTTCATGTCTACACTTGTTGTCTACAGCATTTATTTCTAGATGTTGCAGTCTACTCTATACTTTCATTCTATATTATTTAACTATTGGGACCTTATAATTGTTTTTATGATTCTGTATTGTAACTCTGTCCTTGGATGAACGTTACTGTGGAAAAGTCTGAAGTAGGTGATATTTCCATTGACAGCCTGGTTATCAGGAGTTTCTCTAATAATTAAATACCTAGGACTCTTAAGCTTTAGCTCGGTGTTGAATAGTCAAGTGCCCTTTCTTTTGCCTAGAGTGTATATTTTAAACACACACACACACACACACACACACACACACACACACACACACACACTGTCTTTTAAATAGTTAAGAATTGAATACATATGTATCCCCATGCCTTTGAAAATAAATTGGGTTTACCCCCAATCATTCTCCCACGGTTCTTCTCTTATCTTTCTCAGAATCAAAGTCTGTAAGTGTTCCTGGTAGTTTGATAAGAATGCCCCCCACACACACACACATAGACTCGTATTTGAATGCTTAGGAGGCATTAAGAGGTGTGGCATTGCTGGAGTAGGTGTGGCCTTGCTGGATGAAGCCAACTGGGGGTGGGCTTTGGTGCTTTAAGGGCTCCAGCCAGGACAAGTCTCAGTCTCTCCTCCTGCTACCTGCCCATCCGAATGTAGAACTCTCAGCTACCTCTCCAGCACCATGTCCACCTACAAGCTGCCATGCCAAGCTTCTTGTCATGATGATAACGGACTAAACCCCTGAACTGTAAGCCAGCCCCAGTTAAATGTTTTCCTTTATAAGAGTTGCCATAGTCATGCTGGCCCTAACTAAGACAGTCTTGTACCCTTTCACTTAGTCCATGCTTAGAATCCCCCATCCCATCAATTCAAATGCCTTTGCAAGTTGCTGTCTTACTCTGATCACGCTCTTGGTGCTGCCTCTGGGCTCCTGCCTCCTCTACCGTCATGCTATTTGTCTTGGGGGCCTTACCCACTACCATGTTTTGTTTTGTTTGTTTGTTGTTTATTATCATCAACATTACTATTGTTATTTCCTAATTTATAACAAGATATTAATTCAGATTTCTCTATTTTTCTCATCAATTGTCTCTTCTCTGAGTTCTTGTAATTCTCACCTTTTTGTTTCATTTGTTTATTGTTTATGTTTGGTTGGGGTGTTTTTAAGACAGAAATTCTCCCATCTCAGCCTCACAACAGTTGGAATTAGACATGAGCCACCACACCCAGCTCTGTTGTCAATCCTCCACCCATGCAAGTATTTCCAAGAGAATAATCCCTGATGTGAACACTGAAATCTTCTCCTGGCTTTTCTAAACTCTCTCTTCCTCTCTCTCCCCCCCCCCTCTTTCTCTTTGTGTGTGTGTGTGTACATATGGAGCTCAGAGGAGAATTTCTGACATCTTTCCATTTTCCACCTCGTTTGATCCCTACATGGCTGGACAACCCATGAACTTGAAGGGATTCCCCTGCCTTCCACTGTGAGCCAGCATCCAAGCTCTGCCTTTCATTAGCTGTGAGATTGTCAGCAAGTGACTAAGCCCTCTCTGCCCTTTTCTTTGTGAAGTGACAATATCACATCCTCATTCAAGTTTGTGTCAGACATAGATTTAGTTAACATAATTCTTTAGTGCTAGTTTAAGCGGGAATGGATTCAGTTGTCACAACTGTCTTTCTCTTACCCTGGTGTATTTACTTCCTACTGATGTGATAAACACTATGACCAAGAGAAACTAGAAAGAAAGGCTTATAGTCTCCTTGAAGGCAATCAAGGTAGGAACTCTGGGAAGGAACTAACTATGGAAGAATGTTGCATATTGACTTGATCCCCATGGTTTGTTCAGCCTGCTTTCATATGCAACCTAAGAGCATCAGCCTGGAGGTGGCACCACCCACAGTGAGCTGGGCCCTTCCACACCAATCATCAATTACCAATCAAGAAAATGTTCCCACCAGCACTCCAACAAAAAAGATTCTCTCAGCTGAGGATCCTCTTCCCAGAAGACACAGCTTGTGTCAAATTGGAAAAAAAACAAAAACTAAAAACAAAAACTGAACAACTGATAGCAACATAGCATCATGCATCAGATATGGTCTTAGAGAAGGAAAGACATGGTCTTAGGAAGGGAAGGACATAGTCTTAGGAAGGACATGGTCTTAGGAAGGACATGGTCTTAGGAAGGGAAGGACATGGTCTTAGGAAGGACATGGTCTTAGGAAGGCAGCACTGCTTTCTATCCCCATGATTTGAAGTTTAACCATTTGACTGGCTTTGCTGAATTAAAACACATTAATGCCTAAGGCCGTTTGGGCTTTCTTTCCTGGGCTTCCCCTATACCTATGAACACACACACGACTTAGCTAGTATTTATTCTGTCTGAGTTTCAGCCATGAACACAGTGGAAGTCCTCTGCCTTACCACGAGGAAGCCCTGTGGTCTCCAAGAAGATCATAAGTGGCAAGGCCTCATATCAAGACCTGAGATGGATAACTCAGCTGATTTCTCCCATTGCTACATTCTGTGTATTTGGTGGTAGGATTTGAATATCTGTAACCAATTAAAGGAATGTTCATGTTTCATGAGTCGGCTGATGATGGATTTGGAGCCATTTCGAAAGTGCTGTCTCTGAGTACTGTTCTGATTTATATTTAGAAATAAAAATGAATCTACTTTCATAATTCTGGAGATCAAATAATGAATCATAAACATGAATCAAAGAAAATCCTTGATAATAAAATGTGGAAGCTAAGGATGAAATCCTCCAGAAAGCAGCTCTGAGTTCTTTCATCTATCACAATCCCCCAAATAGGGGGATGCTAAGATTTGTGAAGAGACTGATCGTATGAATCAATGAATAACTTACTTGGAGCTGTCTGCTGACCAACATCCCATGTATCAGTTCTTTCCTTAGTCTTTATTAGAAAGCTACACAAGGAAAACATCCATGTTCTACAGTGATTCCATAGAACTTGCCAAGTGAAGGGAAAGATTGTGTGTGTGTTAGTTACTTTTCCTTCCGCGGCTGCGATGAAACACCACGACCACCGCAAGGGTTTCTTTGGGGCTAATAGTACCAGATAGGTGAGTCCATAATGATGCAGTAGGGGCTGCAGGTAGGCGGAATAATAGCAGAGAGCTCCTATCTGAGATACCAAACAGGGAGCAGAAAGAACTAGGTCAAAATGGCATGATGAGTCTTTGAAACCTCAGTCTGCCTCCCATGATATACTTCCCCCAGCAAGATCACAACTACTATTTCTCCCCAAACAGCCACCAACTGTACACCAAGTATTAAAAGGATAGGGACTTACAGAGGGAATCTTACTCAAGCCACCATAATGTGAAGTTATAGATTTTATTCAATGCATGGCAAATTTTATGGGTCACATTGGGGTAGGATTAGAACCATTTTCTTTAAAACTTTAAAGTAGTTCGTGACTCTGATATTTTGCAATCTGTAAGTCTGAAACCTTAGAATTGTCATGGCACTGTAATACCCTATACTCTTGTATATATAAGAGACAGGTGAATATTTTTGCATGTGTGTATGTGTTTAGCATGCATACATGTGTTTTCATAAGTGTGTATGTGTGTGTGTATGCATATATGCATGTGCTTGTGTGTCCACGTGTGTGGAGGCCAGACGTTCACATTAGGAGTCTTCCTCTATCACTCCTCATCTTACACATCGAAGCAGAATCTCTCACTTGAATACACATCCCTCTGGCTCAGCTAGTATAGACAGTTGTCTTAGTTGGGGTTTCTATTGCTGTGAAGAGACACCATGGCCACATTGGCAACAGCGAATTGTAGTGGCTTGCTTACAGTTCAGAGGTCAGTCCATCATGTTGGGAGGCGTGGCAGCGAGCAAGCAGAGGTGGCCCTGGAGCTGAGACTGCTATGTCCTGCAGGTGACAGGAAATCAATGGCCTGTCACAATGAGTGAAGCTTGAGACAAAGACGTCAAAGCCCGCCCCCACAGTGACATGCTTCCAACAGAAGGTGTGGCCCAGATTAAAGGAGTCATCCAGCCTCCTCCAACAAGACCACACTTCCTCCAATTCCAATAAGGCCCTGCCTCCTAATAGTACTGCTCCCTGTGAGTTTATGAGGCCAAATACATTCATTCAAACTAGCACACTAGCCAACATGTGCAAGGTGCCCCCTTGCTTCCCTCTGCTTCCCAAGAACTGAGGTTATAGACTGGCTGCCATACCTGCCCCACATTTATGAGGGTCCTAAGAGGTTGAGCTCAGGTGTGCCTGCTTGACCTTTACCCACTAAGCTATCTCCCCAGCCCTGGGTGAAAATGTAAACACATTCAGTTCCAGAAAGAGGGGAGCTTACTGATACCCACATATAGACTACTAATGACCAATACCATTGGTTAGAAAGAAGAAAGCAATCATCTTAAGTTAACTTATTTTTTCCCCCGGATAAAAAAAATCAAAATAGAAAACCACACTGAATTTTCAGAGGAATTCAGTATGATTAAGGAGTTTTTATGCTGTGTCTTGAGCTAAAAGAACAAAGAACATAATTCTCAGCCTCTACAGACATAAGCTGCCTGACAGCAATTTTATTTCATGTAGCAAGGAGCTTTGACGCAGTAGCTGAATTCGGATCCGATCCCAATATCACAGGGCACCATAGAGCTGTGCTGGCGTGCAATGGGTTTCACATTTGGAACAATGGCAGGCCCAAGACAATGTGGCAAGTGTAATGTGTTGGCTATAAAAGGCATCCGCCCTCTTCCTCCCTTGTCGGTATTCAGGGCTACACTAAAGGTCATGTTTGCCCCTGCTCTCTGTTGTCCTTAACCACTGACATTTTAAAAAGTCTAAACGCACTGTGCCTTGGGACCCTATTGTAAAGGGGGGTTTTATAAATGTACAGGGTTGTTGGTACAACCTCTATTTGACTCCAGACTATCATCACCTCTGGCTCCAAACTGAGCAAGTTTTGCTGTCTTGGCAGAGCCCTCGGCAGTTGCTGCAGTTCCTTGGGGAGTCGATATTCCATCTGGCAAAACCATCATTGTAATTTGTCAAAGCAAGAATTGTGCCCTGAAAGTGCGTCTTCTAAGGAAATGGTATCGTGTGCACATTCAAAAGCCTTCAGCGAATGAAGGATCATCCGGACACAGATAATGGCATGGGGTAAACATGAGCTTCTGCTGCTCTGGTGCAGGGGGATCCGTTATGAGGATGGAAAAACAGAAGGGCCTTTTGCTATGCAAGAGATGCTACGCAAAATGTGTTCTGGCAGACACCAGAGCCTGTCTTAATTCGGGGTGGAAATCTGCCTTGATGAAGCAAGGGTCAAAGAAACTGCTTTGCATCATTAATTTGAACCTTTTCTTTATAATAAACCACCTCAAAGGAGCAACCAAAAAAAGCAACACAATTTGCTCAGCAAGCACTGTTCTGTGCATTTCCATGGAGCAAACACATCCACAATGTATGTTGCCTTCTGTCCGGCCAGGTAGGCTGTTAAGACCTTCCCAGAACTGAAAACATAGGGAACACCTCCGGACATTACATCCCAGAATGTTCCAGAGATGAGCCCCCTGAGACCAACCCATCACTCTCTACTGTCAGTGGTAGGTGAGGGCCATGATGGAGGTGGCTCTGCTACAGACAGACACTGAAAGACTTGTGCAGGACTTTTGTAAGCACAATCTCCTCCTGTGGGGAGTTCTCTCTACTCCGAAGGCCAGAAGACATCTCGGTCCTGAGCACTGAACCATTTGCATTAACTATGTGTGTATCTATTAGTAATAGATTGATTAACACTCTGTGGAAGAGTTTGAAGTCATTTATAAGAAAAACAAACAAACAAACAAACAAACAAAAAACTACAATAGCGATTCCAAATATCACAAGGCACAAAACGACAGTTACAGCAGAAACGGAGCTGGAGGAAAATTTCTGCCAGTGATCCATCACCCCGTTGCTACATCACCCCACCAACAGTGCAACAGTGTGGCCTACCGTCCTGCCATGCCTCTTCACGGCTGTTTCTCCTCCCACCCAACAGTGACTGCAGCTTTGAAAGGCATTACTGTTAGATAGTGAAAGATAAATTAATCACCCAGGATTAAGTCAATGGCACCATAGTTAACATATGTGTATAATATATTAGATAGTTAGTGTGTGTGTGTGTGTGTGTGTGTGTGTGTGTTTCCACAACTAAGAACATGCTACTTCTTGTCTTTGAACATATAGGGACAGGTTCCGCCAAGTAAATTCCAATGTAATTGTTTTGTTTTTTCCAAAACAGCACTGCCAGTCTGCTACCACAGGAAATTCGCAAGGCTGTGCCTCAAGAACTCAAGCCTTGGGGGTCTTCAAGCTGTGGGAGTAATAGTCATTATTTGCCTCTGGTTTGTTCTTTCTTTTCAAGTCATTGGATAAAGCATAAGATTGATCACAATGATCTAGACTCCAAGTCAACAAACAGTATATAGTTGTCCTTTAGAATCCATGGAAGGTTGGCTCCAGCAGTCCTGTGGCAATTAATACGTGCTTACTGCTCAGGCTCCTGATACAAAATGGCATAATATCTGCACATAGTCCATGCATATATACCTGTACATATAAATTCCTGTGCAGATTGCTTATAAAACCTAAAACACTGTAAATACTATATAAATTATTATAGCACACGGTATAGAGAATAATGACAAAAGTTTGTATGTATCCAGCACACAGGAAAATTTTAAAATATATTTTCTCTCTGAGGTTGGAAAGTCCACAGCTACAAAACTCGTGGGCATTAAGACCATGTTTAATATCCCCCCCTGCAATAGTCGTCTGGTTAAGCTGCCATAGCAAATTACCACAGACTGGGAGACAACTGATTTTTTTTTCTCTCGCAATTCTGGACACTGGTAATTAAATATAAAGGTACTGGTCTATTTGGTTTCTGATGAGGACCCTTTTTCCTGGCTGCAGATTCCCTACCCCTTTCTGTGTCTTCAGATGGCAGGAAGAAAGAGCCTTGTCCTGTCACATTTGCTAAGTGCAATCGTGCATCACTCAGAAACCAGGACATGTTAAGTGCGTCATTGGGTGATTTCACTGTGCAGAGGTCCCACAGCATGCTTACACAAACCTGGATGTTATAGGTCAACCACTTGACAAGGCCTCTTGAAGCAATCACAAAATGAAGTAAGCATGAGCCTGTGGTGGCTGCTGTTGACATACAGCTGTTTTATGGTAAACCTTTTCATAAATAAAGTACAGCCCCTCCCCCCCAAAACAACCTAGAGTAGCAAATACATGGAGGCACTTATTACAGTACACCTTTTAATAAATAGAAGTATAACATGAAATAAAAACTATAGTGTAACAAATACATTTAGAGTCATTTATAACTATTGACTATCATGGACTGAACTTAATGGATTGGATTATACTGTGTGAGAGCACACATGTGTGTGTAGTCATATTGCAGGTGCACATGTATGTAGATGCATGTGGAAATTTGTGCCCATGAATGTGAAAGTCAGAGATCAACTTTAGGTGTGGTATCACAGGAGCCATCTACTTTTATTTTTGAGATGGGGTCTCTCACTTGGGCCTGGGACTTGTTGGTTAGATCAGGTTGGTTGACCAGCAAGCCCCTGGTATCTGCCTGTCTCCCTCCCCCCAGTATTGTGTTACAGCACATACCACCATACTTGGCTTTTCCATGGGTATTGAGTATCAAAATCAGGTCCTCATACCTACATAGCAAGCACTTTCCAAATGAACTGTCTCCCCCAGCTTTGTGTATGACCTATGTATGAGCTATATGTTTATATGGCTGACCATGACGTAGCTTTTACAACCGCATCACTGCAAACGCCTTAACCACTACACTGTAACACTGAGACATCATTAGGTCATAGGAAGTTTTCAGCTCTATTGTCATTTTACAGGGCTGCTATATGCGTGATCCATTATTAACCCAAATGTTATGTAGCACATGGCTATACATACACTAGTCCTCCTGGATAAAAACACCACTCTGACTGCTTTGGTTAACCTTAATTACTTCTTTTGCCCTATTTCCAAAAAACGGTCACATTGGAAGTCAGAGGTTTATGGGATGGTTTTGGCAGGAACATAATTTAGTTGACAGAGCTCCCAAAACAAAATAAAATAATAATAAAAAAATAAAATCTACATTGTTTCTGATGCCCCTTTCTTGTAGGTGAGTGAGTTGCCCTGGTTTAGCAGATAAGAGGAAGACAGAGCATCCAGAGCTAGGACTCTCTCACCCAAAAATAAAATGTCTATCAATAGTAGATAGTATCTAAATTAGAATCCCTGTATTCGAGTGTCCGTCATACTTGGGGAAATCCAGGGACACTAGAAAGTTTTAGTCACATTATAATGAGGAGCAGAAGTAGAGGCTCCAGTAAGAGGCCTTGGACTTGCAGAAGAGGCCAGCAGATGAAGGGACATGGACTGTGAATAGATCTCCCCAAACTCTAGGCAATGGTCTTGGGTCTAAAATTGTATAAATTGTTTCTATATAAGAAAAGCTTAGGATATCATATGCAAGCCAGCTAATCAACTGTTTGCAGTGTTCAAGGAAACTCTAGCATAAAAAGTCAGCACCACAGAATACCCCTTAAAACATCTCATGCAAATACGGTAATATGTCCTGAAAGCAGAAGAAACCTCTTGACTTCTCTGACAGAACAATAACTTAGGCTGCAAGATACATTTTTCTCATAGTTATCACAAAAATAAATTCGAATCACATAAACAAACCACTCAGATTGTAACAACTGACATTATTAACAAACCACATTTATTTTTGCAAAACAAACTCCCGAAATCATCAGCCACATTTTGATGGTATTACATTTGCCATTCACCAGCTATGAAGAAACCAAACATAAACTAATTTCTAAGCACACGCACAAAATAAATCATGTAATTACGTGTTTCCCAAACTTTTAGATCCCTTTGCTTTATATCAATGCTTCAACAATTGAACACTTAGAGAAATAATTAAATACCTTTCAAATTATCTGGCTAGCATATTCCTTCCTCCTTTGCTTTTTCCCTCAAGTTTTCTGTATTAATTTGTAATACTGTCCTCTTTCATACAACCATCAGTGAAGGACTCTTCAACCAAGACCCTGCCTAAAATCCATGAAAGCTAAGAACTGCCTCGATTAATCAAATTTGTTCTAAATGGGATTAATTCGGGTGTAAGTATGAGGAAGATCGCCAGGGTCTATGTCCCTCTTCTCATCTGTCCCCAGATCCTTTATTACTATTTTTCTTGCTGAATTGAAGATGAAGCTGGGCTATAATCTTGCATGGCAGATACTAGATCCTGCTTGGATAAACACCTAAAATGCTAATGACTGTGGGCTGCAGCTCTGGCAGAACAAGAACAGGATTTGACAAGAATCTAGAGGGTAAAAAGAAGGAGAAGAAGGACTTTTTGACTTAAAAGAACTCTATTTTTTTTTTTCTGAATATGAATTCAGTATTGTTTCCCAAAGGGGGGAAAATTTTTTTTTTTTTTTTTTTTTTTTTTTTGCTCCATTGGAAAAACAGAAAAAAAAAAAATTCTGCTCCATCAAAATGCGGAAGCATGAAAAACCGATGAGCTTTCAAATTGTCCTCTTTTGCATGCAAATCATATCAGAAGTTCTCATTAGCATAAATGCATGAGCAACTCTAAATGCTTTTAATTTCCAATCTCAGCCAGCAGAGGAGTAATTTGTCACTGTCAGGGTGGAAATCTAAGAAGGAAAAAAAAGAATGAGAAAGAGAGAGAGAGACTCCATGCTAAATTGGAATCATATAAATTTTTGATTTGCTAATTGACTGATGCTGCAGTTCAATCAGCTGCCTTGAAGGTGTAAATAATTCAATGTACAGTCAGAAATAAAGGCGCAGTGTGCCACTACCAAAGTCACGTTAGTATTCAGTGTGGCAGGACATATGTGACCATGTCTTTTCCACAGACACCCTGTTTAGTCAAATTGGAAGTCCTCTACAAGCAAATACCTTACATAAACCTATAAAACCATTGCTCATATATCCCAAGTTTTGCAAGTAAAAGACATTAGACCTCTGAAAGCCAAACTCAGCAATCTTTACCTGTGAGTCTCCCAGCAGGCTATAGTAACTTCAGCCTTAAGAACTCTCATCATGTGGTAACTTGCTAATGCAATCATACAGAGAAATAAGAGATAAAAAAAATCATATTCTTACTTCTGCTGACTTCCATCATTCCTTTTCCTTAATCAACTGTTTTAAATGTCATAAGCAAAAGAAAAAAAAAGAAAAAAAGTATTTATTGCAAAAGTATTTCCTTGGGGGTGACTTGATAGGGATGTTTTAGACACTACTCCCCACGGTTTGTTCTTAACAGGTAATTCTATGATGTTAAAGTCTTTGCTTTGAAACATTTTGACTTTGCATCATCCCCAAGTTAGTTTGTAAATATTTTAAGAAGCATTGCAGGGCTGGTGGTGCAGTTTGGTGGGAGAGCTCTTACTCACTTAGCATGTACACAGCTCTGGGTTAGATTCCCAGTACCGGAAAAAAAGATCCGTTTAAATGCAAGTCACATGGGATAAACATAACTAAAGTTTCAAGATACTGGGACTGTATTTTATCAAGTAGTTTGTATTTTATTTATCGAAGACCTTAAGTGGAAAATCAAGGAGACGTGTTCCAACCATGTTCAGACACTTTCCTACAAAACCAGATGCCGAAGAGAAGATGCCATCGAAAACTGTACATAGAAAGTCACTACTACCCAAGTGAAGGGTCACAGGAGGCCTGCCATTCAGGCAGATGCACTTTGCCCTGTTTCTCAGTTGCAGAAGTTAGAGAATGACTCCCAATGCATCTAAAGGCCTATAACAAAAATCACGCCGATTGGAAAACTGACTCAGTATTGTGAACATGTGCCCCTGGAAAGAGAGAAAAAACAAATCCAAAGCCAAGTTTAGTGTAATTAATTGAACAACTCATGTCTAACATTTAAAAATAAAAGCTTTATCTCTTCTTGCCCTAGCAATTGCTGGGCTTCACACTCCATTCTGACTTCAACCCCATCAAGCTTGTGCTACAATAACCTACAACGACCCCTTCAAACAAGCTCAATAGCTTCATCAGGGTCCTAGATCCTATGTCATTCCAGGGAAAGCAAAGCCCTGTCCAATGAGGCTGCTTTACTGGGCTTTCCGTACTATGTGTTATGACATGTTGGCTTTTTAAACTATTCTTATCCTTACCACTCATCCTTATTCTTTGTCATTGTCACGGGAACCATCAGGGAACAAAATCAAAGGTGAGAACATCTTGCCTGTTAAAATTTAATGGCAGATCTCAAGGACCTGTATTTCTCAACCATCCACCAGAACAAGGGGAACCTCCCGGCCAGTGGCCACACCCCTGAAGAAAATCTATTTTCCTTCACCCCGCAGCTATCCGACTCTAATAGCTCTTCAGCTCCGGGTGGATCCTCATGAGCTCCTCTCCTGCCCATACTGCAATCCTGACTGCCCCTAGTGTAGGTCTTATGCACTACTGTAATTCCGGGAGTGCAATGGACAATCATGAACATTATGTCCAGGAGAGAACATTGCCCAGCAGTCCTCCCCATCCATATGCTTTCCACCTGCCCCTCTGAGATGTTCCCTGAGCCATGCAGAAGAAGTTTGTACAGGTAGGACTGAGAACTCCCTTATTCTCAGCACTTCGACCACTTAGTGGTCTCTCCATTCACCACTGCCCATTGCAAAAAGTGGTTTCCCTGAGAACGGCTGAGGCACTACGGATCTATGGATGTGAAAATAAATACTCAGATAGCACCTTGACAACAGCAGTAGGAATATCCCCTGCTTCGACCTATGGCCTCCCCAGGTATGGGCTTTCCACCAGGTTTACAGTACCAGGCATGGATTCCCTCCCAGGGGACAGGCACAAACCTGTGCTTCTGAGCATCAGATCATTAGTCTTATACATCACATTAGAAATAATAATGAACTTGAACAAATGCATGATAAATTAAAGTCAGGGGGGTTGTTTAATTTGCAGTTCTGACCCAGATCAGATGAAATAACGAGAAATCTACAAAGGATGAAATAATGAGAGGAAACTCTAAGTAGCGGAGTTAGTTATCCTGAACAAAGTATGACTCACATACACCAACTGAACTTCTACACAGCCCGCAGCAACCTTCCCCAGAAGAAGGCAACCAGTTAGCATAACCCCAACCCAGGAAGCCAAGTTGCTAAACTGTAAGAACAAACCAAGGAGTCAAACAAAAGCTTACACAGCAATCAGCCCAAAGGTCCAGTGTTGGATTGATAACTGACACATTCTCTAACTTTCAACACCATTTCCAAATAAAAAGAACAACCAGAAAAAGGCTAATAAGCACCTATAGCAATCTCTCAGAAGGTCCCACCCCTAGCTACTACAGCTTCCAATCAGAACATAACAGGAAGTTACTCCCAATCCCCACCTACCTTTCAGTGCCTGCCAGAACCCAAATGACACACTTGATTCTCTTAAATCACTTGCCTTTCTTATTTGGCTAGCCTTTACTTCTACAAAAGCCCACCAGTATGCAAAACAAAACAAAAACAAACAAACAACAACAAAAAAAAAAAAAACAAAAAAAAAAACCATGCGTCCTTGTTGGGGTAGCATTGAATCTCTAAATCAAGCTCTGGGATCCATGAACAAGGAGAACCTCTGCCTCTTCCTTCTTCCCGGAGCTAAGGCGTGAATACATCATCAGCCACAAGTACTCCTGAGCCCTTTTCATCTGACAATCCAAGAAGCCTGCAGGACACACACACACACACACACACACACACACACACAAATCCCCTACCTGTTCTTCCTCTTTCCTCTCGACAACACAGAATTTCCCAGAATGCAGTTGTCTATCTATAGAGAACACAGAGTATTCTTCTCCAGCTTTTGGATCCACTATTCCTCACACTTGCTCAACTTGCTCTTGGCTTAAGCCCCGTGGGTCACTTCCCCCCAGGGTGAGCCACTCCCCTTGTCCCCTCCATCCCTTGGCATTCATAAATGCTCTAGATGCAGGGGCTTGCTGATTTCCTTCACACTGGCATAGACGTACCTTGCTAGATTCTATGCCATTGTCCTAACAGTGCTGTGATGTGGATGCTACTAGTGCCCCCATGTTATGAAGGAGGAGACAGTTCAGCATGAGATGGAGGGCAGTTTTCAAGGCATGTGCGCAAAGTAGCATGTTGATTACATAAATATAACACAGAGCTTCTTCAATGCTGACATTATAGGTGTAGGGGTTTTGTTTTGGTTTGGTTTTTGGGTTTTTTTTTTTTTTTTTTTTGAGTGAAAGGAAGCCAAGAACTACAAAGGAAAAACAACTCTTATCCTTTTAAATTTTAATTTGGTTTTTCTTTAAGGAAGAAAGAAAGAACACAAAAGAAAGAAAAAGCAGCTCTGCTCCTGTGGTTTGAAAAACATCACGCAGGAAAAATCTCAACAGAAAAGAAAGATTAACTTTGTGTATTCGGAGCTACATCACAACGTCAAACCACTGGTTTATCTGAAAGCTCATGATTAATTAAGCTCTACAAGCCTTCTTTTACATAAATCATTTTTGTTTCCTCCTACCAGTATTCATAAAATTGATCTTTTTTTCAGACAGAATTCAGAGCCGTATATTTTAAGTGAGACAAACTTCGTATTTTTGGTTTTCCCTTTCCGTGTGAACTGTCAGCTACTTTCTCTAATTTTAACTCTTTCATCCAACGTGCTATCTCTTACTGTTAGTTATCACCAATAATTAGGCTCACCATATTTCAGGGACAATACAGTAAGGTAAGGGAGAGAGCATTATTTTAATAGCAGCCTACAACTCAGAAGTGCTGGTGTGTTCTACATTGCCCTAAGTTATGCTGTCACACAGCTGTCCCTGTACCTAACCATCTGTAGTGTTCTGGTCCCTCTGCATCAGTCTCCCTTGGAATAGGGCTCACTCTGCATGGCTTCAGGCACTCCAAACCCTCCAAGTTGGAATTACTACACTCTAGGAGAAAATGCCACACTGGATAAAAATAACTGAGAATAGAAAGACACCCTAAGTGGACCCTCATGTGAGGAGAAAAGGAGAGGCAGAGGTGAGGTCTGTCCCTTCTTCACTGACAGCATGTACGTGTTAACTAGAACACTCATCTCCTTTGTCAGTGTCCAGTAAGATGGGCATTAAATCGAAAACCTATGTACAAAGGGAAAAAATAGGATAGGAGGAAACAGATCCGTTCTTCATACCCTCATTTTAAGAAATCCAGTTTTTATGAACTGAAGAGATGGCTCAGCTGTTAGGAGCTCATAATACTCTTGAAGAGGGTTGGAGCTCCATTCCCCGCATCAGAGTCCACCAGCTCACAACTGCCCTGCCCGTAACTACAGCTTCAGATGACCTAATGCCCTCTTCTGGCCTCTCCAAGTAGCAGCACATGCACGCGCGCACGCATACAGACACACACACACACACACACACACACACACACACACATACACATATACACATGCATGCACATACACACATACCACATAAGTAAATCAATAATAAATCTTGTTTGTAAAGGAAATGAAATCGAATCACTTCCCAGTCTCCCTGAATGATACCCATGGGCCATAGGAATGGCTGACAGTGAGTGTAATCATAGGCAGATTCACTTCGTGGCTCATCGTGCAGTTTTTTTGCTTTGGGCAGTTATCTCTCTCTACCTCTACCCTTTACAGTCCATCCTGGTGACTCTATTCATTAACCAGAGTCTGATAAATGTGTGACCTTAGCTACCCCTTTCCTCACTCCGGGTCAGGTCACCATTTGGTCCTACGTGTGACCCTACACTGTATGTGAAATTTTAGACACCTCAGCATTTTAGGAACCCCAGAAAATTCTACTCTTCTGAGAGATGAGATGTGCCAACCCAGGGACTATGTGCTTTGTTCACTTATGGCATGTAGTAGGCACTCAGCTAACGTTAGAATGAAGAAACACACACATCGGTATACTATGACAATTTTGCTTTTCTTAATTTTCAATGTTTTTTTTTAATTTGCTGAAATATTTCTTTTCCATCAACATAATTTTCCTTGATAAAGTTGACTTAGCAGAACTTAAGCCAAGTATCTGTGCTGTCTCCTTGTCATCTCCCAGCAGGCCATCTGCCCCAAGTACAGACTCCTCTAAACACAACTTTCAAAGATCTCTTGGTTGGCATCGGCATGTGTATGTAGTTTACTTGAACTAAAATATAATTACATCATTTCCCCCATCCCCTTCCTTCCTCCCACTCCTCCCATGACCCCCATCTCTCGCTCAAATTGATACATTTTATTATTGCTATTGCTGTTTATGCCTGTCCAGGAAACTCCACACATCATTCTCTACTGTGCCTCAGTTTCTCTATCTGTAAAATAGATATAACTGTACCACCTCGATTGTCTCTCCTTGCTTGTGTAACATAGGAATTAGCACACATGTTCTCCACCAGGGCTATTTTGTTTCCAAAGGAGCATTTGGCAATGTCTGGAGACATACACATTTTTTTACAATTAGAGAGGGTTGCTAGTGATATGAGTTGGTCCATAGTTGGTTGCTGCTAAATAGCTCACAACAGACCCACAAAGAGCCAAGGTTGAGAACCTCTGGCAGAATAAACCCCATGGAGGCAGAAGCTTGAAGTCGTGTTGATTGCATTTGCTGGTACATCGATGGCGCTTGGCTTGGCTCTGGCAGACCGGGGCTATGCAGTAATTCACAGGGGGGTTTAACGAGTGAACGCATATTAGTGCTAAATAAAGACCTGCATGGATTAAACAAGTAAGCAACCTACAGGACAAATGTGGTTCATGAGATTCTTAGTTCAGCTCCTTGGACATGAACTTAGGGGGATGGGGAAGTGAACTGATTTTGCCTTTCATGGAACTATAAAGGAAATGGTGGTCTGATTCAGTTGATCAGTTGAGACCTCCCTGCCTCCCACATACACAGCCTAATCAAGGCAAGCCATGTTTAATGCCAAAGAAACTGCTTATACCTCCAAACTCTCCTTTTGGCAACACTCAAAGTAATATAACCTCTAAAATCTCTCGAAAAGCTTACATTAGCTCTAAAATGTGAAAATGGAGCAGTTCTCTTTTTACCCCCTTTGGGGACTGACAGGGAAGGGGTCTTACTGTCTTGTTCAGATTGAGCTTGGGTACCACACTCTAGTAGCTAGGACGTGCATGATTGCTCATGACCTAACTCCCTCCTACTTGGTCTAGGTCTCAAAATTTCTACAGCCTCCAAAAAGCATTGTTGGGGACAATGCTTTTGATGCACATGTCTTTGGAGGACATTTATCTAGATGATCATGAACGGGCCTGAGAGCAATAGCATCAAGAAGGAAAATACACGCATACGCTAGTCATGCACTTTGTTTCCTTTCCAGTTCCTCCATTCCTCTGTAAGACAAAGTTCACACTGTAGCCTAGGTTAACATGGAACTCTACCTATCCCACACTAGCTGTAAACTCATAGTCATCCTCCTGCCTCAGCCTGTGATTAATTAATGACAGCCAAGTGCTGTGATTAGCAGCAGGTGCAACTGTGCCTGGATGGTTTCTGTTTTTTGAGCAACTGACACGCCTAGCAATCTTATTACAGCAAAAGAAGATGACAGAGCAGAGAACGGGCACATGCTGACCAATGATTCCAAAAACAGGAAGCAGACCGAACATCCAGGAAAAGAGCCCTGGATTTTCTGTCTCTGAGGCCACCTACAGATACGGTCCAAATAAGATGAAGATTAGAGTCAATATCAACTGCATACGAAACTCAGATTGAAAGGAAGAAATCTGTAAGCAAGAACCAAGGTTATACTACTTGCTGCCCATGCTTGACAGAGACAGTTGGAACCCTGGGTACCCACATAAAAGCTGGGGAGATACAACATCCTGCCTGTAACCCTCATCACTCAGGAGTCAGAAACAGAGGATTCTTAGAGCATGCTAAGGGTAGCTAAATCAGTGAGCTCCTGGCTCAGCAAGGGACTCCTCAATAAATCAAAGCAGGGAGTAATTGAGGAAGACCCCTGAAGGCATTCTCTGTCTCCATACATACATACATATATACATGGGGTTGGGGGGACACAGACAGACAGAGACAGAGACAGGGAGAGACAGAAAGACACACAGAGAGAAACAGAGACAGGGAGAGACAGAGAAAGACAGGGACAGGGAGAGGTAGACACAGAGATAAACAGACACAGGAAGAGACACAGACAGGGAAAGACAAAAAGGCACACACACACACAAAAAAAAAGGGGGGGGAAAGGGAGAGAGAGAAGAGAGAGGGGGAGAGAAAAGGCAGAAATTGGTAAGCAAAAACTGCTAAGAGTCTTATTTATTATTTTTTTAAGAGCAATGTTGAGCTCTGTTTCCTAAGGGAGAAATTCTAACATTCTTTAAGCAAGCTGTCTTTTGTATGAATAATTTAACAGGAAAGCCTAGAATAGACACACTTGCATCGTTGGAGGACCGTATGCCACACTAGTCACCTGTGGAAACTGGAGTAAGTAAACAGGTTGAACTTAATGGCCAAAGTTGTCCCTGTGTGTTTAACACATCAAGTTTTTGCTTTTAGATAACTAAAACTGTCGTTTTACACTCTCTTCCTTCATTTTTTTAAGATTTATTTATTATTATTCTTTTATATTTTATGCATAGAAGTGTTTTGACTGCATGTCTACCTATGAACCATTTGGGTACCTGGTGCCCACAGACGCCAGAAGGGGGCATCAGATCCCCTAGAACTGGAGTCACAAACAGTTATGATGTACCTCACGGGTGCTGGGAATGGAACCCAGACTCTCTGAAAGAGTAACCCAGTGCTTTTACCACTGAGCTGTCCCCCAAGCCCTTGATTTCTTTTTTTAACAGTGGCTATTACCTGCCTCTCATCCATGAAATACAGTGATACTTTTCTAACTGCAATAATAGGAATAATATAAATGTTATAATAAGCTTGGCCTTAAGTATGTCATTGGGAATCATTTGAATGCAGTAAAGGAGCGATTGTGTAATGGAGAAATTCAGCTTTGTTATATCAGAGTGCATCATATTAGGAATAGTCAGAGGGTTTACTATTTTGCAAAAAGACTGTTTTAATTCAATGGTCCAATTTAATCATGCACATAAAAGAATCCTTTTAATTTGGTAGTGAGATTTGTCTTATAAAACAAAAAAGAGCACCTCCAATAAATGTGGAACCCACTGAATACAGAATTATTTGGGGGATGCCCCTTGTAATTGCTCTAGTTTTAATTTATAGTATCCATTTATTATTTACACGGTTTTGCTTTCTGCTGGAGGTTCCATACTCTGCAGATATTCAGGGCAATGAGGTAAGCCTAGAATTATTTTTTGTTGTGCTGTGTTATCATCCAATCATTTTTTACTTATGTTAAGCTATTGTTTTAGATGATTCTTAGATTTCTCTACAATACCAAGGCTCATTCTTACATGCAATTTTTGTGTGAGAGAGAAAAAAAATGGAAGGTAAAATCATATATTATGTTGCCCTTGCAAAAAAAAAATTCTTTTATACATGTATATATAATTAGCTTTTGCCTGCCAGAAGAAAAACAGTTGATCTTTTGCCATGCAATTGTATGATTATTAATTTTCCATCAAGCTTTGTCCTATGATAAACAGAATGGTCCTTCACTGTTGCTAGAAGGAGATGACTCTAGGAGCTCAGCCAGCTGACTTCTAACAACTTGCTTAAAAGGATCTCTTCAAGGAAATCATACCCTTGCCTTTTCCAGAAGTGACAGGGACATAAGCCGACTCCAGACAGATTTAATTGTGACTTTAACTAGAAGACCTTCTTATTCACTAATTAATTATAGAGTAATAAAATGAATAGGTGAAAGGGACCATGGGAGATCAACAGTAAGTACCCACACCCCCTATAAGGCTACACACAAACTGATCTGGAACCACAGAAAATGCTCTTCAGCTCTTAGCAAGAGAAGTGCAGCTTTCATGTGCTGAACCCAGGAAGGATAGCGCTTACCATGGGAAAAGTCTTCCAGAACATCCTTAAGGTGGCATTTGCAAGGCAGCCTGAAAGCTGAACTTGTGTCTATCCTCCTCCATGACTGCATTACTTTCAAGAACCATTTCCTGTTCGGAGTCACCATGACCACCGTTTCTAACATTGTAGCAATAGTCTTCCTTTTATTTACTTCTAGCTGGAATTTCTTACTTAACATTTTTTCAGAATAGTTCCTATTTTCAGCCTGGTGGTGGTGGTGCAAGCCTTTAACCCCAGCACTTGGGAGGCAGAGGCAGGCGGATTTCTATGAGTTCGAAACCAGCCTAATCTACAAAGAGCTAGTTGCAGGACAGGCTCCAAAGCTACACAGGGAAATCCTGTCTCAAAAACAAAAACAAAAGGATCCTATTTTTCTTTATCTCTGTTCGCGGAAAATGTAAAGAAGCACTTAAAGCAGAACAAAAAACAATATCTCCCAGAACCTACCCATTCTCAGTGACTCTGGTCCAACTCCTGATGAAAGATATAGAAGAAACTGGCTTCCATTGCCTTCTATACCTACCACCAAGCGTAGGGATAGCTAGGGCTCTGCATTGAAGAAACTGGCTTCCATTGCCTTCTATACCTACCACCAAACGTAGGGATAGCTAGGGCTCTGCATTAACAGCATTTTTAATTCTCACAAATGTTTGTCCAATCAGTTATATGCTTCATAAGGTCATGATCAACTGTCTATTGCATTCTGGAGGACTGACTTACTAGGGCATCAACAAATACAATGTCCCTAACATTTGTTCTTGTTATTGTAGGAACTTGGCTCATAATTCATTGTTATCATTGATGGGATGATAATACTTATAAAGTATATTATTTATACACACCTTTTATTTAGGGCAGTAATTATATTAGTCTCATGAAAGTTAAAGTTATTACATTACATTAGCAACTACCCCATCAAATCCTTGTATCATGCCCAGACATGATCAAGCTAGAGTTTATCTGACACAGTCTAGCTACAGGTAAAGAGTAGATGAGGCTGGATGATAAAGCACCTGCCTAGTGTGGGCAGGGACCTGGGTTCCATCCCCGGAAAAGGTAAACAAGATAGACTGCAGTGCAAAAGAAGAAGGCAGTCAACCAGACAGCATCAGTTACTATGCAACAAGGTAAGGAGGGGACACCAATGAGTGGGACTGGGCGTGACAATATCATGATTTGGGGTTGGAGAGATGGCTCAACTGTTAAAGGCTAGACTCACAAGCAACAGTATGAGATGCCATGACTTGACTTAAAGATTTAAAGTTAACATTCATTTCTGCTCGTTTTAGATTATAAGACAGGTGACCAAAATGAGAGCAAAGAGATTAATTAAAATGTTAGGTCTGTCCGGGTAATAGCTAGTGATCGTGTGAGGCCACACACACTGGAGTTGAGGAAAGTTAGTAACTTTTGCGTAACGTGAGGCAAGACAAATAGGGTTTTCAGATGGACTCGATGCAAGGTGTGAAGGAATGAAAATCAAAAAGAAGCTTCAATTTGAGAGCATGCTAGAATTAGAGTAATTAAATTGTCATCTTTAAAATGGGAGGAGAGTAGACAGGAAAATGAATTTATCTTCTGTTTGGTTTGAGATGACACCCAGAAAGTTATCTGAGTAGCCCCAAGAGTGTTAGAGCCTGAACCTGCACTCTGAAAGGACAAACCAAGACTTGGTCTTTAATGCCAGGACACTGGATGAGATCATCAAACATGTGTGTGCAATTAGAGCCAGGGTGCAGAAACCCCAATCCTCAGAAACGAGGCTCTCCTGAGATGCTGCCCCTTCCTGAAGCACTATGATTAGTTGGTAGTTTCCAGAGGAGGAGTTGTCATTTTCTTAACTTTCTGGCAAGTGCCCTGGGCTCCAGGAAACCATCCCCTGCTCATGCTCCTATAAGCATCCATTATTAAACTTGGATCAAGGAAGCAGAACTGGGACTCGTTTGGAAGAGGACAGTTGGTCAGACTGGGAGGACAATGAGAGAAGGTGGTTGAGGTCAATATGATAGAATATGTTGTGTACAAGCAAGGAATCATCCAAAATGAAGAGAAGACACATTTCAAGCACTGGACATTAAAGAAAGGGTGAGTGGTGAAACCCTGTCTGTATACTTAGGAGAAATTGTCGAATATGATGAACAGATCCCGAGGGAATCATGTGAAACACCAAAAAATATATTGGGTCTGTCATGGGAGTGTCGGAAGGAGATACATTTAGAATGGCCCCAAACTACCCAATAAAAAATGTAAGCGATGAAGATGGTCATGACCCACACACACCTCGAGAAAAGACAGATGTAAAGAAAATCCTACCTAAAAGTATCATGGCCCAAACTCAAAACCCAGAAAGATGTAGAGGAAAATTTGAAATGTGTCAGAAGAAAGAGAAGGAGAAGGCACCACAAATACAGCCGTTACTCAGCACAGAGAAACACAAATTTCCCATTAGAAACCATGGAAGTCAGAGATAGCCATCTCTGTCCTGAAGATACTGGAATCAAATTAGATGCAGATTTCACATCAAGTCAGACGCGTCTTTAGAAATCAAACTAAAATAACATTTTTTTGAGACATAAAACCAGCAAAATATGTCACTGTAAAAAATTCTCAATACATTTCTCCAGGCTGAACAGAAATATATTTAGAGAAAAAAAAATATTGAATCAAACAGAAAGCATTGAAACTGGTAGTGTCTGGAAAGAATTTTTTCTGAAGTTTTATAAAATATGCATTGTTAAAATTCAAATTCCTAACATCTATTTTTGTTGACCATCAAGGTAGAGAGCTATGACTGTATGCACTGATCATATATGTGAAATATATATGACCATACATGTATTTAAGTAACTAGAAAAGCATCTATGTATTCATAAGATTTCTAATTTGACACAAAATGGTACAATATTCACCACAAATAACCTGATAAATTAGGGCTATGCATTGTTATATCTATAAAAATCCTATTTGGGGGTGATAAGATGGCTGAGTAACATAGGGGCTTGCCAGCAAGCAAGATACTTTGAGTTTGATCTTGAGACCCACTCTGTGGAAAGAGAGAACAGACTACTGCAAGTTGTCCTCTGATCTGCACACATGTGACATGTCATATGTGTGCCCCCCCACATTCATACACATACATGTAAATAAACACACACATTTTTAGAAACCATAAAAATCATATATTAAATGTGTAATGATACATAACTAGAATACTAATGAAGTGAAGCAACACATAAATTAAAAGAGAATTAAAAATTATTCTAATAACCTAAAAGTGCAGGAAGAGAAAGAAAGCATGAAAAGAAATTCATTAACAAATGCATGATGATAGTGTAAGCATATAAATAACTACATTAAATGTTACTGATACAAAAACCTAATTAAAAGTCAGAAGTGAACAAAGTAAATAAGGAAAGTACCACTCCCATGGAAGACCATTTAGAAGACGTGCATTTAATATGGAGACACACACTAGTCTAAAGAAAATAGATGGATGCAAGTAGTTACGAGATGAAGGTTAGAGAGAACATTCACAGGAGATGAAGACACCACCATACGACAGAAAGGATTCCCAGATAAAAAGACATTTCCTAATGACAAATGAGAATAATTCATCAGAGTGGCAAAGCACCATGAACATGTATACCCTTAACAACAGCGAAGTAATATTAATACTAGAAATTAAAAAAAAAAGCTAGGCAATCCCATTATCAGAGTAGAAGATATTAAAATCATCATTAAACATTAAGAAGAAAATCAGGAAAAACATAAAATATTAAAACTATCTGATTAGCCACCTTGATCTAATTGATATAGAACACTCTATATACACATGGTATATTTACCATGGCTCGCTTTTTTAAAAGAAAATCTAAAATTTGTAAGGTGTTGATAGGATACAACACAATTCTAGCCAATTATCTCTGAAAATGTAGAATGAAATTATAAATCACTAGCAAACCTTGGAAAACTTCAAATATTAGAATGTGAAATTCACACCCCTAAGCAATTTAAGGGCTGAATGGGGAAAAGCCGTAAATAAAATCTATGATGTAACTTAATAACAAATAGCACATATTAAATGTAGGCTGCACAAAGCAAAGTTAAGAGTTAAACCACATTTTAGACTTTTATATTGGGAGAAAAAAATATCCCAGTCAATCGCGTAAGGTTCTCCTGAAAACTTTATAAAAACAAGAGTGAAAATCAAAATAAGCAGGAATAATGGAATACCAATTAGAAATCAACACAATGGAAAAGAGGACACAGAGAAAATGAAAAGGAAAAACAATTTTCTGAAAAGATCAGGGAAATCAATGAGCTCCTACACCGATCAGGAAATGGCAATTACAAAGATCAAGGGTTTGCAAAAGGACCACTAGTGTCTATCTTACAGATAGTAAGGGGATAATAGAATGCTTCCGGGGGACGGGGAGGAGTCGGCAAATTTGACAAATGCTAAAATGTGAAACCACCTTGAAGAATACTGCTTATGCAAAGGTCTTCCAAAGGCCAAAAAATTAATATCCTTATATCAATTAAAGAGAATAAACTTATATTAAATAAAGATGTAAACGGCAAAGCAAGAATCAGACACAATCGACTGTCAGTACATCCTATGAAAATTTCTGGAAGAAATTAAGACAATCTTTTGCTACCATGCTAGCAGTAAAGGAAGAGGCAGTGACAAGCCCACTGTTGGGGTACAAGCTCGAAATCCACGGAGCGCACCCCTCATGCACATGTGCAAGGAACCCTCGGAAGACACCAGCAAGAATATGAAAAGATATTCCGCATCATAGGCCATCTTTGGAAGGCAAATTAAAACTCATGAAAACAAAGCAAAGACCACCCTGGTTTCTTCCATTTCATGCAAGGTCCAAATCAAGATACTGGCAGGTTCAGGGTCTGAAGGCCACTTTCTGGTTTTATAGCAGATCATTCTCCTGCTATGTGGTTTGTGGTAAAGGGAGTCATAAGGGCATCAGTCTCCTTTATGAGGGCTTGGTCAGGTAACCAAATCACCCCTCATGGGACATACACTCCATACACTATTGTTGGATTTCAGCATAGGAGTCTTGTGTGGACCTAAACATTCATTTTCTTGTAGGGAGACCAGGCATATAGATGTATAGGAAATATGTGGGAAGCCCGTACCTTCTGCTCAACTTTCTGTGAGCCTAAAACTGCTCTAAAAATAGATTCTATTTAAAACCAAGGTTTTATAAAGGTACCGTCATCAAGGCAGCTTGAAGTTAGTGAACATGTAAATACGCCCAGAAATACACTGCCAACTCTTGTTAAAGATAATAAGACAACTGATTCAGAGAAGAACCTTTTATTAAATGGTACTAGAACAAATAGTTCATCTGCTTAACCTAAAAATTTAACATTGAACTCTATTGCCCACAAGGTGTAGGAGATCAAGACAAATCTTGATCCATGGGAGTTTTCTATTACTGTACCAAAATATCTGAGACAGTCAGTTGATAAACACCCATGGGTTATTTGGCTCACAGTTGTAGAATTCTCAGTCTGGGCCTGGTAGACTACTTTGTTTTGGGCTTGTGGTAAGGCAAGACATCATCACATTTCAAAACACCCTAAACAGTGATTCTCAGCCTTCCTAACACTGTGACCCTTTCCTACAGTTCTCCATGGCATGGTGACCCACAACCATAAAATTATTTTCATTGCTAATTCATAATTTTGCTAACGTTCTGAATCATAATGTAAATACCTGCATTTTCCAATGGTCTTTGGAGACTCTTGTGAAAGGGCCATTTGACATCCGAAATGGTGGCGACCCACAGATTGAGAACTGATGGTATAAAAACACATAGAAATCACAAGGAGTGTGAAAGGATACAAAAACCCCTTCTTCTTTGATAGATCTGAAACTGAAAGTCTGCCCACACAAAGGGCAGCCTCATAGACAGCTGAAATCTACATTCCCTGCCGATAGAAACCCAGCAAAGCAGAACAGCTCATCAGTTACTTTGAAAACTAAATATGCCTGCCATGTGACCCATTCACACCATCTCTGGATAAGGAAATGAAAATATACAGCCACACGAAAAGACTTGCACAAAGGATGTTCATAGCAGCTTATTTCATAATAGCCCTGAACTAGAAAATCTACATCTAAAATGGAATGCTGGGAGGGTTTGGGTCTGGCAGCTTGCCTGTATTCCCAGCCTCAGGAGGCAGAAACAGAGGATTGCCAGAGCAAGCTGGCTAGCAAGATTACCTAAATCACAGATCTTGGAGTTTAGACAAGAGCCCGTGACTCAAATATGTTATGTGGAGCACAATCAAGGAAGTCACTTGGCATCAATCTCTGACCTCCATGGGCACATGGACTCAACAGAGCGGCCATACACAAGAAAATGCATACACACATGTATACCGCACAGATACACACACACACACACACACACACACACACACACAAAAGTGTTTCAAATTTGTCATTGCCTTTCATTGAGTTGTCAAAGTAAACTCAAGATATTTGCATGCATGATTAAGACATTCAGTCTCCCAAGAAAACAGTGGCCAAGAGTCAAGCAACCTGAAATTATTTTAATTTGAATTCTTCTGGAAAAGACACAGAAAGGATTTCCATGTGTTTTAGAATTCAGTACATTGCTGAGATAAACAAATGACTTTTTATTGATACGCTAATTATGTCTTCAGTATGTATTACTCATCCCCAGCATGACCTGTAAATCCTATTAATGAAAAGAACAAAAATAGCTTAAAGACTGAACATAAAACAATTAATGAAAATATTGTGCCAGTATGTATGGCATAGTTCAAGTCATTGTAGATGGGGAGCCATTGGCAGCTTTTCTAATGTCATCTTATTGATCAATAATCTATAACTTATCTAGACCTCTCAGATGTTGCTTAGAGTCAATTGATTGTTTGTGGTTTGGGTAAACGCTGCATTGTAGGAACTGTGAGAACTGATGGAAAGCTACAGCTGATGGGAAGGAACATTCCATCCCTCAGTGGTGGTGCAGATGTGAAAGGAATGTGTAAGAAGGTCTGAACATCTGAACAACTGTGCCAAGGTGTAAGGAACTGAACACACACTTCTCAAAAGAATAAGTGCAAATGGCTAGAGAACATTCTGGAAGTGTTCAGCATCATTAGCTATCAGAGAAATGCAAAAAAAGTCAGTAACCGTCTACCTCACTCTGCCCAGCATGGCCGTCATCAGGGACAAAGATGACAACAAACGCTGGTGTAGATGTGGTGAAGGGTGAGCTCTGACACACTGTTAGGGAGAATGCAAACCAGTGTGCTAGTGTACACTTCGGAAATCAGTCTGGAGAATGCTCAACAAACTACAAGTAGAACCACCGTATGACCCAGGTTTACCACTCCAGGAACCATGTCCAAAGAACTTTATCTCCCACTACAGACCTGTCTGCACACCCATGTTCATAGCTGCTCTGTTCACAACCACCTGGAAAATGGAATCAACCCAGATGTCCACCAGCAAATTAAAGGGAAATGAAAATGTGGTAGCTATACACAATGTATATGAAACAATCAACAAAATCAGAAAATTCAGCGAAATGGAAAGAACTGAAAAAAATTGTATGACATAAGTTAACTCAAGGCCAGAAAGACAATCACCTTTATGTTCTCTGTCATATGCTCATCCTAGCTTCTATTACTTTCATTTTTCTTTGTGTAGCTTTGGAGCCTGTCCTGGAACTCGCTCTGTAGATGAGGCTGCCTTTGAACTCACAGAGATCCACCTGCCTCTGCCTACCAAGTGCTGGGATTAAAGGTGTGTGCCACCATGTCCTGCCATTGCTTCAAATATTTTGCTTTGTATCTTTAACTAGGATTACAAGTGAAGCCAGGAAAGTAGAAAGGGGTTTTAGGAGAAGAATATATTAAGGGAGAGGGGATAGTAAATTATGGGTGAAAAAAATGCATCAAGAGAGACTCCTGGGGTGGAAAGGCCTACAGAGGGAAAGGTACAGTAGTGTAGAAGAAACTGGGGTGGGAAGGGAAGGGTTAACCCCAAGGGAAGACAAATGAGGAGTCCTAGGGAAACCTAACAGCTCACAAGCTCAACTCAAAACAATAAAAACAAGTAAAAGAGCTCTTGGACAGCAGGGCAGATGGTTGAAAAAAGAGGGGCATATTGAGGGTTAAAGGATTAGATGAAGGTAGGGATGAGAAGTATGGGGAAGGACAGGGTAATGGGTGGGTGAAGAAAAGCCTTCAACCCCAGCTTTTAAGGAGACAGAGGAAGGCAGATCTCTGAGTTCAAGGCCAGCCTGGTCTATAGAGTGAGTTTCAGCACAGCCAAGACTACCCTGTCTGTCTTGAAAGAAAAGGAGCCAAAGATGTATGATAAAGCCTTATAAAAAAAAACCCAGAAAGCTAATTTCAAAATATAACCTAAAAAAAAAAAAAGAAAGAAAGAAAGAAAGAAAAGAAAAGAAAAGAGAAAGGAAAAAAAGAGAAAGAATCTAACAAAAAAGCATCAAGTTTCCAGGAGATAATGGGTTATTATATAAAAGTCTTAGCACAACAATGCAATACAAACATGTGCATGTTTGTACAATATTTATTTGACACAGGATTTTGCTATATAACCACGGTCAATCTGACCTGGGACTTACTAAATTTGTAGCCCACCACTGGCCTTGAACTTGGAGTGATCCTCCTGCCTCTGCCTTTTGATTGCTGGGATTACAGACATGCACCATCATGCCTAGAGAAATAAATAACATCTTAATTCTACACAAAATATTAGCAAGCATGTACTATCATGACAAAGTCACTTTGTGTCAACACTAAGAAGAAAAGCAAGTGTTCAAATGTATAAAATATGAGCAACACCATGGACCAGAATCAAAGAGACCAAAGCTTCAAATGGCCTTGGGTGGTCATGTATCACATTCAGTATGTAATGGATGGAGACAAAGAAAGAATTTCTGGAGAGTGGGACCACATGTGTGTTCAGGTACTCCCTATTGCTCCCATCAGTAACATTGGAGCCAGTTTTCCTGTCCAATAAGCTGACGTTCTTACTATCTGGTCATTTGCAATGATGGTTCATTGTGTAAATGTGCCCATCTGAACCATAAAATATTCCCTTGAAAGGTTCATTTTGTCTTTCCCCTAATACAGTGAAAGCCTCCCCAGTTCAGTGTGGCTGCTTTATCAATCTGCAAAGTATAGAAGACTCTTTAAAAAAGCAACTTAGGCCTGTAAATCAGTTTAGCAAGCACTGGGCGAAGGAGATTCAGGCCTTGGGCAGGCTCTTGCACGGATCCATCACATTTGAAGTCTAATAACTTTCCAGACGCGTAATAAAAGAATAGCAAACCATTTTTATTTGAATAAACTTTGCTTCCATGAAACAGAGAATTATCAAACTACTTCAAAGGCCATCCACTGAATCCCCCAAGGAAGAATTTTACTATAAAATTTAGAAAATTTGAACCAATGATTCAGAAAGAAAGATACGAAGAGTTTTATTTACAATGAGAAACAAACTGAAGTGAACTAGGATGTGTGTATGTGTGTGAAAATCTCCTAACTGGGTGTAGAAGAACTCAGGGGTTGCCAGGGCATTCTTTAGATCAGAATTGCTGGGAAGAAAAGGCATAGAAGAGTCCAGCTCTCCCCCTTATCAACAGATTCGTAAGACTGTGTTAACATTTACTCTGGCCAAGGTACCACTAGTGAGCATCTATTTCTAGCAGACATCTGGTTGATAACCATGGATCTCTCCAACTTGGGTTAAGAACAATGAAAATGAGAGAGGACAGAGGAAGGTCACCTGGGTCACCAGCAAAGGACTGGGTCAAGTGAAATGAGAAGAATCAAGGATCTGAGAAATGACCCTCTGAGAGGCCTTCCCACACAGAGTGGCTTAGTGCATCGCGTCATCCTTTCTACATGGTATGTTCAGGTCCTACAGTCTAAAGGATGAACTTGTTAGCCAATGACTAGAGGACACTCTGAATGTGGATGATAACATGAGGCTTACAAAGTTACAAATGAAATTATTTTAAGGTCATCAATTCCAGAGAAGGAAGAAAACAGTTTGCAAGCAGAAATGATATAACTTGATTTGTTAGCACTTAGGGAATGGTTCATATGATTAATAGGATAACATAAAGACCACAAACACAAAAAAAAGCAACTACCAGAGCTAGAACTGCTTTTATGAGAGCTACCGTTAGTGTCTGTATATTATCTTCTGTCCTTGTTTGCTTTCTGGTGATGTGATAGATAGCATAACCAAAAGCAACTTTGAGGAGAAAAGGGTCTCTCTGAGTCACAGTTACAGCATTCCAAGAAGTCAGGATGGAAACTGAAGCAGGAACTATGAAAGAATGCTCCCCCTTTCTGTCTCTCTCTCTATCTCTGTGTGTATGTGTGTCTCTCTCTGTCTACCTCTCTGTCTCTCTGTGTGTCTCTCTCTGTGTCTGCCTCTCTCTGTCTCTTTGTCTCTCTGTCTCTGTGTGTGTTTGTGTCTGTCTGTCTCTCTCTCTCTCTCTCTCTCTCTCTCTCTGTGTGTGTGTGTGTGTGTGTGTGTGTGTGTGTGTGTGTGTATGAGGGCCATTCACTCACAGTGGGCTGAACCCTCCCATACTGGCTGTCAATTAAGGAAATGTCAATTAAGGAAATTAAGGCATGATCACAGGTCAGTCTAGTTGAGAAAATTCTCAACTCCAGTTGCTTCTTTCCAAATGACTCTAGATTATGTTAAGGTGAGAAAAATAAATCAAGATCTTTTTTCCTATTTTTTTCTACATCACTTCTTTTTTTTTTCCTTCATTTTTAAAAAAGTATGTTTACGCAGGAAGAACCATGTAGTTTAGAATCATAAGACAGAGTGGGGGGAAAAAAAAAGCAAATTTACCTGTGCTTTCAAATTCATGGCATGTTACTCTTTGATATTCAGGGAAAAGAAAAATCAGTATTCCCAAGAATTCTCAGAAGTCCCTTAATGAGATTCTCTTGATTTTATAGTCATGGCCTGCTGTCTGTTCTCGCCACTGTTTTCAAATGTGGCTGTAGTTGTCTACAGGCCACCTGTTCCCCACTTAAATCTTCTAGCCTCCTCAATGAACAACCTTCACACCTCCTCAGCTCTCAGAGATGACCAAGATGCTGCCAATACCATGGGTTTCCTTCAGAATTTCCATTCTCCATTATCTTCATTTGTCCAGCCTCTATCAAATGACCACATCTGCCCCCATATGCATTTCTGGGTTCTACTGCTCAAATTCTCCTCCAACAACAAGGTACTACCCACATATCTGAATCCAAGTAATTCTATCAGCTTCCAAGAGCTGATAGGCCAACAACACATCTCACTGAACCTCTGCCTTGCCATGCTTCTGTTTAACCCACAGCTCTTTAGAAATTTCTTTCTTCATCCAGTGGATGCCTGATTTGCATCACCACTTTATTCTCCAGACTGACACTTTTCCCCTTACCTGTTCCAACACACCTACTTTAACAAATCAGTTCTTTTGTTTGTTTGTTTGTTTGTTTTTGCACTAACCTGTTCAACAGAAAACTATGCTTTACCATGTAGCAGGCACATCAATTCCGAAGATACAAATACACAAGCCATGGTCACGTGGTCATGGCCATGATGACCTTAATAGATAATACAATGGTGAGCATGCTATTAGAGAGACTGATCAAGGGAGTGGCCTAATTCCGGGTGTCAGAAAAGGCATCTCTGGGAAATTGCTGCAGCAAAAGTAGATTAAAGTTGGGAGCTGAAGGAAACTAGACTGAAAGGACCTACTGGTTAGTTTCTGTACTCCCAAAAATCCTAGCTATGGCCCAAGAGTAACTAGTGACATTCAAGGGAAGGAGATTGGGCGGCTTCCTCCTCTCCCTCTTCCTCCCCTTTTCCTTCCCTCCTTCTCTGAGTTCATAAAGTCCACAGATTGTTATGATGGTTGATTTAGATGTTAGCTTGACTAGGCCACATAGTAAGTAAATATCTGATTAAACATCACCCTATTATCCCGAGTGTTTCTCTAATAAGAGTGGTTTTGAATGAAATGAACTTTTGAGCTTGGCACACTAGATAAAACAGAATTCCTTATGCAGTGTCTTCATCTAACAAGTTGAAAGTCCAAACAATAAAAAAAGGTTAACCCTTCTCCAGGTTAAGGAAAGATTCTCCCTGTCCACTGCTTTTGAAGGAGGACATCTACATTTTGCTACCTTCAGTCTTGTCATTGTAGAGACCAAATTTCAAAGGGCCACATATTTGTTTTCAGTTAAACAAATCCATACTTGAAATGTTGCCCTGTTTTTCTCAAGACTGGTTGCCATCAGCTTGGAGCTGACCACCAACCCTCTTAGTTCCAAGATCCCCCACACTCAAACACAGCTGTACATCACCTTACCTAGTTCTTTCCTTTCCCAGCTTGTGCTTATACACCTCGGTAATTAATGCTGTCTATGCTCATATGAACCAACTCCTTATAGTAAGTAATGCAAGGCGTATAGTGTGTGCATGCTTGTGTGCACACCCCAGTATATGCATGGGTAGTGTGTTTGTGCTTGGGCCTTGGTGGCCCTATTGGGTTTTTTCCTCTGGAGAAACTTGACAAACTCTGTTATCAGGCCTCCAATGAAATTTTCTAAAGCAGTTTCTTATGTTGTTTTCATGTTAACTCACTATATAAAGAACGAAAAAAGTGAATTGAGCACTAGTTTACTCTTAAGTAGATTCGCAGGAAGCCTTTTGTATTCATTTGGGAGAACAGCTAGAGACATTTATGAAGATAGAAAGGGAGAAATACACCAAGAGCACAAATCATGACAGGTAAGGCATTTCACTTGAATTGAAAAGCAAAGGCATTGGTAACTTTTGCCTTGGGGGAAGGATGGTAGGATAGAAAGAGTAGGGTAAGGATGGACGAAGAGGAGAGAGGCCTCAGTAATATGGTGGAAAGAAAGATAGGTCCCAGAAGAAACAAGAGCATGGGAGAACATGTTGGCCTCAGACTTAGACAGCTGTGAAAATGCTGATATGAGAGAATGGCCAGTAGGTATGTTTGTGATTTCATAGAAGGCTCCTAGATGTCCTCTCCTCCTCACACAAAAGGTACGTTATTGACATAATGGGTAGCTTTCCCAGTCATGACCCAGGTAGGAAATATTGATTAGTTTAATCTAATCATTGTAATTATACTTTTTTTTCTGCTGCATTTAGGTATGGATGTGTGCCAGAACCATGACTCTGAAAAGGCAGTCAAAGCTCTTAAAGGAATATTTACCAGATGGCCTGGTAAAATGCTTGCTGTGTAAGCATGAAGACCCAGGTTCTATCCCAAGGATCCAAGTAAAAAGCCAGGCATGGTGGCTTGTGCCTATAATCTCACTGCTAAGGAAGAAAGGATAGTAGGATTTGTAGGCCTCACTAATGGCTCAGCCTAGCTTAATCATCAAGATTTGGATCCCAATGAGAGACAATCTTAGTCAGGGTTTCTTCTGCTGTGAAGAAACACCATAACCATGGCAACTATTATGAAGGAAAACATTTAAATGAGCTGGGTTACACTTTCAGAGGTCCAGTCCATTATCACCATAGCAAGAAGCATGGCAGCATGCAGGCAGACACGGTGCTGGAAAAGAAGCCGAGAGTTCTTTATCTTGATCTACAGGCAACAGGAAGTGAACTGTGTCACGCACTGGGCGTAGCTTGAGCATATATGACACCTCAAAGACCACCCCCACAGTGACACGTTTCCCCCAGCACAGCCACACCTCCTAATAATTCCATTCTCTATGAGCCAAACACATGAATCTGTGAACCATTCCTATTCAATCCATCACAGAGACCTTGTCTCAGAAAATAATATAAACTGCTCCTGAGTAATGACACATGAAAGCTACCTCCTGCCTCAACATGCATGCATCTACACCCTACACATGTGAACACTGACATACATATAGAAAAATGGAAATAAGGGACACTGTATAAGGTCAGTTGTAAAATCCTAAGTGCATGTATATTAATAAGTGTATAAATAACCTACCCACACACTTGAACACATACATATAAACATATACACGCATGCAACACGTACAAGAAAAATGTTTACAGACCAGTCCTAGCCTGTTCCCATTGCTATTTGCATATGTGAGAAAATAATTTCTTTCTGTTTTTTCATTTAAAAAAAATCCAGGTTTCCTGTTATTTACAGCCCAAGGCAAGAGAACTGAACCTAAGGTTACTTGTCAGGAGTCATGATGAAAGAAACATATGAAACTGATGGAAATAAACTGGTTTAATATATTCCCGATTGAAAATTTTATGATGCATAACACAATTTTTCAAGCAATCCTACCATGTTATCTCCCAGAACATAATTTGTTAATCTATTTAAATATCTATTAGCTAATAAAACTGCAAGATACTTATTATGTATGTTTTTAATGTCCCTGAAAAGTAAATAATGAATGACATTAAAATCCTTTTACATTGGCAACTTTTTAATGTTCTGTATATCGCTGGCTAATAAAAAGGAAAGCTGTATAGGGTATGGAATTTGTCCTAACCCATTTTATTCCTAAAATTATAACACAATCCCCCGAGTATTTTGATTAAATTTCTCTATACCTCTGAGAACATCTTCCCATTTTCTTTAATGGGGGTAGAATGTTGCTCACATTCTATTAGCAACATATATCTAACCTAAATTAATTCTTGTAAAATTCTAATAATTATAGAAATAATAACATCACTGCTTTCTAAGTACTGAACTAAACAACCTGCTTATACAGTCTCAACCTCAGACTCCCTGGTGCTCTGGTTGAGAGGCCAAGACATAGCCAACCCTACCTGTGTGCAAAGCCATCAGATACCAAAACACTTCAGACCTTCCTTCTAAAGCCCAAGCCTCACGATTGTTTTATAAAAGGATCAGCATTTTGTTCATGTATTTTATGAAAATAAGATAAAAAATAACCAGATGGTTACACACATGTCTAATACCCTCTCTTAGTGATATAAACACAGAAACAGTAAGGTGGAGGAAAAGACTATCCAAGGCAGGCACCACACTTAAGAGTGCTTGGTCAGCACAACCTGAACTCAATGTTTTGTTTTGTCTTTTTTTTTTTTTTTTTTAAGTACATCTGTTTTTACACGCAATATTTTGACTGGTTATTTGGGAATGTCACATAATGCACACGGATCACATTCACTTCCCGGGCCTCCCAGGTCCTACCCCCGACCCTTATGACCTCCCCCAAGGAAGGAAAAAGAAAAAATTATACCAAGTCCTATTTGTGTTGTCCAAATACTTGCTGGAGCATGGTCAAACTCCCAGTTAAAGAAAACTGGGTCCTTCCTCATTTCTGTTCCTGGCAGAAGTCACCAGCCATAAAGAGCAACACTTTAACATCCAGATCACAGTTTTTGTTCTGTTTTGTTTGTTTTTTCAGGACGGGGTTTCTCTTTGGTTTTGGAGCCTGTCCTGGAACTAGCTCTTGTAGACCAGGCTGGTCTTGAACTCACAGAGATCTGCCTGGCTCTGCCTCCCGAGTGCTGGGACTAAAGGCATGTGCCACTTAAGTCACCCTCGATTCTGTTTTGTTTGGTTTTGTTTCAAGGCGAGAGAGAACATGAAATTGAATGAGTAGGAAAGCAGAGGCAGATCTGGGAGCAGGATACATATTATCAAAATAAATCTTAGGAAAATCTCAAGGAATTGATAAATATTATTTTTAAAAATGCTACTGGACTTCGAGGTAAATATATCATATTTGTGTCCTTCTATTAATCAAAAATTATGATGCAATTTCATGTTGGACTACCAAAGTCCATTTAGAATTCATTTAGAATCTTCTTTTCAGAATGTCCTTTAAAAATCTCTTGTACTTAACTGTAAATCTCCAATTGAGGATGCTTCTACTGAAGGAATTAAAAAAAAAAGCAGGCAGTCATTGTGTGAAATCTTTAGAAGATGTGTTACTATGAACTGCTCTAATGAATGTCAAACCTATTGTCTTCTGAGGAGATTTTCTCTAATTACCAAATTGATTATGATAAACTATGCCCTGCAGTGACATATTTACTGTGAGAGCTGATAGTTTTTGTATGTGTGTGTCCTGAACTATGCGTGCTAATGAAATGCAAGCGTTCCACATGCAAAGGATAGACCCTTCCTTGCTGCAAAGCAAAGATAACTTTGATCGTTTGACTCCAAAAGGATATTTATAAGCTAAAAGTATAGAATTCAAAGTTAAAATTGTGGAGCTCTCAATTCTCTGGCTTTGTACTTTTTTTTTTTTTTAATAAAGAATAGTCCGGTTTTAATAGAAACAAAGGATGTGACAGCTATAAATCTCAAAAAGGAATAATACAACTTTTATCAGCAGAGATTTTAAGGTAGCCTGGGCTACAACAGTCTTAACAAGCTAGGCTCAGCCGCTTGTTTTCATTACGTTGATTAAAGAACAACATGAGTAATTAATTCAAAGGGAGCACATTACGACGAGGAATAAGTAAAGAGGTCCAGCGACCCCAAGACCTTTTTCAGAGTATAAAATGAAGTTTATGGTTAAATGAATGACATGTGTTATACATCATTAAGCAGTCTGGTCAAGACATGGTCCCCCTCCCATTGGTTGACCATCATTGTCTTAGCTCAGGTTTGTCTTGCACAGTGGTCTGATAACTATCAATCTGTTATTCGTTGATGATTCGGCCTTCCTTTTATGGATACTAGTCCTCATCTGGGAAAATGATCTGTCCTACAAGGCTTTTGCTTTTCCTGTAATTCAAGGTGAAAGCAGTAGCTTGCCCCATGTCTTCAGCACAGATGCGGACGCAAAATGAAGTCAGAGGTGTGAGGCAGGCGTTTCCCCTAAATGAGGGGGGGAGTCGATGCTCTTCGACAATCTTGGCTTCTAGTTGCCTGTTTCAGTTTGATATGCGTTCTATTTAGTTACTGTATGTAGATCACTGCTTCCTTGGCTGGGCCCTCAGTCCATTTCCTTAAGCTGAATGTAAAATCTTGCCCACGTGTAAGTACCAACGGAAAAATTTTAAATTGTAGAATACAATTTACAAATTAGAAACAGAGAGGAAATTGATGATGTCACCACAAGACTGCAGAGAGAGAGAGAGAGAGAGAGAAAGAGAGAGAGAGAGAGAGAGAGAGAGAGAACCAAAACAGACCTATTTTAAAATACGTCTGGACAACATACTTTCATATCTTCTCCCATTTGGTAACCCAATAAAATGACCATTAGAGGCATAAAAGTACAAGAGCCAAGAGAGCAAGGGTACCGATGCATAAATACAGCAATCATTCAGAAGAGGAAAGGGGAGATGGAGGAAGCCGCATCTCACGAGCTCATAGGGTGGAGGTCCAACCAGAGCTGGGGCAACGCAGTTGATGAATGCAGGAGGTGGAAAAGCCAGGAACAAGACAAGGTACAGGAGCTGCCTGCCAGCCTAAGAGAGGCATCCAGTGAGGGTCCATAAGGAGTAGGCACAAGTCACCCACCACTAATTTTCCCCCACATTTTCTAGGAATAAAAGAAACTAAAATTCAACCCATGGGGAGATAAGTTCTGAAGGAGCCAACCCGGGAATCTCAGGCACAATAAAACAAAAGGCTGAGACGTAGAGTGTCTAATTGTGCCCTTCCTCCTTAAACTTGTGTTTTGAAACCTAATCCTTGATATAATGAATGGTATTAGCATGAGGGGCTGGGTCTTGAGGCAGAACCCTCAAGAATGGGATTAGTGTCCCATTGATAAAAAGACCCTGGAGAGCTGTCATTGGGCTGCAATGCTGAGTGAGTGGTTCCTCTGGGGAGTTTTCAATGTTTTGACTGTACTGTTTTGTACAAGGGTGCTCATTTTTAAGATAGCGCTCTGTCAAGGTTTGCTTTTTCGGGGCTAGTAATACGCAATACAAGACACTCGCAGAGCAAGGTAGTGACAGCACAAAGCTGGGACTCTCAGCCATGCTCAGGACTGAGAACAAGGGGTACTGGATGGCCACTCTGCTGATAACCATTGGTTAGGTATTTCAGTGCGTTTTCAACCTGCAGTGGGTTTATAGGAATGTAATCCCTTTGTGAGATGAGAAGGAGAAAGATTAAAAAAAAAAAAAAAGACAGCAAGAGTTCTAATTCATGATGATAGCAAAATCCCTGAAAGCAAATTATAGAAAATTTCACTTTTAAATATAGATAAAATTTCGAAATAAAATTTGAGTAAATTAAATATAGAATTATATGGCAATAACGTACTATAAGTAAATAGTGTTTATTCCAAGATGATTCAATCCAGTATTTGAAATGTTCTTTATTATATTTAGAATGTGAAGGGGAAAGTAATATGATTAAAGCTGTATGAAGAAAATGTGTTGCACAAAACAAAGCAGTCCCTTATTAGTGAGAAATAAATAAACATTGGATAATAATTTCTATACATGAAGAACATTTTCCAGATACTAACAGCAAATATATTAAAAGGAATCCAGTGTTGTGAAATCAGAAATCAGAGCAGAGCACACCAGTAACATTAGTGCTTAACAATCTTTTAGGGCTAGTTCAACAATGCAGAGGAAAAGAATTTCATAAATATAGGAAAGCGAGAGAATGGGAAGCATCATTATTTGTATCAAGGACCATGTATTCAGAAAATAGAAAGGCTCAATCTTGTTAATAATATGGCATTTGGAGATAGTTCTTTACAGGTCTTTCATGCTTTGGCATATCTGACTTTGTTCTAAATCTATCTTTACAAGGATGAGAGTACAGGGAAGTGTGTGTGCTCACACATGTGCGTGCGTGTGTGTGGGTGTGTGTGTGTGCACACGCATGTGCGCGTGCACGCTCATGCGTGTGTGCCCGCCAGTGCACAGTCCAAAGATAGATGACACAAGTATCATCTCAGGATAAGGTTTCTCTGTGTTGATGCAAGCCTTTGTGTGTTGAGCATCATGGGCCACACAGGCATGTGCTCTGTGTGACTTGATGGGAAAGGAGACTGACAGGAATGATTGACAGGAATGAATGACCTGGAAGCTCATACTGAAGTCCTTTTCCTCTCACCCAGGAACAGTGATTTGAAAGCAGAAGTCAGAGACAAAAAGCAAAGTCCTCAGTCCTGGTAATACTTGGCAGAGCCAGAGCCTTCCCACGCATGGCAGGCATCCAGCAGGTACTTTCCTTTTCACCCATGTTAAAGATCTCTCTGGGTACCTCTGCCCTGCCTACACCTAAGGAGAGAAAATAGATAAAGCATTGGCATAAAAGGATGTCTCTATCCGAAAGATGACAAATAGCAAGAATTGGCAATGTATAAAAAGTAAATTTAACTACAAGGTGAAGTTAACTTCAATAAAACAACAATGAAAGAAACCAAGCAGAATTGACTAGGCAAATAGAACAAGCCTTTAGAAAAGCTATATGAAAAATCTTCATTCTCGTGACACTGTGTGTTCCTTAGGAATAAATTTAAATTTTAAACATGGAAAAGATAAAAATTTGACTCAATCATTATGTGATTGATTAAAGAGAGAAATGTTGAGTTAAAGACTGAACCAACAATTTCGGAATGTCAAATCAAATGGTTAAGAGATTAGAATTATAAAAGATGTAAGAGATATAAATATAGAAGCCATAGGACTTCTAAAAGGGACATATCAAAAAGAATGAACAATAACACTATTCTAAGAAATAACAAAGAAAAATCTTCACATTATCAAGGGAAAATGCCTCTAAAATGGTTCATCTTGCTTTGTGTGGAGGTAATTGAAGCCTGTGTACACACACATGGCATTATCATTGAGTCTTACACTATTATGAATTAGTATAAACTTCTGAGTGCTCTAAGAAAGACAGAAAGGGAAAAGACATGCCATTTCGACAGCGCTTATCATCAGCAATGTGAGCAAACAATGGAACAATACCTTCAAACCTTCTTAGAAAAGTAACTTAGAACCTCTGGGTTTATACAATTAGCTATTAATGATATGGAAAGACTCATGGAGTATTTCTGTGGGTTCTGAAATAATACTTTAGCAATAAATTATAGACGAAAATTATTCTGGGGCAGATAGTATAATGACATGGAGGAGAAATATGACTAGTATATAAGAACCCCCAACACAAGAGCATAAGAGATAGAAAAGAATGTGAACATAAATATTTAATGATAGCAACTAGAAAAATGTAATAAAATATATGACCTTCAAACTGGTAAAGAAAAAAATATGACATAAATGCAATAAGGATAATAAAGAACTTTAGCAAGAATTGGAAAATATGAGATAATTAGAAGATATATAACCGTATAATAATATAACTGTAAATGAGTTAAGTTTTGTTATTAAAAGGCAGAGACTAGGATTGGAACATAATATCAGGAAAATGACTTTTAAGAGAAAATACAACTGGATGAGTGAGTGAATAAATGGAGAAAAGAAAACAGCTGAGGTAAGAGTAAATTAAGGGTCAAGAACTAAATATAAACCTTGGAAGATGGCTCAGCACGTGGGACACTTGTTATGCAAGCTTGAGAACCAGAGTTCAGATATCAAGAATTCGGGAAAGGGCAGGGTGGGTGTGGTTGCTTCCCTGTAATTTCAGGGAGATGGAAGCTGAGAATGAGATACTCACAGTAGGATGGCTAATTGGCTAGTAGAGAAGAGGACCCTCCAGAATGATGAGAGATGCTGTATCAGCATATGGGGGGGCATTTGAAAGAGACACCCAATGTCAACCACAGGGACCTACTACATCACATACCTGCACACATATGTGCACATGGAAGCATGCATGCACACACACATGCACACCACACACACAGATATGTGAAAAAAAGGAAGCACGAAATAGCTCATGAAATGAAGGATGTTTTATCATTTATATTGATGAAAGAAAGAATTTGCTTAGGAAATATGATGGCCAAAATTATAATCCACCAATAGTCTTTGAAAGACAGAAAGCAAAACTGATAATAAAACTGTGAAGAAGTTCATTAAAAAAAAATATTCATGAGCACAGTTACGATGGGTTATTTTACCATACCTCTTATGGAAAGAGATGAAAGTTTAAAATAGTTTAAGTTATATAATTAATAATCTAGCTCCTAAACCCAGAAGGAATTCTGTTTCTAACACACAGAAAAAAAATACATGTATCTAAACACTTATAAAACATTCACAAAAACCGGTCATACATTAGGCCAAGAAATTACAATAATAATAATTATTATTATTATTACTATTATTATTATTATTATTATAGTCCCCAAATTTTCAATTATATAAGCAACATTCACTGATCATGGTCAAACACACCTAAAAAACAAATGAAACGAAACAAACAAAAACAAAAACCAAAAAACCTTCAAGTGTATTACTGAACAAAAGCTACAAAAGAAGCACACTAGGTGTCCAGATTTAAGAGAAGTGAGCACGTGTGGTACTGCACGCCTATAACCCTGCACTTGGGTGGTAAATAGAGAAGAATGAATCACTGCAAGTCCAAGGCCAGCCCAGTCTACGCAGCAAGTTTAAAGCTGGTCAGAGCAATACAGGTAGGCTGTGTCAAAGACACAAACAAGCAAAACTCCTAAAAGAGATAGCCACGGCGGTGCATGGAGGGAAAGTTTCTCTTAATGATTCTTATGGGACTACAGATGCACAAGCATGAGGATCTCTATCCCCTGAGGACCCATGTAAAACGCCAGGCTGAGCAGCATAGGCCAACAAGCCCCACGCGGGAAATGGAGACAGGAGGATTCACGGGGCTTGCTGGGGCCTGCCAATCTCGCGAAACTGGTGTGAACTCTTAAGCACAGATGAGGAGGAGGAGGGGCAGGAGGAGTTATAATTGAGAAATACATCTGACATCAATCTCTAGCCTCACAGCTCACACACCTGTGCACACACATGAACACCTACACACACACACTTACACAGGCGCGCGCATGTACACACGCGCGCACACACACGCACATACACACACACCCATGGAAAGCATTTGAAGTAACAACAAGCAGAAATAAATGAATGAAGTTTTAATAGACGAGTTCGGGTAAGTCCCACAGAGGGAGGAAAAGAATTACAAGAGATGAAGGATGATTACCAGAGATGCTTAAAAGACAAGGAAAAAAAAAAAAAAAAAAAAAAGAGTCAGAGATATGGAACCCAACATCAAATGAGAAGTGTGTCGTTGGGAATATTTTGTTTTGGATCTCTCCAAAGTGCCGCAAAACAGAGAAATATGGGTTGGGGGAGACGGTTCTGTGTATAAAGCACTTCCTAAACAAGCCTGATGCCCCGTATTCATAACCCTCAACCTTACTGTAACATGAAGAGCCACCAGGAAAACAGATCCATTGATCACTCGTGCGGCATCCAGCATCATTTACAGATCAGAACCGGTTTAGGAAGCGCCCAAAGCCTTTCTTTATCCATCAACACAGCTTGTTTTCTTCCCGTCTCCCATCCTTTTCCTATCTCCTCTCGCCAAATGTTTTTTAAATTATCCTTAAATAAACGTTTGTTGGGTTTAATCTAGCAGAATTTCTTTCCTCGTGTTTAGTGTTCCCAACAGCCCGATTATCCCAGCCTGTAGGAAACTACAGAGGTCTATTCAGCCAGGGTTTTTTTTTTTTTTTTTTTTTTTTTTTTTTTAGCATTTTTGTTCCTTGGAGGTTTCTCTTCCAGAAAATGCCCTGTTTATAATTAAGTGGTGAGCCCAAGCTAGAATCCGATCACCTCACTTTCAGTCTAGCACTCCTTATATGGTTAAATTGTCCCCAAAATCATCAGAAAAGGTAGGGAGAAGGTGTAATACAGCAGAGAAGGATGGCAGACAACATCACTTCTGGGAAACTTGAGCAAAAGGGAATTATGAAAAGAATATTTAGAGCTCACAGAATTGTCAGCGAGGCTGAGGATACAAGCGCGAAGGAAATGCCTGGACTCTAGGGAAGACTCACAGAGTCCACTTGTCTAGGAACCCACGGATCACCCAGACACCACTCGGGCAGAAGTGTTAGCAAATGCTCCCACCTGCCCTGCACCACAACCTGGAGGGAATCACCTGTTTATTCCTCTGTTTGGATGCGCTTTTATTTATTTTTACGTGAAAATAAATTTTTCTCATTTATTTTTATAATCAGGACATAAACCTAAATGCAGTGTTAGTTACCAAAATTGAACTCAAAGTATTAAGCAAGTGCTCACTGTAATAGTGCCATAGCTATTAAGTACCACTCAATGGGTGACACTTCCAACAGACGACATTCTATATCCAATTTACTGAGCTCTCTCTAAATGGAATCGGAAACTGATGTTCATCTGAGGTACACCTCTGACAAGTAGAGCTAAAAACAAACTCACACACAAAAAAAATGTGGGTAGAAGCAAAGAGGGTAGAGGAAACTTAAAAACAAAAAATAAAACTGTAGTCATAATAGCCTGAAATAAAATAACAAAATTTTATTAAATGAGGAAAATATTAGAGAAGGGAGCTAGAAATAGATATACAAATGATAGACAGACAAACAGACAGACAGATAGATAGATAATTAACACACATACAAAGTACCACAAGAAATTGAAAGACATGGAATATAATTTTAAAATTAAAATTAATACTAATGTACCAAATCTCTATAAAATGAGACTTGAAGATAGAGTTTGAAAATCAAAATGAAATTGAAAAGATCTGACAAGGTGTTCCAACATTTGAATAATAAGCCGTACACAAAGAAAAGAAAAACAGGAAAGAATTCATCAAAGAAATAATTTACAGAAGTTTCACAGAATGTATAGTTATAAATGTATAGATCAAAAGGTCCAAGGGCATGGCCATAAAGATGCAATTAAAAGAGACCTATAATGAAGACAAATCCTCATGAGGTATGGAGATGCGTAGAATAAAGATAACTCTAACAGTTTTGAAGGAAGAGTTGAAGAGCATGTGTAAATGAGACAGAATGCAAATGGTGAAACATATCCCAAAAGCACTAGAACCGGAGGACAAGAACAATAACTTTCAAATTATGAGGAAAAGAAATGTCATTCCCAAAACACTGCCAACCAAATCAAACCAAATGCCAAATGAGAGCACAGATGAGATGCTATTAACTATGAGAGGTTTAGTAAGCATAAAAATTTACATGGATCAGAAGCTAAACTGTGTTCCCTAATAAAGCATAATAAAACTGAGTAGTGGTTATCAGAAGTTCATCATAGCCAGTAGTGAGGAGAGAGGATAGCAATCCACACCATCACCTCAGCACCCTAAGGAGGTCCCTGGGCCCTCAACCCAGGTGCACAGGGTTCCCGTTCCTCGGTGGAAGCATTTCAGAAATAGTCGATACGAAGCAGAATTGAGTTTTTATCAAAAGTAAAAATGTACTTAAGAAAAAACATAAAGCAAGCATCGAGGGTTGGCTTCTCAGGGAAGAGTCCTGGTTCACTTGAAGACTCTGGATAGAGGCTGTAAAATGGGTATAGGAAGAGGGAAAGAATAAAACATAGCCAGGTTGAGTGTGGACTTCTCAAAGAGAGTCCTAATCAAGTGTCTGGACTTCTTTGTTAACGCTCAAGTTATATCTCAAAACATGGATAACCTTTTTCCCCCCTTTACCTTTCTCTGGGGCAGCAAGTGCATTAGACCTTAACGCCTGGAATCTTGATTTTTCTCCTCCACCACACCTGTATGGCTCAAGCTCTCTTATACGCCTCTCTTCTATTTTCAAGCCTCATATGATTACACTGGGCCCAACACAGAATCCAAGTTACTCTATTTTGAAATCAATTACTTAGTAACGTTAGTTATATTTGCAGAGTTTGCCAAGGAACAAGAATCTTATAGGTCTTGGAGTGCCCTTTAGAATTCTACTGGCCTCAGAACAGTCTTTAGGGAGTGACTAGGAGTTCAAGAAATTGGAACTATAGAAACCATTACATTGTCACCAGATAAAAAAAGGTAATTCAGAATGACTGTTTCATGAATCGTAATCAGAAATGGCCCCAAACTGTCACAATTTCCAGATCCCATCATGAAACTGTCCTATTTTCAAGTTCCTGGCTATATCAGAAGTCAGCATGGCCAGTGATGGAGAAGATGCCACTTGGTTTCTTTTTTTCACATTTCTAATGCATAAGGAACTTCTTCAAGGTTTCAGATGAAGATGTTTCGTCAAAGCTCACATTGGTTCTAAGTTGGTTGTAGCCCTTCTCGACATTTCCGTTAGGTTTCATGTAATATACTTTCCTTGGATTTGGGTATATTCAAAATCTTTTTACACAAATTTCATGATATTTATGCTGCCTATAAACATCAATTAGTACACAGCAATGAGTCTGCATTTCTAATTTCCTCATATGGAATATTTGATATAGTCTCAAACCCACAGGTTAGTCATTAAATCAACAATTAAATTTGTTAATGACCCACAAAGGTAACATACCATTTCTAGCTCTTTCAGATGACATAACAAACAGAATGTATTAAGCAATATATAGAAGGATTTAAAGATGGAAAACATGATCACCGTACTGTAATAAATAGATACTTGGATACTAAAATGCTCTGAAAGGATTTAGGGAGTGTTACTATGGGTTGCAATTTTTATTTTAATGTTTCTTATTGGAGTAGGCAGGACTGAAACCGTCTCTAGACAAATGACTGCAAATTGTGTATAGTTGTTATTTTGAATGCTGAGGACTTATTACAGGGACAGGAGAGCTATGGGGATGGGGTACTGCCACTGATTTACAACCCTATGAAACTGGGCCAAGGGCAGAGCCAGTCTGATGGAAAACTTCAAGAGCTATTATTAGTAGATTGCACTTGATGCAGCAGAGAGTGGGACCCTTTGGGAGAGTTGGGGGGAAACAGAGGGATATAATCAAGGCAGCAGGCCTGAAATAGAGATTTATCGCACTGTGTAAAATAACTTGAAAAACTGGACTCTGGAAGCAAGCAAGGAGGAAGATAGAATAATCTAGTAGCAATTTACCAGTGGTCAAGAGATTGTGCTGTGGTGATGGTGGCAAATGATTTGATGGCTCTAAGTGGAAAGCAGATGGGCTTAGAAGGCAATACTAGAAAAATGTCACAATTGCTGTTACTTTCAATGACATTATTTTATAAGATGTTCAATTACTCTTACAAACTCGAAGACCAATTCAGATATTTTTTATTCAATTCACTTTTGCCTTGTACCTTTCTCATAAGCAACTTATATTTCTAGGACTTTTTTTTAAAATTCCATACACAATATCCTTTTTTTTAAAATATAACTCCCAGGAAACTAGACAGATCTTCTCCAAGTTGGTGACGGCTGAGCTGAGACTGAAGGATGGGCAGAATTCAGGTCCTCTTGGAAAACTAACGTAATCAGACCTCGGTCCCATAACATTCTCTAGAGGAAGCGGTGGACAGAAATGAGGCCTGGGTTGACATCTGAGACTTAGCAAGTGCAATCAAGAAGAAAAGGGAAAAGGTGTCTTGAACAATGGTAGCATGACAAGAACGAAAGGTGCTCAGTTGAGAGGTGTTCTACAGAGAGAGTAAGTTGACCATGGTGATTTGGCCCAAATGGGGCACTAGTGTGGAAAGGGATCATATCCAGAATACACTCTGCATTTCTAGACTTAGTTCTGTTCGGGTGAAGTTTAGGGAATAAGAAAATGAGCCTGAGGTGTGGAAATTGGGATAGTAAGGACATGCACAGCAGAGACTGTCGTGGGTGGATGCACGATAAGCATTTGGCATTGTGGCTCTGCGGTTCCATAAAGAGGCCCAGAACTTTGAGCATTAAGGTGATACTGAAGAAGGATGACACCAGTGGACATGCCAAAGCAAACAGGGGAGCCCACAAGGCCTCAACCGTACGGAAGTAGGCAACTGAGGGGAGCTAGAAGCAGGAGAGGTGGTCTTCCCCAGTGGAGAGCACACCAATTGGTTGCCCGATGCCAAATGGTCAGCCCTGAAAACATAGACACACGTAACACTATATGGGCTGAGCTTGTTATATTGAAGAATAAATACATATATGTATACAATAACAATTAATGGGGTATGGGGGGAAAGGACCGTGACCTTGAAGAGAGTGGGGAGAGGTTGTGGCTGCTGGGCCAGCATGTGGGTAAAGGTGCTTGCCATGCAAGCCTGACCTGAGTTACGTTACTCAGACTCACAGAAAGGTAGGACAGAAGTGACTTCACAAAGTTGTTCTCTTACCTGCATAATGAGCAGCTTGGCATGCATGCCTCTCCAGGCATACACATATATCATAGACACACATGCACACAAATTATAATCATGGGAGGAAAACCAGGGTGAACAAGAAGAACCCAAACAAAATCCCAAGGACCATTCCTACTGACAAATGTCACCCACAAGTTCTCTGAATAAATGAACAGGAAAGAATAAGTGTCTCTGACAGGAGACAGCCAGTGTCCACCCTCAGGATGACTTGTCATTAGTTACTTCCTGTTGTTTGATTTTAAAAAAAAATGATGACACAGTAACTTATGGAAGATAACATTTGTTTTGGCTTATGATCCCAGTGAGAGAGACCCCATGAAGAAAGTTGAGACAGCAAACGTGTGGAGAGGCTAAAGTCTCATAGCCAATCCCTGGTAATACATTCTCTTCAGCAAGCCTCCTCATCTAAATGTTATATAACCTCCTGAAACAGCACCACCATCCGGGGACCCACCTAAGCTGAGGCGTAATTTCTCACTCAAATCACCACATCACGTTCACGCAATTGTCAGGAAAACGAAGCCCGAGTTAGTTAATGCATTCGGTCCACACTCACTTTTGGTCCACCTGCGCATGGGCAGCATCAACTGGACTTGGTGTGCTGTAGTAAAAGAGGAAATGGAGGAGAGAGAGTAGAAGATGTGGAAGGGCAGAGAAGAAGAGAAGAAAGGAGGAAGAGGGGGAGAAAGACAAGGAGGAAAGAGGACGGGGAGAAAGAGGAAGAGGAAGAAGAAAAGGAACAAGAAGAGGGGAAGGAAGAGGAAGATGAAACTACAAGAAGACTAACAAGGAGCTATGAGGTTGGGAGAGGGACGAGGAATTGGGGAGAGTGAAGGGGATTGGCTATTCTCTAAACATTTTGTATTTTGAATAAGTTCCCCCCCCACCAAGTCAGCGTTCTTTTAATCCTCAGGACATGTTGATGTCACCACTAACTTACAGGAAAGTTGGGACTCTGGAAAATTGTTAGCAAAGCTACCCAGTGTTCCTGGAGTGGGGCAAGATTTGGTACTAGATATTCAGACCTCAGAATAGTCATTTCTACCATTAATCCGGTATTCTAGGCAGCACTCCAAATAACCTCCATTCCCCATGTTGTCACACTGCTCCAGCTTCTGCTGTAGATCCCCCTTTTATGTCCCTGTCACCCTTCTTGGACTGTATGTTAATATTGTATGTGGCTTAATCACTTTGCTTTGTTTTTTGAAAAATGTGAAATAGCATAAATAACTTAATAAATAGATACATAAACAGATTATAAAGTTGACTAATTTCCCCTGGCAATAATAAAAAATATAAATCATATTTAGCTAGTAAAGAAAATAAAAATTATAGGTATTAATCATGTTTTCTGATCTCCTCAGTAAGGAACATATTTAATACACTTAATGAAGATAATTAGCCAAACAAAATTAGTTCGATCAAGAATGTAGTCCCCTCATTCTTGTTTGATTACCTAGTCAAAGCATCCTCCTAGGGTCTTTGTATTTAGAAACATTCAGTGGAGCAACTTGGAAGACAACTAGTGTATCTGTAATTTCAAAAGAAGCTCTGGATGGCTGAGGCCAGATGGGGAATTGATCCAACTATAGACACATGCTCACCAGTAAGGTGATCTATCTAGTCGCCTGTCTAAAATCACACTTAGACCCATGCTCGCTCTTAACCTCCGGATCCTTCTTTATCCATTTTCTTTCACTTCATAAAGTTGTAACCACTTACTGATGATTATTAATGCTTAGTACACATTTATATGAAAAGTATAAATTCCTACTACATGCCAGGTACTATGCTAATAAGTGTCCATTAAAAACCCAGGCACATGCTAGGCTCATTCTATGTAATCAGTCATTCACAGTTTTAATAATGCCACTGTTTGTGTTGCTTTCCTAGAATTCTTTTCACTGTAGAAAGCTACTATGTGGACAAGGAGGAAAGCAGATGGCTGGGGAATGTACTTGGTTAGGTCTGACTGTCCCTGATTAGAAGTGGGCTAATTATCAGTTATTGTCCCTTAGCTTTAAATACCCCTAAGTACATGTGCTCTAATGAAAGGTTAACTATAAGGAATTTTTCTTCACAAAGATCCAGATGGATGATCTGTTGGTAGACAACCCTAGGAGAAGTAATGCTCACTGGGAGAGGAAGGGGTCTCTCCTGGCAGGGCTGTGCATCAGGCCTTTTGGTTGGCTGGTTACTGTTGCTCTCACATGGGTGTATCACAGTCAGGTCATCAGCTCTGCTTGGCTCTCAGCTCTGCTTGGCCCTGGGGCATGATGCTTTGCTAAGCTTATAGCCCTGGCCTGATAACTCTTCCAATGACTTCTGTTGTCTTCCTGAGGCAAACCACATACACACTGGGCCTCCTGACCACAACAGTACCAATTCCTCTGTGTATCTGCCCATAGGCTTGGCTCGCCAACCTTCACAGATCATGCCCTTTGGATTGCCCATGACTTAGAAGCTTGTTCCTTGTTTCCTAACACTGAACCAAGTTAAAGCCTGGGAAATCAGGAGGCCATCTGGACCATCCAGTGGCTGCATGTAGACCTTCCCACTCAGTCCCAAATGCCTTCGTGGGGGACATGCCTTTTCAAGTTTGTCTGTACTGGGTTCCCTTCTTCGGGGTGAGGGTATCCAGTTAAGTCTTTAACCTTCCATGTTATTCTTCTTTCATAACTCATAGTTTCATGTTGAGTTTCTATCCTTTATATTACTGTATATTTCTAATAGTGGCTGGACCTAAACCGATGTATCAGTTTAGTGTCTTTTTAGAAAAGCCTCCAGGACATCAAGCAATATTGAAAGACAGGCTGTGAAAAGATAATGACACAAATATCACCAAGGGCTACAGCTTCTATGATGCTAAGCTCAACTTCAAGAACGAATCCCTTCTTCTCCTCCCATGGGTACTGCTTTCTCCTAACACACATTTGAACTACAGGACCCTAAATGAGAGACTGCAGGGAGGGTGACCTTTGACTCCATTTTTTTTTTTTTTTTTGTATCACATTTTCTTTCTCAAATCTTTTAACATTCAAATAACGAACTTATAAATGGATTTTAGAAACTGAATATATTATATTACATGGACAGATCTGCATAGAACAATTTTGAAAATCAGATTTAAATATAAAAATTTTAAGGATTCGGGCTTACTGGCACGCAAAAGTCTGAGGCAAAGGAATATGAGTTGGAGGCCAGACAAAGAAAACCCTTGTCTGCAGAAGAAAAAAAAACAATTGTGCGCAATGTGCACGCTTGTGTGTGTGTGTGTGTGTGTGTGTGTGTGTGTGTTTGAAAGCAAAAGCATTTTGACAATATAGTATGACTAAGTAGAAGTGCGGCTTATACATCATGTCAAAAGGTCTTAACTTCAATCACAGTGCTCGCCCAGCAGGGGCTTGAATGCATGCTCGCCCCTGGAAATCTCAGTTACCTCAAATACAAAATGGAAGAATCATTCAGGGTCCCTGCAAGAGCAACGTCCCCCATATGTAGATCGTGCCTACCTGTGAAGGAGTGCTACTCTATAAAGATTCCGTGTACCCCCAAATGTATTCTATGTCTTCCCTTTAAACCATCTCATTGTTTTCTGTCTAAAACAGATCTTTTCCTGAGATCTACAGAAGCACAAGATCGGCCTGAGACATCGTTTTCTGCTTTTGCCAGTTTGCCCCATGAAAGCCCTTGCTGGGGAGCAGTGACTGAAAGGATTCACATCTCTAATGTGGCTGGGGCTGTGCCGCAAACGCCGTGCGCCCAGGAAGGTCCTCTTCGCGCAAGGGCTTGCCCAGGACCGTGTTTCAGAGCTTCAGCTGCAGCCATGTACAGGTTCACCTTCATCATTTTAAGTTTTATTTTTCCTCATTTCTGTGACATATGAGGTTATGCAACTCACAGAGATGAGAAAAAAAGTTCCCACTTTGCCAGGAAGAATCTGTTATGGCAGAGGTGAGGCTCCTCTTAGGGCAAGAGAACGGTTGGGAGTTACAGAGATCCGTACTGAAGACATGCTAGTCAAGAGCTGCTGGGAGACTTGGCTCAGAGCCCAATTAGGATAGAACAAAGATAGAGATAACGCGGGTAAGCTAATCAGCCCTTAATTAAGGGACTGGAAAGCCAAGGGTTTTAAAGTTCAAAGGATGTGTAGGCTTCTGTCAATTTCTTCTCAGAGAAGAAGAAAGAAGAGAGAGTGATAGACACAAATAAAATTTTGAGTGAAGCCTTAACATAATTGAAACCCCAAAAGAACAATAGGGTTTTGCTTGTGTCTGGGTGTGTGTGTCTGTCTGTCTGTCTCTGTGTGTGTGTCTGTCTCTGTGCATGTCTGCCTCTGTCTCTTTCCATGTCTCTGTGTGTGCATGTTCATGCATGTAGGGAATCATGTGTACATGTCAGTCCATGTGAACATGTGTTCGCATTAACTGTCATCCTCGGGAATCCTGTCCACCATTGAAACAGACTCTCTGATTAGCCTGTAACTGACCAGTTAGTCTAGATTGGCTGGCCAGTGAGTCCTAGGGTTACTCCTGCCTCCACTCCACTATTGGTACTACAGGTGCTTGTCACCACTCCCAGAATTTTAAAAAGTTTATTATCAGTGTGTGCGTATGTGTGTGTGTGTGCGTGTATGTGTGTGTGTGTATCTGCATGTGTGTCAGTGTGTATCTTTATGTGTGTGTGTATCTGTATGTGTGTATCTATGTGTTGCGTATATATGTGTTATGTGTGCATGCGTGCATCTGTATGTGTGTCAGTGTGTATCTGTAGGTGTATCTGTGTGTGTGTCACTCTATGTGTATATGTGTGAGTGTGTGTGTATCTGTGTGTTGTGTATCTGTGTGGCAGGGGGCTGCTTCTCTGTTTTATGAGAATTTGGAGACTGGATGTTAATTTCAGGTCTCTTCCTCTATTGTTCTCCTCTTCTATTTCCAGACAAGGTCTCTCGGTGAACTTGGATCCACCATTTTACCTAGACTGACTGGCCAGTGAGCCCCAGGGATTCACCCGTTTCCATATTCCCAGCCCTGGGATTATAGGTATGAGCTCATACCAGGGTTTTATGTGCTTGCTGGGAACCTGAACTAAGGACCGAGCTTACTGAGCATGCCTGTTAGCCCCTGAGCCATCCCCTCAGAACCCCAGTCCCAACATGCTCTCGTGGGTCCTCAGAATCAGATTTTGATCCTTGTTCTCTGGAAGCAAGAACTTCAGTGACTGCACCAGCTCCCCAATCCCCGGTTTATCTCTTATGATAAAGAACACAGTCATGAATGTTCTTGAAATATGAATAGACTTCTACTAAAATCATATCTCTGTCTGCAAAATTATTAATACTACCCTGCCTTTATGAATGGTGATAATTTACAGTTGACATAAATTCTTACATGGAAACTGCATCCTTTGGAATACCCAATTGCCAAAACCACTGGAATATGACTCATGTCGCTCCTGGCCCCAACTCACATACTGAAATTCATCTTGCTCCTGTTTGATGACATAGATACATGATAAATAACTATTAACGGTAGTAGTAATGAAGCAACCCATTTCTGCGTCTTTTTGCCACGTAAGTGCACAGATGCCGCCTCCGCCTCTATCCTTTCCTTCACTCCCTCTTCTTTGTATAACCACAGATTGACTTCAGTCTCTCGGTCCCCGGATACCTGTCGGTTTCAAAGGCCACGCCAGTATTTTCCTGCCTCATGCTTCCTCACAGACAGTGCTGCGTTACTCACCACAGGCTTACGTCTCTCACTTTCACCTATATTCCAAATGGATGGACGTGTCTCAAGCCTGGACTCTTAACTTTCGTCTATGGCCTTTCATCCCGGGACCCTCCCAGTAGCAGTTCCTTCTACCCTTCCAGAACCTTCCACACTCTCCAGGTGAATTATTCCACCTTGTCTACTCACACACTCCCCGCTGCCCAGGATGACCATAGAGCCTTGCTTCAAGGCAGTCTAGCAACCTGTGTTCTGTCAAACTAATATTAAGCTAGAAAAAAAAAAAAGACAACAAGATTTTTGGGCAAGTGTTCACCAAATAATCATATGAGTCAAGCAGACCAAACTCCTAGGACCATCTGTTGTTGTTGGAGCACAGCACTTGGGTGTCTCCTTCCCCTAACCCAAACCACTTTTCACGGTATTCCTAGAAACCACAATCAGCGTTCTTCCCCCCGTGGGGGGAGAAAAGAGGGGTTCTAACAAACACTTCACTGTCTTTTAATAATCTAGTGATGTTTCAGCACCCTGTGAAACATGGCATCCCTGAAGCTGTCCATATGATCAACCTCCTCATATACAATAACAAATCCCCATCCATCCTTCAGAAGTCAGTTAACACATCATGTCTGTGACTCACCCCAACTCCCTTGCAGAACTGTCCCCTTGTGTTGACAGAAGTTTCTGTCCTGCCCAGTCCCAAATAAGCACACCAGAGGCTTATATTAATTATACACTGTTTGACCTATGGCTCAGGCTTCTTATTGGCTAATGTTCCCTTTATTATTAACCCACATATCTCCACATGCTCTTGGCTTACCTGAGAACACTTGAGCATCCTACCTTCCCAGTAACTACATGCCCTCTCCCTCGAGACTCAATCTCTCTCTGAGTTCCTCTTCCCAGAATTCTCCTAGTCTGATAGCCCCACCCATACCCCCTGCCTGGCTACATCCTTCCTGTCCATTGGCTGAAACAGCTTCATTCATCAACCAGTAAGAGAAACATATATTCATAGCATGCAAAAGGACCTCCCCCATTAGAAGACCTTACAATGACGTCTACTTTAACCGTTCTCCCTTTGTGTATTAGATATGTACGTTGTTTTCCTTCCAGAGTTTAAAGTCTACAAACGTTGAGCTTCTACCCATGAGTATACTTCCAAAACTTGTTTGTTCTCAATACATGATAAGCACCCTCTAACTCTTTGATGAAAAATGAATTAATGTAAGCTGAAGGCGTATTCCATCCCCTCAAAATCAAAAGCCATATTGAATATTCCCAAGGCTGCATTGCAAGGCTTTGGGCTCACTGCCAAGTTATCTTGGGCTGGGTTTTTTTTTTTTTTTTTTTTTTTTTTGGCCTCAGTTATAATCCATTGCCTGTATCTTTACCTGACCTAACATCCTCCCAATAAAATCATCAAGATGAATTCTTAGCAGACCATTAGCCTCCACCAATCCAAAAGCTGAGGATGTCATCAACTAGCAGATAAATTCCACAGAAGAGTTTGGCTTGCTCTATTGTAATCTCACGTTCCAATCAATGTACTTGGAAAATGCCTTAATTTATGACAACCTAATGAAATGTGACTCTAGAAATTCATGTAACTATTTCCACATTGGAACATGATATCCAGGCCAACGTGAATCCATGGTCTGTGGCCACAGTCACTCATATTTGACTCACATTAGACACTCTCTTATTTCCTTGGAGGTGTGCCTCGTTCTGCATAACACAAGTGTGTCAATCAGTCAGTCGTCATACATGATGCTTATGTTTGGATCTCTATGTAAGAAAACAAGAAATGTTTTCATGAATATACTAAACATTTTTAGGTCGAACTCCACATGGAGTAACTGGGAAAAGCAGAGAAATAGTCGGTGTCTTCAAAGGGAGTGAGGTAGTATATAAAATATATAAAAGAATATTAGTCAAGTATTTCCAGTGCCATCAACACAATTATAAAATCCAAATTAATTATCTGGTAAACCTTTCGAAAGGAATTATAACAGTATAAAGGAAATTAAGGCTAACCGGGGAGATAAAAAAAAAACCTTCAAATTCAAGATGTGAAAAGATGTCAGAGGGTGCGAAACAATTGTTTTAATTTTTTTCTCATTTGTAAATTCATTTTCTGCCTTCAAGTGCAATATAAATTATTTACCAAAATTAGCTGCAATCACAGGGACAAGTGCAAGCAAATTCACTCGCAAATCTGTATAGCTTTATTTGCATGTAAACCGTGCTAATGCCTAATTAGAAAGGTAACTATGGAAGTAAACAATGCTTAATGTTGTTAAAAGAAAAAAAAAATCCCCGCTCTCTTCTTCTGACTTAAGGAAGAGGTAAAGAGAACAAAAATGCCACAAGTGAAAAACATACTGTTGGCTAGGTGCAATGACAGGTGTCTGTGAGCAAATCTGGGGTGCGAAGGGGTTCAAAGCCATCCTTGGTTATGCAGAGAACGAATGCATGGCTAGCCTCATCGAATTTCAAGGAAACAAATAGGACAAAGGGAAAGCGTGTTTTTATTTGAAAACCCTTTCAGAAGGTCGGTTCTAATTTTCAGAAGACATGTCCTAATGCAGAATTATGGAGGGCGTGTATCTTTCTAAGTCTGTGTGTTTGGCTTTGTGTAATTTGCAAGAACTTGTATTTTAGACTCGAAATGTTTATGACCCCAAATATACTTCATCTTACAGGAGGGGGTCCCTCTCCTTCCAATTTCTAAGCTGTTGATCCCATGCATCCCTTTGGACTTCAGTCCAAATTTACTCTCCTGATCTGATTTCAGTTGACCCTTATTCCATGCCAGGACAGGGGCAACAGAATCCCGCCTGAGCATCCAGATGCATACGTATGCCTTGTGCCATTGTGAATACCTAGTTCATCTGAATACACATGCAAAGTGCATGGAATGATAGAGAACTGGCCTCGGGATGCTAGAAGCACACCCATGAAAAGATGTTGATATATAAGATTGTTCCTAAATTAAATAAAAATTCATCAAAAAGAACAAAATAGTGATGCCACTCATCCAAAATGAAAGTAGTTAATGAAAAAATTTACTATTACTGAACTTATAAGAAGTCCTGTTTGAAGTTAGCAACTAATACCAATTTCTATAAAATAATAAAACTTCTAAAAAAAAAAAAAAAGAAAAGAAAAGATGAAGCCCTTTGGACAAATCGCCAGGCACTCATATTATTCCATGGCTCTTTTAGATGGAGGACTGGGGAAATCTCTTATGAAGACATCCACTACCTTGTTTATATTTCCAAGGTAACACTCTACTTTGAGGCCACTGGTAGAGATGACATTGGGGAGAATATTGTTGCATCTGATGTACTTTTGCAGAGGATAACTGATGATCCCCAGTGTGTCCTTGAGAACAATATAATTTCTAATCTTAAAATGTTTACCCTTGTCCCATATGCACACAGAGGACCTTGATGAAAATCTGTTGAACATTTTCTTTTCAAGCTATGATCATGCTGGAAGATATGGGTCCTGTTAGTAAAAAGCTTACCCTGTGAGCTTGGGGACCCAAGTTCAAGCATCAGAACCTGCATTAATAATAATAATAATAATAATAATAATAATAATACAGTTACAGAAGCATCTGACTGCAATCTCAGTGTTGGGAAAGCAGAGCTTAACCCCTGGGAGTCACTGGCCAGCCAGTCTAGCCTTTAGCTTGTAGAAAGATGATTGACATCAACTTGTGACCTCTAATGTGTACACAAATGTGTGCCCACACAGACACACTAAGATAATAAAGCTATTATTAGTATTCATTCTTGCTTTGCTCCTATACCTCTGCTTTGCAGAGCCATCAAAAATGTTTTTGTGTGTATGCGTGTGTAGACAAAGATGCACAGACAGGCTCAGTCTGTATACACATGTGTAGCTTATGTTGGCAAGGTGGAGAAAAATCATTTTGGTTGTACAACGCTTCCTGGTGAATGCCATGCTCAGCATATTATCAAGTTCAGCAAGCCACATCTTTGCACGGGTGGCCAGTACTCCATGGAGCCAGTGTTAAAAGCTAAGTCAGTTTATAAGCACTGCCATGCCTGCATCTTTAACTGTGCCTGAAGCTGTAGGCTAGACTGCATTTCAATCAGTTCGAGTTCAGCTGTCTGTTTTATTACACCCAGGCCAGTAACACTTTGGGGATTTTTAGTTCCTTCAATGACAAATGTATATTCAGCCACTGCTGTGAGCTGTGGTGCACAATACAGGTCACTAAAGGACGGCAAACCGAGTAGGTTATGTCAGAAAAATGTTCAGAAAAATACCTCTGTAGGGATCTGCAATTGTCTCTACCTCCAATCTTTTCGATTTGGGGGAGGCACGTAAAGTTGTTTGCTTCTGAGTCTTAGAAAAGAAACAGCCCGCATCTCTTCAGAAGAAACATCTGCAGTATCTGGGTTGTTTTCCAGCAAAACTGTATACAAATCTAACTCATTTACCTGACTAGAGGTCTTAAACCACCCAAAGTGGTGGGTGGTGGGGTGTGCTGTGATTTCACACAAACCGGAAAAGTCTAATTCGCAGATGCCACTCTGCCGAAGTTCTTATTTCCAGCGCTAAAAGAAATAGCCTTAAATCACACAAGGGCTCAGCCAGGCTTACTGGGACTCTGTGAGAAAGCTGATGCCATTGTGTTGTCACTTAGCCAACACAGTTGAGAGGAAGAAAAACACCTTCCAGCGGGAGAAGTGTCAGGTGTGCTGATTCGGGACAAGCTCTGAAATGGCCTTAATATATTTCCACTCTGGTGCCCGTGTGTGTTGTTAAGATCCAAGCTGCAGTGATGTCCCCAAATTATCTCTGTGAAGTTCTTTTATTCCATCAAGGAAGGAGGAAATTTTCATCTCATCAATCAACGGAAAACTCTCTTTCTGCTGACCCTAGATCCGGCTCCATCTGTTATGAAATTCCAATTAATTTGCACAAGATGCAAATTTTACTTAACTGAAAGAAAGTCTGGGAGATTTTAATTGTTGGCCTTCACTCATGGTCCTCCCACCGCAAAATTCCACTTTCAAATCCATCTTGTTAGAGAGATGCATGCAACGATAACTTTTGATTCGGTTTCTTCAGCTCTTATGCCTGTAACATCAGGAGCTAACTGCTTGACAGCTAATGTCAGGTCACAAAGAGCAGAAATGTGTCTGATATCAGAGTCTTTTGTATTTTTTTTCCTATGTGTGATCTGCATGCTCCATTCCAGCCATCTCTTGGGCCTCAGAAATCAATCAAGGGAATTTTCCAGACAAGAGTCTCCTTGCAGGACAACTCTGCAAAGGCCATATAACTAGGTTTGCCTTGACCAAGCATGGGGAGAGATCGGCACCCTTGGAGAACAATCAAAGACCATTTGCTTTACTAATAGAAAATTCACAATGGACAGTAAAACCATATCCGAATCAATATTCATTTAATATCACATTTGTTCCCAGCAATAAACATCAAAGGGAAACGGTGAGTGTTAATATGTCAGAGTCTCGCACGAGTGTATAAATGGAAACAGTATAAATATGTACCCCGTGTGCTGCTGGGAACTTGGCAGTGCTTCAAACAATTAGAGGGGGGAAAAAAAGTTATCTTTGGGGAATATTCTTCAATAATATTTTTTGAAGGTGCATTCAGTTCTCTGACACAACTCAGGCTCCTTCACGCTTTTCAATGACAGAGTCCTCAAGTCCCTATCATACTTGCTGTAAACGCGGTTGACTGAAAACCGTGGGGCTCGTGAGATGGCTCAGTGGCTTACAGGGCTTGCTGTGAAATCCTAATGACAGAAGGTCACTACCCAGGTCTTATGTGGAAGGAGAGAAGAGGCTCCCAAAAGTTGTCCTGCGACCTCTGCAAGTATTCTGTGGCATAGGCGAACTCCCTCGCACTTATAACAACATCAATAAATAATGATGATGATGATGATGATGATGATGATAGTAGTGGTAACAAAGCAACTGAAAGAAACTCTACAGATGTTTGTAAATGAAAGAACTGTGGAGCAGATACCATAAAAGCACAATTAACTCTGCAATCTCTTCACGTCTCTATGAACATCCCATTTGGAGGAAGAGATCCTCCAAACCATTTGTATGAGTCAAATACACAGCTTAACTCTACTAGACTTTGACCTTATTTCTCTGAATCGCTCCTTACATCATTAACTGGCCACCGTCCCTTTAGTCATTGGTGGAATAGGGTGTGAGGTAAAGATATAAATCTGGTCGAAAATTAGCCACTAATGTACTGACGTTTGCCTAATCTATACAGATTTCAATACATGTTATTTGGGAGCTGTTCTTCTATGGAAAGGGCAGCCAGAACACAGCCATGGGCTAGTGCCCAGGCATCATCTGCTACCATTCAGAAAGGTATGTTGTCATTCCTAAGACTGTTTCTGGATCTAGTTGTGATTTTTGTTTTTCCTGTCTTTATTTTCCTTTGATCACCTGTGATGGTTTGAATGATAATAGCCCTCATAGGCCCACAGAGAGCAGTACTACTAGGAGGTTTGGCCTTGAGGGAATAGGTGTGGCCTTGTTGGAGGAAGTGTGTTACTAGGGGCGGGCTTTGAGGTTTTAGAAGCTGAAGTCAGGCCTATTGTAACTCCATCTCTTCCTGCCAATCCAGATGTAGAACTCTCAGCTCCTTCTCCAGCATGCTTCCTGCCAAGAGGAGAATGGACTAAACCTCTGACCTCTAAGCCAGCCCTAATTAAATGTTTTCCTTCACGAATTGCCATGGTCATGGTGTCTCTTCACAGCAATAGAAACCCCAACTGAGACATCATCCTTGTCTGTTTTTTTTTTTTTTTTTTCCATTTTCTTAGTCTTATAAAAAGGAATCGTTTTTACCTCTACCCATATAGTTCCATTGAGGTTTATTTTATATTTCATTCATTAAAAAAAAGGGATGTAATCTGTTCATTTCCTTCTTCCTGCTTTCTGAACAGATTCTCTATAGTTCCCCTTTCCAATTTCTTGGGTTGACTCATGAGTTCTTTGAGTTTTCCTCTTTGAACACCTGTGTGTTAGTCACTTCCTTCTAAGAAAAGCTTGGCTCTGGTTTTCTGAGTTTTGATATGCAACAGTTTCATCATTTTTCTGTTATATGAGTCATTCAGAAGGTCACACTGTATTGTTTGATATCTAACATTACCTGTCACACAACATAGTCCCCATGAAACTGATTCTCTGATAGCTGAGGTCCCACTGGAGTGGGAAATTCCACCTGTCCCACATTCTGCAGCCTGCCACATACCCAGACAGAATTTAAAAAAAAAAAAAAAAAGTTATACAAAGTTTTCTTAGAACTCTACGATTTTATTTTGTTTATGTCTTATATATTAAAACGTCTTAGGAACATGCTAAAACATTTCAGTGTGCAGATTTGTGAATATTCCCTTAAGGTTATGTCAAGTTTACTTCATAAAATTTGGGGGTAGCTATGTACAAGTGCAAAACTGTTCTGCTTTCCTCAGTAACGGCTCGTCATAGTGTTATGTGACAGTCCTTCTCAAATGCCCTTGTCTTGCGATGTAGTTTGGTCTGATGCTGACAGACCTCTGTGTTCTTTTGGATAGATAGCTCCCTTGAATGTATGATCTTCCTTCCTCTACTCCCAGGTCTTGGGATTATGGTCTAGAAGGTTCTTCTTGGAAATAACACCTTGGTGGCCTTTCATAAAGAATCTCTGTGCCCTAAATAGTGAGTTCTCTCTCTTTATATTACTATGATTACTAACACAGTAAGCCTTATAGGTAATTCCAGAATATAAGTTTTATGTGATGGTAGGAAATAGCCTGATACAAAGAAAACTCAAGAGGAAAGAAGGGGAAGAAAGTGAACGAAAGTCAAGTCTGATGATTTTACTTTTGAGCATACAAAAGGCTCAGGGCAGATGTCACAGTTATAGTGAGCCTCATCTCAGTATGATTCAAGATGGAAAGGGGCAAGGAGTCCTTGAGGGAAACGGCTGAGTGAGATCTGTGTAAAGGAGGTACAGTGTGAGCAGGAATACCATGTGTTTCTAGAATGTTCTCAAGATTAATGGAGTCTGTCGAAAGGACCTAAGAGTCAACTTGGAAGGGTTGTTTAGTAGCCAGGTTCCTGTCAATTTGGCTCTCAAAAAGAATAATGATTTCAGTATTGAAGTCAACTAAACCACATAGCATCTATGAAAGAAAACCTATGTGTTTATAAGAACAAAAAAAATCTCTTAAAATTAGAGCGGAAAAAAGTTTAAATGTCTTTGTTATTACCTGAAGCCTTGCTTCAGAATTCTATTAAATAAAGGGAAGATTTGAAACATTTATTTTGTCCTTCCAGAAAGAGCTTTAAAGTAACCAAATATTCTCAGTTGACAAAGCATGCTATGGTCTTCAGTAGAATGCCACATGAGACACTCAATAAAGAATGATAGAGTAAATGACTAGAGAATCAGATTATAAATATAAAGAACACCACGAGCCACAAGGAAAGTATGCCTTTAAGATGAATAGATGCCCTTCATCATCCTAAAGTCACCACTGGGGTAGGCCAAACCCACCACGTACTGGACTAAACTTAATGCACTTTCTGATTTGATAAAAATGAATTCCTAATTGATAAAAAATTCCTAGTGAGGGAAGTGCTCTTGGAGGTGAGAGATATTTTGGAATGCAGGGTCTACCTGTAGGAAGTAGGTCCCAAGGGTCATGGCTTTGAAGGTTTTACCTGTTCCCTACCTATTCCTTGCTCTTGCTTCCTATCAACCACAGATTGGAGAGCTCCTCAGACCTGATTCCACAGTCATGTTCTGTCTTGCCTCAGCCTGTAGTAACAGAGTCAGCAAACAGACTGAAACCGTCGAACAATAGAGAGGGCAAGCAGGGCCAGAGGGCTAATTAAAGCAACTGGATTCTGACATAAAAGAAATATCTCCTCTACAGGATAGGTTCTTTCTCATTTTTATTACCTATATTTGTTTGAGTGTGTATGTGTGTGGAGAAGCAGAGATTACCCATAAGCCACCATATGCAAGTGGAGGTCCCAGGACCACTCCCAGGACCCAGTTTTCCTTCAACTATATAAATCCCAGAGACTGAACTTAGGTCATCAAGCTCATTAGCAAGTGTCACTACCCACTGAGCCATTTCAGTAGCCTACATAGGGTATTTTTTGATAACAACTAAACAATGCTTCAATATATAACATGTATTGAGAGATAGAAGGTATTTGTTACTGTGTATGTTATTGTTACCTTTGTTTATAATGTTTTCTGCTTCAAGAAACCAACTGAAGCAGAAAAATAAAACAAAATTCAAAGTGAAATATATCTGTATAAACAAAATATACCACATTAATCATATCATTTTTCTATGTGCCAATTTCTTCTGTTACAGAACTACTTCCTATTTCTTTAGGGGGAACAGGATTCTATGCAAATCTGTAAATGCAGGCATTCTATTTATTATTTGTCCTTTGTTCTAGGTAGCTGTAATCAACTCCCCACAGCCTAGAGTCCACTGAGAGGAAAGCATCAACTCAGGAATTACCTAGATCAGATTAGCATCTGAGCATGTCTACAGAGGACTGGTTTGGTTATGTGTTGGCATGGGAGGATCCAGCCCACTGTAGGCAGCATCATTCCCTATGAGATAAGCCCTGGGCTGAGCATGAGCAAGCATGAGCAAGCCAACAAGCAGTCTTTGCTCATGGCATCAACTTCAAGTTTGTTTCGACTTCCTGCTCCAACTTTCCTCAGTAATTGACTATAATGGTTCATCTGAAATAAGGCCTTTCCTCCCTCAATTGCTTTTGGTCAGAACGTTTTATTACAGCAGCAAAGATATCAGTAGACCAGCATCTACACAGCACAATACTGTGTTAAATAAATGAGTATAATCAAGTGTAAGGTTAATCAGATTCTCATATTCCTCGTGGACAATGCAAGGCCCTAGAAGAAGCTTTGACCCTGATCCTGTTTCATTGATCTTCTATTAGCACTGCTTTGTTCAGTCCTATATTTACAACCCAACAAATCCATTGCCATTATCACTTCACCACCACCATCACTATCATCATGCCCAGACTTCCCAAATATTAACACTCTGCTGACTAACCAAGATGTCTCTGAATTTGCAGATCATCAGATACTTGTTTCTTTGATACTTCCTTCAACCAGTGACAGATTTTCCCACTATTTGCTTTCTTCCTTCCTTCCTTCCTTCCTTCTTTCCCTTCTTTTTTTGTCTGAAAATATCTTTAGCTTTCATGTAAACCATATTTTAGCTGAGTATAAAAAAATATCTAACAAGTTTATTTCTCAAATTTTCTTTTGAAACCTTGTTTCTTTGTGGCTGGCTTTCTTTTGTTGCAACTGGGAAATATGATGATAATCTCATTGTTTTTTCTTAACATTTTAATATCTCAGTATACACATTTTTGTATTCTACTTCATCTTGTCATGTTTATATCCAAAATTCTTAGCATTTAAATGCTTGCTTATGCTAACTTTTGAGAATGGTGGACTGGTATATTTTGAGTTTTGAGATATTATACTATGACTTCATTATCTGAAAAATGGGTCATCAACAACAAAAATCTTTAAGAGTGAGGGTTAGAAAATACTCCTAAATGTTTCTGTTTAGAGACTTACAGCTATCACTCACTATTTCATATTTGTCTGTCATCTTGGAGTTTCTAGTTAACAGTATATGAATTGAGTCCCCACACCATATTTCCCACACTTATTTTCCCCAGCTGATGTCAAGGAGTTGTGCCTGTCATCTTCCTGACCAGGTAAACAGAACTCATCAACGATTGCCTGCCCTTCGGTGAACACAGAGTTTGTCAGGGGTCTTGGCTTTGTGGAGCTGTAAGTTCAAGGCCTTCACTGCTCTTCCTGGGTAAGCCCTGATTCTTCTCTACTTGGGCAATTCTGAGACAAACACTCCTTGTTGTTCAGTGGCACCTCTCACACAGCAATGATTTGATTTGATTTTCTTTCTTGGTCCCTAGGCCATGCTTTCTTCCAATTTAGCTCTCTAAATGGCAAATAATTTCATTATGCTTCATCTTACATTTATAAATGCTAGATGCAGATAGATTCCAAATGATCTAGCATGTCATACTGTCAAAAATAGAAATATTCATTTTGTTTTGTTCATCTTGCAAACTTGTATGATAAAGATGCATTTTCCTCGTTGCTTTTTTTTTTTCATTTTTACTTATATTAAAGAAGAAGAATGAATTTATTCACGCTATCCTCAAGTCTTCCTTCACGATGCTGACAAAGATGAATTATGCTCCTCCAAGGTTTCCGGTACACAACCCTTCAAGCTCTGCCTCTGGTATTTCATTGGCCTACATTTAGTCCACAAGTTTATTCTTGGAAAAGAAAAGTAGGCATGGGAAGAAATGTTGCCTTTCTGCACTGTTCCTCGTCTTTATATGCTAATCTTCCTAATTGCCAACTTTGATATCCTTGGCATTGCCGTGTTTCTACTCCCTGGGAATTATGCTTGATTTGTCTGTTATTTCTTAGTTAGCATCCCGTATACACGTGTGTTCTTTTCCTGCCCGTCCCTCTGGAATGCCGGCCTCTGCTCTCTTTTGAAGTCCTTACCCTTCCTGATCCTCCAGCATAGCCAGGCATCGGACGGCAGCTTCAGCGTCTTCCGATGTTCGGTTTCTATGCCCTTGATGCCTCGGATGGGCTATTTTTGTCTCTTGCAGACAGATTGCACGTTGTGGAACATTCCAAATGTTCCCAACCTTGCAAGTTCTTTCTACAGCCTAGCCCATGAGTGTTCCTGTCCCACTTGGTGGCACCTGTCAGTGTCACTTCTGTTCTGGAGAGAAAGGCTCTGTGCTCAGGTCCCTGATGGCCTGTCTCGTCTCACTCCAACCTCTGACCTTCTCATATGCCACCCGAATGGCTATCTCTTGCTAGACTATACTCCCAGAACTCTAAAGTTAAGGTTTCCCATGCATTACACGTTTCCTTCTTCCTTTCCCTTCAAATCAAGGCTTACCAAATGCCCCAACATAACAATCTGTGCTAAATTCATCAGTTGAAAAAAATTAAAAGCTATTTACTGGTCGTATATTTAGAAAAACATCGCTACTGTTGTCCATGACCACCTTCCTAAAGCCAGTCAGGACAACACAAACAGAAATATATAATTAATCGTGTCTGCTCTCCCTCCCATCATAATTATGTATTGCACACGCATATGTGTGTGTGTATTCTTTCTTATCCCCCATCATATGGATAAAATAACCTCTTATTCTCTTTTTATCAATAAGCACTATCTAGATGAAAGCAATTTCTATATTGTGAAGTTGAACTGGGATAGTTTCTGGGAGCATATTAGCAGGAGGAGATCCGGAAGACAAATCAATTAATAAGTATAAATTACAATTAATATTTGACGAGCACCTGGCAGAGTTCCTGCCCTAGAGGGCCTTGCAATTCTTTTCATGAGAGGAAAACGGGATGAGAGGTAGGAAAATTAATCGTATCAGGGGTTGGGGTGGGGTGAGTGCACATGCATGTACTGGTATGTGTTTAATGTTTTCAAATAGAACAACAGTGACAAGCAAAATCTTTTCAGAAGTTGAAGATACAGATTTGGGATGGGGCTCCATGGATAAGAGTGCTTCCTTTGTAAGAATGAGGGTCTGAGTTCAAATCTCCAGAACTGTATTTGTAGCTGGGCCCAGTTGTGCTCAGGCCTTTACTGCCAGTGTGATAGGTATCTGAGATGGGAATTCTGGGACTTGCTGACTTTCAAGCTAGCTCCAGATTCACTGGGAGACCCTATCTGAAGGTCTTCAGGGAATGAAATAAAGAATGATGGTCTAGGACAACCACAGTCCTCCTTTGGTCTCTGCATGGGTGCATTCATTACCCTGTATACAAGAGCATTACATGGCACACACATGCAAATCTCTCTCTCACACACACACATGCAAATCTCTCTTACACACATGCACATGCATGCAAATCTCTCTCTCTCTCTCACTCACACACACACACACACACACACACACACACACACACCAGTTGAAAAATTGAAAATACAGATTGTTTCCCCTTGGTTCAATCATCTTAAAAATTCCGTATCTGTTATTCGATCTCCTTTTTTACTTATGTGATATTTGAAAGATGTACAGGAGGATGCTGGGTAAAATATGACTGCGTGATTGTTGTGGAAATCAACCCAAACAGGAGCCAACTGTTTGAGAAGAAGGCAGTGTTCACTGTCATCAAATTCAGAGCCTTGCCCACACTACCAACTGCTCAGCGACGAAAATAGGCCCATTTTTTTCTAGAGCTGTTTTTGTTTTTCCGTATCCCTCCAGGCCTCTGAGGAGCCTGCCTTTGAGGCATCAGTAGACAGAGCAGGTGACTCCTGCAAAGACAGTCTCCATGCTATCTCACAAGCTGCACATTCAGCAGAACCTGATCAGGTTCCTGCACCTGGGATCCACAAGATGGCAGTAGTGTTCACTTGTTTCCTTTCTTTTTTTAAACATTAATTTTAGACTCACAAAACTGTCTCTCTCTCTCTCTCTCTCTGTGTGTGTGTGTGTGTGTGTGTGTGTGTGTGTGTTTTAGAAAAAGATGATATTCTTGCCTCCCCTGAGATATTTCTTCATATGGTTAACAATGATTAATCTGAAACCCTGAAAAGATCGCAAATAAGCCTGCCTGTTCTTCACATCTGTGTTTTGAAAGCCGATCACCCATTCCTCAAATGTGCCTCTCTTTCTTCCCCTGTCATATTCTGTCCAGAGCAGCCACCAGCATCCACAATGTACCATTTGCATTCACTAAAATCAAATAAAATGTAAAAATACGGATCTCCATTCCATTGTACAAAGTCACATTTCACATTCCCAATAGTCAGATCGGGCCAGGAGCTTCCAACGTGTCACGGAGCAGACATTAGACACCCACATCACCATGATGAGTTTTGCCCAACACTGGTGATGAAGTCACAAAAACCCGAGGGCTTCCTATCAGGTACGTTTCAATCGTTGTGACAAAACGCCATGACCAAAGCAACTTCTAAAGCGAGCATTTGATCCGGCTCACTGTCTCAGACACAGGTGGCAGAGTCTGACATGTCAGCAGCAGCAATAGCTAAAAAGAGCTCACATTTTGTTTCACGAGTAGGGGGCAAAGAGATAACACTGAGAACAAGTCTTTTGAAACCTCAATGACCACCCCTCCACACACACACACACACACACACACACACACACACACACACACACACACAGGACACACACCTCCTTCAACAAGGCCACACCCACAGTCCTTTTCAGACAGTTCCCCTAACTGGGGGCCCAAGTATTCAAGCATATTGGGGGGGCATTCTCATTCAAACTATCACAGACCTCAACTTAGTTCTAAGGACAGATTACATACATGACATTCTTCTGTTGGGTCTCTCTCTGTAGCATTCTGATAAGAGAAACTGGGGTGATTAAACACAGGAAATTAAAATGTCAACCTTCACACCCAATTGCGTACTGTGTGTTCTTAGAGCATATTCCTCAAACCTCAGGCATGCAGGGCCTGTGCTCATAGTGTACCAGATACCTGTGCACAGGGTTAGGCATGTTCTGGGAGCTATCACCTTCTTAACTGCCTTACGCTAAAGTAACTCAGTGTGGTCCTAAATGCAGAAACAAGACAAGATGTGACAGCCTGAGGACTATATGGCCTAACCTCTGAGTGTACCCCAATAGTCACAGGTTACAGAATGAGGCAGAAGATGTCATGAGAAGCCACCTGGGCCAGGAGACCAAAAGCAAAATCTGTTCCTTCTGTACTCGAGTTTCTTTTCACAGAAAACGGAGGGCTGGGAAAGGCTCGATTTACCTTAGTTCCCGCTCTGGATTTCTCATCTATCACAGTTAGTGTTAAGCATCAAAAGGATTGCAAAACCACAGGTTAAAACAGCACCTATAACCGAAGTGTTAAATTGATGCAGAGGGTTTAGAGAGAAAGCTTAAGTGCTTTGACTGGTAAATAACTTTAAAATTATCATTTTTATCTCTTTCAATAGATGGCCATGTTATGGAGAAGATGAAACATGAATAACAGCAGAATATGGTACTTGCAGTGGGCCGTTTGTGATACTCACCCAGCTCCTGTGAGAGTTCTTGTTCATTCTCCTGGCCAGAAGGTTTTAAACATTTGAGAAATGCCTTGGTAGCCAATGGCATGGAAGGGAAAGACTTCCTGTGACAGGGATGGAGACTCAACCATGATTTGGCATCTACAAGCTCAGAAATTCTCTCTTAATAAATTGATAATAGAATTACAGTTAGATGATAATGAAATATTCAGATACAGCAACTGGTGCTGATGGTGGCGGTATTTAGTACTAGTATTATATCAGAAACATGAAATAATTACTAAGTTAAAATTCTTGTTATTAATATTATTTATTATTGTTGTTGTATGAGAGAGATGGGAAGTCAGAGATCAGCCTTGCAGAGTCAGATCTGTCTTTCTTCCCAAAAGTGGGTTCTGGGGACCAAACTGAGGTACATCATCAGGCACCAACACCTCGATCCACTGAGCTATCTCTCCATCTTAAAATTACTAGCTCTAACGTGTGCAATCCGCTCAGCCTTCTGGAAACAAGGGGAGATGGAAGCAGAGGACTGAATCATTTCCATTTTCTATCAGGGAAGCATAGGGCTGCACACGGAACGTGACAATATATCCAAACTTGGGCGAACCACGGGGCTAGAACACAAGTGAGCCCTCAAGGAGAATGGAATTATCTCACAAATAGAAATTTTATCAATAATAGAGAAATGATCTTCATAATGCCCCCCTTTTTTTGTAGTTGGCCCTAGGTAAAATCAAAACCAAGTGAACCAATGGAAGCTTGTCACTCACTAATGCAACAGTCCGATGTGAGCGACTGCATACAGGAGTGTGAAAGCCAGCGAATATGAAGGAATAGGGATCTACAGAGATTATTCCTTTAAAACGTTCAAACGCTTTGTTTTCCACTTCGTACACTCAAACACCACCGATATCAAAACAAATCCATAATAACAGCAGAGGGAGAGAGCTTGGGCACTGAAATGGAAATCACTTACAACCGGTATTGCAAGTGACACATTTGGTAGCCCCTGAAACTACCAACAAGTATAATTTATCCAAGATGCGCCCTGAAAGCAAGATGGTAAAGTGCCGTGAATTCTTCTCTCAGATTTTCAAGTCAGAGAGATGACGATGCAATGGTGTACTGATTAGCAGATCACATGTTTACTTGATTTTTTTTTTTTTTTTTTTTTTTAGTGTGGTGGAAACAAATAAAACTGAAGTTATCTCTGGATCTATCTTCAGTGTGTCATTATACCACATTCAGTGTTTTTTCGCTGTTGATCCACAGGTCCCTCAAATGTTTTTATCTTGCCAAATGAAACCAGATCCATTTAAAAAAAGACGCCCCGCCCCCATGCTTGCTCCAAGTCTGACAACACTGTTTCAGCTTTGTATTTCTTTAACTACTTTAGGAAATTTAGGAATAGAATCGTGCGGCATGAGTGCTTTGGAGACTGGTACATGGTATATGACAAGATTTACTCCTTTTAAATGCCAATGTGCGTCATACTGGACATCCAAGTCATATCTGAGAGTTACACTGTATTATGTTAAGTAAATGCTTAAAATTTAATGGCACAACTCATTGACAAATCCTTTCATATTATTTTAAAAGTTTAAAAATGTTTAAGAATTTCACATAAGTACTGTATTTACACCATTTCTGCCCCTGCCCCTCTCCCTCCAACTTCTCCTGCCCCCTCCAATACACTGTTTCTCATATTGACCTCCCCTTCTTTAATTTAAGTAGACCCACTACCAAGTAGACGAAAACGTAAACAAACTCAGGTCTCTCTTATGAGTCTAGCTAGATGGGGAGAGGCACTTGGGTTGCAGGCAAAAACCTGAGCATTTGTACCTATGGCTGGTTGACAACGTAAAGGCAGAAGGATTCACGGGATCTTTATGTGATTTCTTCCTCTGAAGACTAGAGTAGGAAGCAAATGGATTACAGCTAAGCAATGATCATAGCATTACACATTTGGTGAGGCAAAGAATGGACTTGTTGGCTGAAACAGAGCTTTTTCTGGGCCTCTCCCTGTCTTGTTTCCTTCCCCCATTTACCATCCTAAGTCTGGGCAGAGCAGAGATACAAGCCCAGGTTGATAGACTAATGCAGAACATTAGTGTTAAGAGATGAGAAAGGCCAGGATCTACTTAATATCTTCAATTCCAGCTAAGGTGCCCCTTGTATAGAAGGACACAATAACCAATCTATCATCAACAACAGTTAGCCTTTTCTGTACCAGTAAGCTTATCTTAAGACTTATCCTGGGGTTTGTGCCTAATTAATTGTATTGCACTGTAGTTTTGAATTGGATCAATCAAATCTCTCTCTCTCTCTCTCTCTCTCTCTCACACACACACACACACACACTCTCTCTCTCTCTGTCTCTCTCTCTCTCTCTCTCTGAGTTAGATATCATTGTAAGAATAATAACCTATAGGGAAATAATCTTTCTAAATCATGAGATATATCAATAGAATTGCATTAGAATCATTTCCATTCTTGATACCCAGGACGCCTATCTATAATCACTGAATCAATTTAAAGATGGCTCAAATGTATTTTTAGTCAGTTCTCTCCTGGAGGAATTTTACATGCCCAATGGTTCTCTCTCTCTCTCTCTCTCTCTCTCTCTCTCTCTCTCTCTCTCTCTCTCTCTCTCTCTGTGTGTGTGTGTGTGTGTGTGTGTGTGTGTGTGTGTGTACATGATAGAGACACAGACAGACAGAGGAGATGGACAGAACACATTCATTTAGAACCAGACTGCCAAACAGTTCAGTAAGGGACTAAGAAATGGCTACACACTCATTTGCACTCAGATCATTTAAAACAGTCTTATTAATGGAAAGTCAAGAAGCTCAGTCACAAAATCCTAAACATGACCATATTATGTACTGGGGTAACAGATTATTTTTTTAAATTATTTCTTGCAAAAATAAAACAAGAAGGAAAGGTCACAAGAGTGAACGATCAGTGAATGAAATTTAAACAAAGGGATTCAATAGCTCAGAGTATAAAGTGCAAGGCATTATGTAAGACCCCAGTTGAGAAAGCAAGCTCTGCTCAATAAGCCTAGGTTGGGCCTGGACTCCTACATAGAGTCCACCTCTCAGAGATGTAGATGCTGCTGGTCTGGCCCACACTTTCAGTGGGAATACTTTATTTAGATCATGCTGACACCAAAGGCCTCATTCCTCGCTTTGAGAAAGAAGCCACCCACGCAGTTTATGTAACAGTGTTCGTAGGATGCCCCCGGGGCCTCTTTAGTTCATGGTTAGTTTATTGATACAGCCATGATTACGTTATGGGACAGAATCGCCATTTTATTAGCGTGCTATGACTCACGCTCTCCCTTTCACAAGCCTACACTGCTGGTGTCCTGGCTTAGTGTGGGCTTCAAGCCATGAGTCTTTGCCTCTTGAGTTCCAGGGCTGTGGGGTAAGTTCTCTCTTAAGCCCTTTATATGTTTGTAGAAGGAAAGAAGGATATCAGAATATGTGGTAGCAGCATGCAGACTCGGTGCTCCGAATGACTGATATAATGAGAGAGCCCACTGAGACCCCCTCAGAAGAATACAATCTCCCTTGGAAGTTTGTGTGGACACATTTGTCTGCTCAGACTTGAAGACCAGTGGGGTGGAGTGTGATGGTAACCCCAGGAAGGCCAGGCAGAGTGGGGCTCCAGGGGCCCCTCAGCTTGCCCCATACAACCAAGTGCCAAGCCCCACGCTGGGCCGTTGTGATCATTGTAGTCTCTCCCCAGGGCACATTCAACCTAGGAGGCTGTGAGTTAACAACAGGGGACCAAAGAAAGGGGTTGATTATGCAGAGGAGGCTAGTCAGGTGGAAATATCAAATAAAAAGTTCTCCGGTACTTGAAAATTCAGAACTCAAATAAAATTCATTTAATGTTGAACTTTTCCCACAGAGTTCTCCCGGCATGCCACGCTGTGTTGCATCCAAAAAATATCTAAGCAAACTCAGGCAGCTACCCCCCCCCCATACCCTGTTTCTCTCTTCCCCCTCCCTCCTTGCATGCAAAGCAGATGAGTGAGCCGGAGTAAACTCGACACATTCCAGAAACAGCAAATCACCCTCTTGCAAGCAAGAGATAAATCACAGGCCTCTGCACTAGAGGTCATGTGCTTGTTTAAATAACAGTCACTCATGGGCCTTGTAGCATCATAATCCTCCACAAAATTATTTTGGTTGTGATAAACCAAATTGAACAGTTAGTTGAAAAAAATGGGGTGATGGCTCATTCTTTATCTGGTCATTGTCAAGTTACTGTGATGTGCCTGGGAGCAGAAGAAAACCCTCTGCGGATGTGTAGACAGGTTGTAATAGATTGAACTGGATATTCATGACTTTTCTCCTAGCTCTGACAAAATGACAAAAGGAAACCATTATTTATTGTGGCTCATCCTTTCAGAGGATTCAGTCCAAGGCCACTGAACTGCACAGTTCCAGGCTCATTGTGAGAAGCCATGCCTAAGGGAACTTGGGATGAAGGGTATGCAAGTGCCTGAGGAAGCCAGCAGAGGGTGTTGGTACCCCTGGAGCTGCAGTTACAGGCAGTTGTGAGCTGGGAACTGAACTCTGGTTCTCTACAAGAGCAGCAAGGCCTCTTGGCCACTAAACCATCTCTCCCAGCCCCCAAGGAGCTTCTTAATGGCAGATTCGAAGCAGAGATAAAATGGCAATGCAGGAAAAGGTCAAGACAATACATATCCCATATATATCCCCCCCAAAGCATGCTCCCAGTGGGACTAGAGTTAGCATAGGGAATTCGCACTCCCTGAGTAGTCCTTGGGGAACAAGCAAAAGAGGGCTGCCAGGAACACTGAGCTCCAGTGTGGATTTGATATAGTTCAGCATTGAAACCATCTTAACTCACTTGGCAAAAGCAATGCCTATTGCTTTGATTCCTTTAGGTTGTTAGTTGCATCTGTTTGGGTACATCCACAGAAAAGGTTCCAAAAGTATTTTCTAGGGCTAAGTGAGATGACTCAGTGAGTAAAGTCACTTGTTACTAAGCCTTATGACTAGAGACAGATCCCCAGCATCACATGGGATGGGAAGGAGAGTATTGACTACTGCAATTAGTCCTTTGACCTCCAGATGCTCGCACGCTCATAAACACAAACATACATACCACGCACACACACATACATACCACACACACACATACACACCACACACACACACACACACACACACATCCAAATTAAGTAATTTTAAAATTAAAATGTAATTTTGAAATTTTTAAGAATACCCTTTCTAAAGAGACTTCTCATGTTCATTATAGAAAAGAGGCCCAGGAAAGGATGTATGTAAGACAGTGATACAATGGAAGAGAATTTGCCAAGGGGATATCTAACCAGGTTATAACATTTATTCAATAATGCTGCCCAAAATTACTCTTAGATATGATTCTGGTGATTGTCTTGTGAGACCTGGCCATGCCAGATGGACTTTCCGAGTGTCTGTTCAATAGTATATCATCAAGTGCTTCAAAGCAACCAGAACAAGATGCTACAAACTAGGTTGCTGCGGATGCCAGACATTGTCTCACACTTCTAGTCCCAAATCAAAGCAGAATGGGTGTCTGGGGATGATCTGTTTTGTGGCTCTTAAATGGACCCACACTGTTGTGTCCTTACACAGTGGATGGAACAACAGCCCTCTTAGGGCTATGTCATATGGGCACTAATGCCATTCATCAGGGCTCTGTCCCCATTATCTCACCCCCTAATGCCACCACTTTAATTATGAAGATTTTATTGCACAAATTTTGGAATAGGGAAGAATACAAGCATTGAATTATAGAGAACACTGGTCAATTCTTGAATGCCTTTAACTGTGTATATCTACATTATGTACATATAAGAATAGGTTTCTGCACTTTAAGCCACCAAGACATAAGTGTTTGTATATGTGTTTTCATCCTATTTTAGGCAATGACCAACCCAAATTATCTTTCTACTACTATTCTTTGTGATGGGAATTACAAACACTTCCATAATCCTCATCAAAATAACATGATTAAGTCTGCCACAGCAACATCCCAGTCTCTGATCTATGTGGGCTTCTATTGCTGATAGACGTGAGGACCGAAAGTAACTTGGGGACGATGGATTTATTGCATCCTATAGCTTAATCAATCATGAAGAGAAGTGAAGGCAGGAACTCAAGCATGTTAAGAAACCGGAAGCAGGAATTGAACCAGAGACCACGGAGGAACCTTCCTTGTTCCCCATGCCTCATATTAAACTAATTTTCCTATACCTACCAAGACTACCTGTCTAGGAGATGCATCACCCCACAGTGTGCTGGGGCATCCCACATTGATAATTACTCAAGAAAATACTCTCAAAGACTTGCCATTCCTGTGGAAGCATTTTCTCAATTGAGATTGCTTCTTTCAAATGACCCTAGTTGTGTGAAATTGACAAAAATTTAATCAGCCAGGTATCTATGCAATTTTTCACATGGCTAAAAGTATAGTTTAAATGAAACAGTGGTGTGTGTGTGTGTGTGTGTGTGTGTGTGTGTATGTGTGTGTAAGGCTAGTTGGCAATATGGAAATTAAGCTTACAAATTTGGAGTCATTAATATCATGTTCAACCTGTCTTAGTTAACTCCCAAGGGAGCATAATTATCCTGAATTACCTAATTTATCGTTATAAATCAAAACATAATTTCATAACATATCGATATTTTTACAATGGGCAACACCCTAAAAATATTTCAAAGGCAAAGTAAGAAGACCAGATCAGGACTGCAGAAGTTCCAAGAGTCCTGGTCAAGAGAGAGATGAGCTAGCCGGGAAACAGACCAAGGAAACGGATGCTGATTGGTTGACTACTCACAACAAAGCAATGAAGGCCTTGTATAACAGAAGGAAGGGAGATCGGGAGCCACACCTGTGGCTTTGTTCCGAGACAAACCCGTCATGAAGGTCAAGCTCCACAGAGCCAGGAGCTCCCTCTCTCTTGTCAGCTGGACTGTTGCTGGTCTTGGGTAGCCTGGCCTTGCAAGAGCTAACTCTCTTCCAGGTGGCTCTGTTGGCAGCAGGTTAGCCTGGGAATGCTATCAGAGTGATGGACATGAAAAGAAGCAAGAATAATACAGAGACCCTGAGGTATGGCAAGAGGGAGAAGAGGTCATGAGCTTGTTTGGTATCATCTCACCTGCAGCAGTTCCATTAACCAGAGCAAGGTGTGGTAACCTCAAGAGTCTGTGTGGAAGGGCAGCGCCAAAGAACGCCAGTGCTAAGTGACACCAGGAATGTGATCAGTATTCCAGAGTGGGAGCCAATACTAGGGCACTGGTCGTTCCGAGACCGGAGCGATGGAGGCAGGTGTGTGCAGACACTTTATGATAAGAGGCAGACTGAGAATCGATGCGTGAAAAGAAAGCATCTAGCTTGGACATGTTCACTCACTAGTTCAAAAGTGATTAAAGAAATAAAAGCCATTCAAGTCCGGGCTGCACATTTCTACCTATTACAACTTCAGAATGCAATCGGGGACATTTAGGGTAGATATAAAGAAAATCTTTCTGACAATGAGAGTTGTTAAACACTGGAATGGATTACCGGAGGAAACTATAATTTCCTTTTCTTTTATAGCACTTAAAATCAGACTAGCTACCTAGTTATCTGGTATGTGTACTTGGGCAGAAGCAAAAGACGAACTAATTGACCTTTCAGAGTTCCTCTAGAACTATTATTGTCATGCTGAACCTATTCACATGGTAGAAGAAAGAGCCTAACAGCTTGCCTTTTATTCTTACCACTTAACGCACATTTATTATAGACCCTCTCTGTGTTTGGCACTCTGCTTGGTACTAGGGATGCAATCGCAGCCTTTAAGGAGATCATAGGCTTTGGTCAAAAGGTGGAGCACAAATGTTCGGTCACCATTAGCAATGCACAGGGTGATAGAAGATGCTATTTAAAACAGGGAATGTCTTCAAAGGACAAAGGACACTGTGAAAGGGAAGATTCTTACCCTAGGACTCTGGCTAGCTTTTATCCTGGCCAAAAGAGCTGAAGGCTCTTTTGTTCAACCAACCCCATGGATGGCTTTGACGCAGACAAAGAGGCTTAGAGAAGGACTATAGGTTAAGGGCTGGAGAGAACAGTTTCCTACATAATTGAGAAATTTTTGGGTCTCTAGAAAGCTGAGAGAGTAGACTAGTATACAGGTGCAAAAGCAAAGGCAAGACACCAGTATTGTAAAGGGTCCTTGGCCTATGAGAAATCTCTTGTTTTATAGCAACCAGAGGATAATTAAGAGTCCCAGTTCAACTTTTCAAATGTGTAACAAGAGAGAAAGCTGGCATAGACACATCTCACCTACCTCCTCCCTTTCACATCCAATAACAAAGCCTGATTATAATTCATACGTAAACCAAGGGAGAAATCGGGTGATGGCAAAAGGAAGAAAGCTGATCTGGGCCTCCAGGACTGAAGGGTTAATAACAGCCGACTACCAGTGAGTCTCAGAGTCCCAGTCCCGCAGATAGATATGTCCTTGGCATGTCTATTCCTCAAAAGAGGGCAGAAGGGAGTCACAGTGACAATAAGGTCCAATGGAAGACCCGAGTACGACATCCACAGTGCCAGGAAGAACCATGGAGTTGGCGGAGCTAAAGCCACAGTGACAGATGGCAGACAGAGCAAGTGAGAGTCTCCTTCTCTGTTGATCTCCCCTCTTCTATCAGAACACTACCTTATGGGAGTGCTGGCCAGTAAGAGTGATGGCCTCCCCAAACCACAAGAGAGCCCAGGAAGCTGGCTTCGTGCCCACAGGCATGAGAGGCCATTCCCTCGTCTACAGGCTTATTTAAGAGGATAGGAGAGGGGCCTTTTACACCCCACCAAGCAACACCATTAGGGACTAGTTAAAAATCCCAGAAGTCTGCAAGAAACAATAGCCCAAGACTGTTCTTCAAACAGAAGCAAAGTGAAATATAGAAATACTGAGCACCGAGAAAGATGGAAACAGCAACGAGAAAAAATGGCATGACAAACTAAAGACTCCGCCCCGTCCTGAGTTTCCTAAAAATTATACCATTGCTCCCTCCCTCCCTCCCTCCCTCCCTCTCTCTCTCTCTCTCTCTCTCTCTCTCTCTCTCTCTCTCACACACACACACACACACACACCAAGAACTAGAAATAAATCAATAAACACATTTTAATAACCTATAGGCAAGCAAGAAGACACATAAGAATAAGACGACAAAAATAAAAAAAAATAAATGTCAAGAATTATCTTAAGAGTAAATGGTTTAAATACAAGTAAAGAAATTGGCAAAATGAGTAAAATAAAAATGATTACATAGTTCTTATAAGAAAGTCATTTCTAATTCAAAAAATAAGCCACTGAAGTGTTAATTACAAAAAAAAGAGTGACAGATGAATGTCATATGCAGTAGACTTACTAGCAAAGAAAAGGACAGAGATAGAGAAAGACACTGTAAGGTGATCAAAGCATAAATGCTACCAACCCCAAAAGTGCACCTACTGAATAAATGGTGCATCCTTGATGGAAATGGAAGACGGACTTTGAAGATCCACCGTTACGGTTGCCCCAACAACATCTCCACTCTCACCAACTAACAGACGTTCTAGATAGCAAAAGCCAGCATTCTTTTCCAGCCATGGAATAGCCAAGTGATGCAACAGAATTAACCTATTTAGAGTATCCTACACAGCAACACACATTGCTTTCCATGTGCTGATGGTACACTTGCCAGCATGGGCCACACCCTGAGCTAGAGAAGAAAACTTCTGTTTCTCTCTTCTCTTTTCCAGAAGAGATAAAAATTAGTGTTTTGGGGAATTCTCTAGTGAACTAAGCTGGCTCTAAATAAATAGTCCCTTCATATTGCCAGTTCCAGCTCTTTGGTGATCACGTGACTCTAGATTATGCACTTGATTTGGTTGGCTGCTCATTTAGGGCTTTTGAGAAATTGCCCCCATTTCTTTGAAGTTGTTGAATCTGTGGGCATAACAGTTTTTTAAGTGTTTCCCACTGTTCGTTAATAAGTATGGGTTCGGTACTGTGTTTGTCCTTCCTCATTGGTACTTTGTGCCTTTTCTCTCTTGATGGCACTTTGCTGATTAATTTGAAGAAAACGCTTTTTATTTTGTTTTTGTGTTTTTCTTTGTTCAATCTTTACAGCTTTGCTGCTTTGACAGAATTTGAGTTTGCTTTGTCATGGCATGCACTCGCTCATATGTGCATATTAGACATAGAGCAAAGGATCACCAGCCTACAATCCACAAACCCAGAGAAGCTAGGAAAGAAGGGGGACCCTAAGAGAGGCACACATGTTCCCCCGAAGAAGGGGAAAGGGACAAGATCGTTTGAGTATATTGGGAGCATGGGGGAGGGGAGAGGGAGGCAGGAGAAAGAGTAGGGGAGAAGGGGAGGGGAGAGTAAAACATGAGGGATCAGGAAGGTCAAGTTAGAGGAAGAACACAGAAGGAGAGCAAGGAAAGAGATGCCTATATAGAGGGGCCATTATGAGAAGCCTGGCACTAGGGAAATCTCCAGGGATCCACAAGGATGACCCCAACTAAGAACTAAGCAATAGTGGAGAAGCTACCCTAAACGCCCTTCCCCTATAATGAGATTGATGACTACCTTAAATGCCATCCTAGAGCCTGCATCCAGTAGCTGATGGGAGCAGAAGCAGACACCCACAGCTGAGCACTGAGTGAAACTCCTGGAATCCAGTTGTAGAGATGGAGAATTGATGAGCAAAGGAGGCAAGACCGTGCTAGGGAAACCCACAGAAACAGCTGACCTGAGCAAGTGGGAGCTTACAGACTCCAAACTGACAGCTGGGGAACCTGCATAACACCAAACCAGGCTCCCTGAATATGGGTGTCAGTTGGGGCGCTTGGGCAGTTTATGGTAAGAATTATATGCTAAATCCATTCAGAATTTATTTTAGATATGCAATACAGTTCAGTATTCATTTACAAATAGCTGTTGATATAACTCACCATAGGCTCAGAATAAAGAAATATATAATATTAATTATACAGAAGTAGTTCACAAAATCCTGAACTCATTCATGAGTTCTAAAAATTACTTAGTAGTTTAGAAATAGTAGATGACTCAGGAAATAGCAAATATGTCCCTCTGCTTTTTGACAGATTGAATAGAGAAAGGATAACCTTTTCAACAATGATTTTAGGGCAGTTGGCTATCTATAGGAAAACTAAAACTCATACTTTATATAAAAACTACCTCAAAATTAACCACAAGCTTCAAAGTAAAACATAAATGTAAACTTTAGAATAATATGTAGAATTGTTGGTATACGGAGCCAGGCATGGTTTTAAAGTTTTACTGTGCTAATTGTGTTCCATAGTATTTATCTCAGAGAATAGTGTAGAATTTCCTTCCTGAAAATATGCAGATGGTTTTTAACTTTTGTCTTTTATAACTTATGTATTATAGGACAATGTTTCAGAATATAACTTACTGGAGAAAAGCACTCTCCTTCTCCGCTGTGGGGCCCAGGGTTTGAACTCAGGTTGTGAGACTTGGCAGCAAGTGCTTTTGCTGTCCGAGCCATCTCATCAGCCACTGGGCATGAGTGTTTATAATGGCTGTCCAGCCCAGGCATTCTTCAGTGAGTGAAGAGGTCAGCATATTGTGGTATGCCCAAGTCATTCAACATTGTTCAGTAATGCAAAGAAACAAGCTGTTTGCGCATGGAGCAACCTGAATGGATCTCCAGGATGTTAGGCTGAGTGAAGAAAGCAAAGCTGTAATGTGCACATGATGTCTGAGAACCCTCCTGTAACAAGCATGGAAAAACAGCACCATAGAAAACAAGTCTGTGTTCTTCCAGAATTAGGAACAGGAAAAGGGGTGGAGACATGTGACCTCTAAAGGCCCTTATGTTGGGGCACTGCACTGCCCTAATGGAACTAACTGCTTTGTGCCTTGACTGTCCTTTTCATTATCCTGGTGGAAATACTGTGTTGGGATTTTGCAAGAAGTCAACTGATAATATTATTTCCGGCAACTGAATGTGAATCTGTCATTTTGTCAAAATGATAAGAAATGGGCAGGTTTACAACACTGAAAACTTAAATGCTAGGGTATAAAAAATTTGAGCAAATACTCTGCAGAGTGATAGCTTATCTTGGTAGCCAAATTAACCGTATCTAGAATGAATAAAAATCCAAGCTGTTGGGTACTCTTGTGAGAAATTTTCTTGATCAGATAATCTGAAGTAGGAAGACCCATTCTGTGCCGACATGGTACCTTCTGACTGTATCCAAATTAAAGGACAGGACAGAAGGGAACTTGGCTTCCTGCCTGCTTGCTCTCTCTCTCTCACCGGCATGCCCATCTACCCGGCCACACACCTACACTGATAATAAAACCAAATTCTTCATGGTTTGAACATAGGTTGAAGAGCTGCTGAGTCATCCAGCTTCATGGGGTGAGCAGCCACTAGATTCCTCACCAATGTGAGACAGTCATTGTCAAAGCCCTGGACAATATCCTGTAAGCCAACCCAATAAAGCCCCCTCCGATATATATTCATTCTATCAGTTTTATTCCTTGAGAGAATCCTGATTAATATAGATAAGAAAATACAAATGGTAAAGCATCATTTCCCCTAATTATCAATGATATGCCAATACTATATAAGTGTAATTTGGCATTAGGGGGAAAGAAGATTATTGTAAAACAGAACACTTAAATGCATGTTACTCTTCTTGTTGCTCTGAAAAAAAAAAAAAAACTTAAGAATGAAGGAATTATTTGGTCCCTTTAGGACAGGAAGATGTGGCACAGTTCATAATGTCAGGGCCTAAGGATAGAACTCCTCACATCTAGGCAAACCAGGATCAAGAGCTCCAGGAACATAGTTACTCAGGGACTTCCTCTCGTCTCCCTTTTGACTCATCTAGAATCCTACCCCATGGATGATGTACACATAGAAGATACATCTTTCCTTTTAAGTTACACCTCTCTAGAAATGCCCTCAAAGACACACCGACAGCTTGCTTTATTAATGCCCTAGATGTTTCTTGCCCAGTCAAGTTATTATAATTAACCACACACTTATTAACTCAAAACTAAGCCTTCAGTTGTGTTCTCGTGAAATCTCAGTGGAAACATTGAGTATCTGTTTCTAAGATGACTGCTGAATGGATTATGGACATCTTAGATGTTAGAGTAGTATGCGACTCTTCAAAAATTTAATCGGCTCTATGCTGCCAAAATAAAATTATCTACATATATTTGTCACATAGAATACAAAGTACAGACAGGGAGGGTGGCCCACGCCTTTATTCTCTACTTTTGGGAGGCAGAGGCAGGCAGATCTCTATGAGTTTCAGGCCAGCCTGATCTACATAGACACCCCTAGGGCAGTCAGGGCTGAATAGTAAAACACTGTCTAAATGAAATAAAAAATTGAGTATAATGTGATACTTTTTATTTCAGAAAACAGGCCTGTGACAGATACAGAAGTTTGTTTATAGATATATTTTAGAGGGGTATGGAAAAATAGTGTCTTTCTGAGCAGGATAGTTTGGGATATCATGTTATGAATATTTTCCACTATAAGCATTTCCATGCTACTTAAAAATATTTAATATATTCACTAATTTTATCTTCTGAAGTTTATAAAAACAACAAAACCTGAAGGGAAATTTTTGATTACTAAAAGGTTAAGATTATCTGCTATGCATTTTATACTGTATCCTTAGTACCCTGACAGGCCCTCTTAATAATGAAAATCACACATCCGAGTCAAACACTCTAACATGCATTAATGATGCTCTAGTGTGGAAAGAGAATCGGGAAAAAGGATCCGTGATCCTCTTTGTGCCTATGGGAGAGTCAAGGTGCAAAAAAAAAAGTCACATGGTGCGGAAATAACGGAAACTCATAAGATGCCCAGACAGACCAACAGCACCCTAAAAGCATAAGCCACCAGCCTCGGCACCGTGAGAGTCAGAAAAAGGGGATGAAGAAACTGACCTCTGACAGGACTGTACGATCACCTAGACGTTACAAATGTCAGATGGGGCGCTGCTTAGCCAACTACTGTGTCAGTTCATCTCACCGTGTCTATTTGTACAAATCCATGATGGAAGGACTCAGCCAAAGATTACAAATCCTCACAGTGCCCCACAATGCCCACTGGCATGTTTATTTATCTTAATTAATTTCACTTCTGTTATGATCAAATAATCATGTCTCACAAATATGTTATTAAAGGCACACGTATGGTCCTGGTGCTTGCAGAGAGCTGTAGCCATCTGCAGATTTGAAAGAAAAAGCCCTATGAACTGAACCACTGATGACAAATTCTGTTCCCAAGCTCATGACAGTAGCAGGGAATGAGACAGATGACTCGGGGCTCTCATACATTAGGATTTTTCCCCATTAGCTATTTATAGGGAAATCTTTTAAAAATGTATATGCTTAAAAGTTTAAAGTGTGCAACTCAGGGCGGTACATTGATAAATGGCCATGCTATAGGTTACTCTGTCCCTTCACTTCAGACTTAATTTTATTGCCAGGGGTAACAGAAAATACAAAATGTTTCAAGTTCCTGATCTGAACTCTTAAATAAAAGGACGTTCTCTTCCTTAAGGAAAAAAATATAAGTGTTTCAGATATTTAAATAAAAGCATTTTACCAAGGGGAAAACATGTAATAATGAAAGAAAATAATGAGCAAAAAGCGATATGTGGACATACAGGAAATATATTTAAATTACATGGAACAGCTAGACAAAAATCCCCCAAGAGGAATCAGTGTGTATGGACAGCACTGGGTAGCTGTGTGTCCCTGTGGGAACAGCCCTGAAAGCGACGCCACGGTGGTAAAATTTCTAAGGAACTCTGTCTAATTACTAAATTCATTTAGTTCCTGAAGATCTCTAAAGGGCCATGCTGAGATGGATGGGGGCGGGCTTTCTATATAATCAGAGGACACACTTGGTTGTCAGATCCTGAGTTCATCCTAGACAATGGACGTCTAGTTTATGTGTATCTAACAGCCAGGAGGAGGACAGCAGTAGACCAGATACGCATGATCACTGACCAACAGCCTCAGGCTCCTGAGAGGCCATGACTACAACCTTCCATTTGACCCTCAACTAGAACTCCCAGTCTAATACAGTGATGTCTTGTGGTGCAAACTGGCACCACAATTTAAATTCCTGTAACGAAACAGATGCAGGCTGGGAATATTCACCTCACAAAGATCACATTATTTGAACCTGAAGAGCTAAAACATGCTAAGCACAGCCTCAATTTTAAGTGTCTTTTTAAAGTTAATATCCACCCCCTTTTTTGTATTCTCTATAATAATAGGTAACATACATGAAGGGCACTGAGAAACCAAGGAAACCAACTCTGAAAGAAGTCTGAGGGACAGCACATAATGAGGACCTCTTTAAAGTAACAGCATTTGTTGTCTAGAATCTGTGCCAGTCTGGAATATATATATATATATATATATATATATATATATATATATATATATATATATATATATATATTCCATAGGAGGAAATCCAGAAGCTGAAGGAAATTAATAAAACTTCTCAAGACCTGGAAATGGAAATAGAAGCAATAAAGAAAACACATACTGATGGAATTCTGGAAGTGAAAAGTTTAGGAATTCGAACAGGAACTACAGAAGCAAGTTTCACCAACAGAGTACAAGAGATGGAAGACAGAATTTCAGAAAACCCAGATATGGTAGAAGAAATTAATATATGGGTTCAAGAAAATCCCAGTTCGAAAGCATTCCTGATACAAAACATCCAGGAAATCTGGGACACTAGGAAAACACCAAATGAAAGAAAATAACAATAGAGGGAGGAGGATAATCCTAGCTCAAAAGTCCAAAAAATATTTTCAACAAAAATCACAGAAGAATAATCTCCTAACCTAAAGAAGGAGATGCCTATAAAGGTACAGAACACCAAATATACCAAAAAAAAAAGAAGATTCCACTAAACACACAGAACAGAGAGATAGAGAGAGAGAGAAAAGAAAGGGGAAAGAGAGCGAGAGAGAGAGAGAGAGAGAGAGAGAGAGAGAGAGAGAGAGAGAGAGGAAAGGGAGAAGAGAGAGATCGACAGAGAGAGAGGCTATTAAAAGCTGCAAGAGAAAAACATGGAGTAACATATAAAGAAAAACCTACTAGAATTTCACCTGACTTCTCAGTGGAGACTCTAATAGCCAGAAGGGCCTAGACAGATGTGCTGCAGATGTTACAAAACCAAACATATCAGCCCAGAATACCACACCCACCAAAACTTTCAATCATGATAGGTGGAGAAAACAAGATATTCCGTGTGATAAAGTCAAATTTAAACAATATCTGTCTACAAATCCAGCCCTACAGGAGGAAAACACCAACCAAAGATTACCCACACCCATGAAAACACAGGAAATAAATAATCTCACTCCAGCAAAACCAAAAGAAGGGAAGGGGACACACACACACACACACACACACACACACACACACACACACACACCAATAAATAAATAAATAGCAAAAATCAGCAATCATTGGTCGTTGGTCTCTCAATATCAATGGTCTCAATTCGCCAAAAAAAAAAAAAAAAAAAAAAAAAAAAAAAGACTAACACAATGAGGGAAAAATAGGATCCATCCTTCTGCTGAATCCAAGAAACATACTTCAACATCAAGAATAGACATTACCTCAGTGTAAAAGGTTGGGAAAAGATATTTCAAGCAAATGGATTTAAGAAATAAGCTGGTGTACCTAAATAAGGTCTAACAAAATAGGCTTGAAAACAAAACTAATCAAAAGAGATTGGGAAGGACACTTCTTACTCACAGGGGAAAAAAAAAATCCACCAAGATTTCAATTCTCAACATCCATGCCCCAGACACAAGGGCACCTGATATTGTAAAAGAAACACTGATGCAGCTTATTGACCCTCACACACTGATGGTGGGGGACTTCGATACCCGACTCTCGCCAAGGGACATATCATGCAGACAAAATATAAACAGAGACATAGACATTATAAACAAAATAAACCAAAAAAATATTACAGAACATTTCATCCAAACACAAAAGAATATAACTTCTTTTCAGTTATTTTCCTGGAACTTTCTCCAAAGTTGATCACATACTTGGACACTAAACAAGTCTCTAGGGAAAGAAGAAAACTGAAATAATTCCTTGCATCCTATCAGACCACCACAGGTCAAAGCAGGATATCAACAACAATTAAATCCACAAAGAGTGGGCCAGGTGGTGGTGGCGTGCACCTTTAATCCCAGCACTTGGGAGGAAGAGGCAGGTGGTTCTCAGTGATCTTGAGGCCAGCCGGGTCTACAAAGTGAGTTCCAGAACAACCAGGACTGGAAGAGAAATCCTGTCTGGAAAAAGCAAAAAGAAAAAAATGGGGTGGTGGGGGAGAGCTAATGGAGCAAGGGGAACACTCATCCATTGCTGGTAGGAGTGCACACTTGTACAGCCATTATGACAATCAATATGTGGTTCCCCCAAAAAATTAAAATTGATCTACTTCAAGACCCAGCAATACATCCCTTGGGTATATACCCAAAGGACACTCCATCCTACCATTAGGACACTGCTCAACTATTACATCTTTATTTATAATAGCCAGAAACAGGAAACTATCTAGATGTCCCTCGGCCTAAGAAATAGATAAACAAATGTGGTACATTTGCACAATGGAGTACTACTTATCTGTTTTAAAAAAATGTTATCATGAAGCTTTCAAGCAAATAGATGAAACTAGAAAAATAAACCATTCCAAGTAAGGAAAGACATGTATTACACATATGGTATGAACATATATGGTATATATTCACTTAAAATGGGTATTAGCCATCAAGTAAGCAATAACCAAGCTATGCTACAGCTATAGACCTGGAGATGTTAGGTAAGGTTGTGGGGTCAGTGGAGGGGAGAGGAGGCAGGTATCTCTGTGGAAAGGGTAAAAAGAATAGATTTTGCAGGTAGATAGGGGGCAGGTGGGGATAAGAGATAGATGAATCAGGTGGGATGGGGAGATGGGGTGGAGGGAGAGAGTTCAGAGAGAGAGCTCTTGCCCAACACTGCTTGGAAGGCCAGGAGCCAATGGCGGGATAGTCCAGAGACCTAAGAGTAGAACCCAGCAGAACTGGTCTAAATAAAGAAACCAGGGAGATGATACTCCAGTGCCTTGTGGAGTCATCATCGGAGAGGCTTCCTCTGGCAGCAGATGGGAGCAGGTGCTGAGACTCACAGCAACACATTGTGTGGACAGTCTAAACTGGAGGTCTTCATGGGTCCTTCCCCTCAGAGCTCCAGGGATTAACAGGTAGAAATATTGCAAGATCCAGAAGGGATGAAGGACACCGGGAGAATACAACCGACTGAATCAGTTAGGAAGGGCACATATGGGCTCACAGTGACTGAGCCCTCACGCATGGCCCTGCACGGGTCTGCACCAGATACTCTGGGTATATGCATAGCTGTTAGCTTGATGCTTTCGTGGGACTCTTGAGTGTGAGAGTGGGTGTGTCTGACTCTTTTGCCTGCTCTTGGGACTCTTTGCCTCTGGTTGGATTGCCTTGCCCAGCTACAAGTGTGAGGGCTTTTGTCTTGTCTTATTTTTTTTTTGTTGTTGTATGTGTTGTCTCTCGGGGACCTGCTGTTTTCTAGTGGGAGACAGAAGAGGGGTAGATCAGAGGGACAGGAGAGGTCAGGGTGGGCCGGGAGGAGTGGAGGCAGGGGAAATTGAGAGAGGGATGTACTGAATGAGAGAAGAATCTATTTTTAATTTTAAAACATCATGCTTTGAAAGAAGAGGCGATGATGTGCGTGGAATGTTCTGTTTGGAAAATGGTGCTGTATGAAGGCAATTTAGTTTTGTAAAAGCAAGTAGGTTCCAGTGCAAACTAAAGCAAAGTGAATGACCTTGGGAAAGTAATTAGACTTTGTATTCTTAATTCACTCATCCATACAAGGAGATATATAAATATATATGTGTGTATGCATATTATATATATGTATGTATGTATATAATACATATATATACAGATACACACACACATCACTTCCTTTTGAAATTATTTTTTACATTTGGTATTTTACAAAAACATTTTTGTAACAAAACAGCAAGGCCCCTAGATTTTTCTCTGAAGAACTTTGCATTATTAAAGGTACAGAAGGCATATAAGAACTATGACTACTTCTAAGAATTTTTTAAATTATTCACTCTTCAGACAAGCGCCATTCGCACATTTTAAAAATACCTTGAGCATATTTTAGAAACATATCAGAGTGCATAATCCCTATGGGCAGTCTTTGTTTACTGTAAGGCAATATAAGCTGTAGGAGTCCTATTATTGTTAGCACCAGAAAATCCCGCATATGCCAGCATTAAATTCTTACATTTACTATTAAAAGTCTTGATTCCCAGTGTAAACAAAACAAACATGTTCAGTTCAAACAAGTTTCTTGGACGAACAATTCATGTGGATGCTGCCACTTTGAGTTCAGAAAATCTGGTAGGACCAGATTATTGCATAAGACTCATCTTCGCTCCCCCATCCCCTCAACAGCACTGGTTCCGATTCTAACGAAAGAAGCCGTCTATTGCTCATGCAGCTCTGGATGAACGGGTTTTAATTTGACCCTCAAGAGTCAGTCTAGCCAAATAATAACAATGAAAATGCATGAGAACAGCAATTTCAACCCGGCTATTTCACAGACAAGCTTATTTTATGCATCAATAGCAAATAAATCAAGAAATTGGATGGACTCGCTGAATGTCTTTCACTGCTGTGAGTAAATCCATCTAGCTAGCGTAACAAGCAGTTCCGAAGATTGGAGTGTAAGCCGAGAAGAAATATTGATTGATTGCTTTATTTAGGGTGGAACTGCAATACCACCTATGCAAGGGATTTAGCATATGTAGCCAAGCAGTACCATCTTGTTGCTATAACCTTAACTGCAAGGTAGGTTGGACTCACGTGTGTGGAGTCCCATCCCACAATTTAAGCCCATCTCTAACAGTGCAACAGTTCTACCAAAGCTAGAAGCATTGGGTAGATGCAGGTGACTGCAGCCTACACTAGACGTCTAAAACGCCACATTGCAATGTAGCCTTGGATCCACGGGAATGTCAAAATCCATCCATAGGAGCTAGCCTTGCAAATCGTGCTCTGCGTGGGAGACACCCAGTAAAACCACCATCCCCTCCTTCACTGCCCAGGCATCATCTTCTTCCTGTAAATGATGATGCAAAGAAGCCCTACTCTATAGTGAATATACGTCATACTAAAGCAACAGGAACAGAAAAGATTGTAAGAACACCTGGGTTAGCGGTTTATTTGCCCTCGCAGAAAGCTCCTTGAAGCTGTAGTTTCACCACTGGATTATTCTGAGAGCCACTTTCCAAAGGAATACTGTTATCTAGATGCTCTTCAGTAGCTCTTCAAATGTGAAGAACCAAGCTCTAAACAAAAATAACACTCCCTGTACCACCTGCTTAGAAATTAAAAGGTCCTAATTTTATTGATATTCTGAAGGGGGGATCTCAAAAGCTTTGTGTATCCACAAAGAAATATACAATGCTTGGGTCTTTGGGTTCTCCTGTAACATGAAACAAATCCCAAAGACCTCTATGATCCTTTTAGAGGAAGGTTATTCAACTATTACAGCCAGCAGAGGAGAACAAAGCATATCTTGGGGAGAGCTGGTGCCGCGGAATAATCCTTCCGTAGACTGTGTGAACATACATCACTATGATTGGCTTAAGAAACAAGCTGACTGGCCAATAGCTGAACAGGATAAAGTTAGGCGGGAAAGACAAACTTTTGAATGCTGGGATGAAAAAGGGCGGAGTCAGAGAAGTCGCCAGTCAATGGCTGAGGAAGCAGGACATGCAGAAAATGAGGTAACAAGAACAGATAAGAAATATGGGTTAATTTAAGTATAAGAGTTAGGTAGTAATAAGCCTGAGCTATCAGCCACACATTGATAATTTATATTAAGTCTCTCAGTCGGTTGTTTAGGAAGTGGCTGCTGGATTTTTGGGAGGAGGCAGTCAGGACAGAAGAACTCTGCCTACAAGGTAATGCTCTGGTTTCATTCTGTGTGTAAAAACAGCATGAGCAAGAGCAATGTATGAGGGGAAGTGGTTTATTCAGCATAGAGGTCACATGTCCATCACACCAGGAAAGGAACTTGGAGGAAGAAATCATGGAGGAGCTCCATGCTGATTGGCTCACAAGCTCAACTTTAGCTAGTTTTCTTGTACCGACCCAACCCACCAATCCAGGGAATGGTTTTACCCACAGCGAGCTGGAGCCTCCCGCAAGCATCAACCATTAAGACAATCCCTCCAGACATGCCCACAGGCTAATCTTAACCAGGAAGTCCTTGGGAGACTCCTTTCTCTTGACTCTAAGAAATGTCAAGTTGACAGATAAAGCTAACAAAGCAGGGCCAACTGAACTCTCTTCCCACGGCCTGATTTCTCTCTCCAAGGTGGTCTTACACTGTGCGAGATGCAAAGTGCCTCTTAGAAAAATGAAAATTGCTTCAGGTCCCACATCTTAAATGGGGTCACGGGAAAATGTACCTATCCAAATTTACTGTGGTGCAAAACGCTGCATGTGCCTTCTTATCAGAAGGGAGTTGTCTTGCCGGGCCCCATAAGTTGATTTCGTGAGTTACAATGGGATTCAAGAACAGAAATAGTGGAAACGCTTAACACAAAATCAATGGGGAAGTTACCTCCATCAAGTGAAAGTTTCAGAACTTTCAGAGATGAATATGAATTGCCAGAATAGAATTGTTTCTAAAGGCTTGGGTTTTATGTACTTGGATGTGATGTCCCTGGGAGACTTCTGGAGGCTGGTGATTACCTGCTCCTTGGCTGTGACACATTGACAGCTACACTATAGCTACATGCCTCCTCTATGCACCCCGATCTCTACACTAGAGGGCTGCAGAAGTAAAGTCATGTGTCCCACCCCTGAATTTTATATCTCCCAGCAATGTCAAGGAGAATTGTTAGCATGGGCACTTTGCAGCTGTCTGGGGTATCCACTTGATTTGACAGGTCCTTCAACTGCTGGTAGGTATGACACGTACCCCACTAATCCCATCTGCATCCCCTGTGACCAGATGACAACCCTCTCAAGAGCAGAAGCATAGGGTAGTCTTCATTTCCTCATTCACACAACCACGTGTCTCACATGCAAGGCCACGTGGCTTGTGCTCTGTAGGCAGGCAGAATAATGAAGCCACCAGACACTTGACTAAGCTGTTTCTAGCAAATCATATTTCCCCCCATTTCCCCCCCCCTCAACTGAGGCCTAAGGTGGGAGCTCATAAGATTTGGTACAAAATAAAAAAGGATCCTAAGTGGGAGGTTTGAGTAGCTGGGGGTGGGGGGTGCAGTTCCAGCCAGCCATGGCCACAGGCAATCAAAGAGCATTGCTGTGAGATGTGGAACTGGGAATAGTTTATCACCTAGTGAAACAGGGGGAAATGAGCGCAAATGCTTTTGTTCCTTACCGTACAGAGTGGAAAGAAATTGAATAAATACCCTGGTTGCCCAAATCACTAGGCTTCATACTTGAAATGACTGAGTGAAAGATAAAAAAAAAAAAAGAGTTGTCAGAAAACCTCTTCTCTAAAATGGGCTGTTTAAGCAGCTCCTTTCCTCAAGCAAAAATACAACTTTCTGATTTATAAAGTGTATGTTGCGGTGGGAGTGTCATGGAAAAGGTTCTTTAGACTCTTCAAGGCAAGGGAGTGATAACGTCAGCTGGCTACATTTGTGGAGAAAGAGCTAAGCCCAGCGCCTTGGGCTTGACGCTTCTGCCTTCTTTCTGCCTATCCCAGAGAAGAATGATCTAGACAGTGAGGGAGCTTATTGCAGAGGGGCTGGGATGTGACAATGTGAGAGTCCTCTCGTCATGCACTTTTCCAGTGGTTATTGTGATGTGACCACACTAGCTGACTGTCACTCCCCGCCCTCCTGAGGCGATGCACCCAACAATTTTACCCCTGCTTCGTGTCTGCAGCACAGACAAGGACAGGCTGTCTTTTCTACGAGTGTAGCCGTAGCTTTTCCTGTACTTCTTCACTTGGCTTGCAACGTCCATCAGTTTCTTCTATAGACACAGCTCAGGTCCATTTCCAAGGCCAAAGTGGCCAGCAAGCTGTTTACATCAGAAGGTGTGGATGACTGGCTTTCTTTTTTTCTTACTTTACACACACTCACACTCACACACACACACACACACACAAACACACACACACACACACACACACACACACACACACACCCTATTTTACATGTTTTTCCTAGTTTCTCTAAAAAATTCCCCCAAAGATGGTTGTAGAGATGACTCCGTGGTTAAGAGCTCATACCGTTCTTGCAGAGGACCTGGGTTTTATTCCTAGGACCCCTGTTAGGTAGCTCACAACCACCTGTAACTTCAGCTACAGGTGATTCTGGCTTCATGGGGGCGCCTATGTGCACACACATGCACACATCATCATCATCGTCGTCGTCGTCAACATCATATGAATCTTTTTAAAAAATATCCTAAAAAATATTTTTGTTAAATTGTCTTGTAAATGAGAAAACAGCAACAAAAATTCCTGTGTGTAATTAAAGCTCAACCTAATGAAGAACAAATCAATGATTGTAGAAAATCTTAGCCTACCTTAAACATCTCCGTCTTGAGCAAAATCTATAGCTTTTAAAAGTCATTTAGCCTGACAGCTCTTTACCGTAAATAATTAAGAATTGGAGCGTGATGTTTAAAGGGGGGAGGGGAGTTATTTTTTCACAGGTGGGGATAAATTTCTAAGGCAAACACCATCTACTCACACCGAAATCCCACAAGAATTTCATATGGGCAGATTCACTGCTGTGGAATAAAGAAGGAATTGGTAACGCTTACTCCCATGAAGGATTTTCTGATACAGGCAATGCCACCTGCTCTAAACAAACAGGAAATTGGCAAGGCACTGGGGATGAGTGTGCAAATAGTGGGGAACAAGTCTAGGCTAGTGATTCCAAGAGAATAGGGAGGTGATACATGCCCTCTAGACCCCACTTGCCACCTAGAAGCAGTTGCAGTTAAATAAAGGCAAAAAGGCTGGAACTCCCCCTGTGGTGAACAGGTAAGTACTGTTGTTTGGAGAGATCAGAGTTCCAGAATCTACACAACACAATACTGGAGACAGGGACTGCTCAAAGAGACAACCTGACACCCACAGAAGTGTCCACCTCAAATGACTGCCCGAATACTGCTCTACACCTGTGAGAGGTAAGATTCCAGAACGCCCGGGCAAAGACAGAAAACAGCACGGTGAAAACTTAATTAAGAAAATGCAGGGTGTGTGTGGGGGTGCAGCAGACACAAACAGATGACAACTAACAAGATGTATAGGCTTAAACCAAAACATATGGGTAACTGAAATTAATATAAATGGCCCATGTGCCTGCTGTATCCAGCTCACAGCCTGTGGAGCTGCCTGTGGTGCAGGACAGCAGCAAGCCAGACTCAACACCAAATCCTAACTGACTTTAAGCTATGGTATTTGTTGCTATGTCTTCATATACGATGCATGATCCTCCAGTACCTACATTGTAGATGGCAATGGCATGTCGCCATGTCAAAGGCTTGAACATGCCTGACTCCAGTAAGGAGGCAGAAAGAACTGTATTATAAAAATAAAACCACACTATATGTTCACTCTAACAAACTTCAATGAAAGAGTTAACTTACATGTCTTTTTTCTTATTATATTTTTATTACAGTTTTTTAGCCAGGTGGTACACACACCTTTAATCCCAGCACTCGGGAGGCAGAGACAGGCGGATTTCTGTGAGTTCAAGGCCAGCCTGGTCTGCAGAGTGAGTTCCAGGACTGACTCCATAGTTACTGACAAACCCTGACTTGAAAAAAAATTAAATTATATTTTGATCACATTCTTCTCCTCCTCCAAATCCTTCCGGATCCTCTCCCCCTCCCTGACCATCCAACTTTAAGTTCTTTCTCAAAAGACAAACAAAACAATTGCAACAAAAGCCCTCCAAACCAAGTAAACACAAAGTAAACCCCCCAAAAGAAACAAACAAACAAAACCCTGCAACTAAAGAAAAGCACACACAGAAAGAGAAAAGAGAAAACCTGTGGAGTGAATTGTAAGTTGGTTAACTAAGGAACATGCTCCTGAGGCCTGCCCTGGAGTAGTTAATATACCCAGCTTCACTCCACTACAGAAAACTGACTTTCCCTCTCTCAGCAGGTGTAAGTGACAGATCAGTTGTTAACTTTTAACCTAATGGCTAGGTTTCCATTCATTCATTTTAAAACAAATACAGCAAAGCAAGATAAAGTAAAGTTAAAATGAAATACAACAAAGCAAAATAATCACCTACGCAGATAATCCATAAAAGTGTAGAAAAGCCACTAAAACTTATAAGTGCATTTACCAAATACGCAAGACACCCTATCGTTATGAAGAGATCAATTATATTTCTACATGTTAACAACAAACAACTGGAAATTTATTTTTTAAAGAAACAATAACATGATTTTATCAAAGTTGAAATATAGGAGAATAAATTCACTATGAAGTAACATCGAATTACTAAAAACTACAAAATCTTGCTAAGGGCGACTTAACAGAGAGAAAGGCCACATTGATGGGCCAAACTACAATAGTGTTGAGATGCAACCTCTCCCTAAACTAAATTCAACACACTCAGAATCTCATCAGAACATGAATGAACTGGGTAGTTTCATGTCAACCTGACAAAAGCTAGAGTCATTTGAGAGGAGGGGACCTTAATTAAGAAATCTCTCCATATGACTGGGCTTTAGGCAAACCTGCAGAGCATTTTTGTAATTAGTGACTGATGGGGGAGGGTACAGCCCATCATGGGTGATGTCATCCTGGGTTCTAAAAGAAAGCAGGCTGAACAAGCAAGCCACAGGGAGCAAGCCAGTTAGCAGAAATCCTCCATGGCCTCTGCATCGGCTCCTGCCTCCAGCTTCCTGTCCTGTTTGAGTTCCTGTCCTGACTTCCTTCCATGATGAACAGTGCTGTGTGAGGTGCAATCTGAATGACCCCTATCCTTCCCGATGGCCATGGTATTTCATGGAAGCAATAGAAACCCTAAGGTACTCCATGAGGTTGCCCTGGGTCTGTCCACCTTTTCTAGCTCTGACTCAGAAAGGAATGCTTTTCTTTCTTTCTCTCTCTCTCTCTCTCTCTCTCTCTCTCTCTCTCTCTCTCTCTCTCTCTCTCTCTCTCTTTCTAGTGCTGCCTGAAGCCTGGGTGTATTTTTTTGTCTCAGGCACCCTTATTCTTTCCACAGAGCTTCCCCATCGTACCCTGTGGCTGCCTGTCTGCACGGCTGACCTCCATGCCAGCCTCCCTTAAATTCCATCCTCTCTCTCTCTCTCTCTCTCTCTCTCTCTCTCTCTCTCTCTCTCTTTCTCTTTCTCTCCTCTCTGGCTCTCTTCCTTCCTTCCTCCCCCTCCCCCCTTTTCTCTTCCACTCTCCTTTACTGGCCAGCTGCTGAGATTTATAGCTTGCCTACCCTGGGATTCTTCTTTTAAACGTTAATAAAATTGTCTTCTTAGACTAAAAGCACAAAACAAAACAAGCCATTAAACTCTCAGTAGGCTTTTGGGTAATGATGACAAATTGACTCTATGGAACTGAAAAAGTCAGACTATTCAAATGTATTTTTAGAAAGAACTAGAAACTAATAAAGAACTTGCTAATTAATTTCAGGACAGAGATATAGCTCAGTGATGGACTACATACATGCCTGGCTGACATCAGGCCCTCAGTCCAAGCTCTCTTGAGAAAGAAAAGAAAAAAGAAAAAAACAAACAAAACAACAACAAACAAACAAAAAAACCTCACTACTTTTAAAACTTTCTAGAAAATTATAGTAATCATCAAATGAATCTTGATTGTCAGACATACATAACCAGGGAATAACTTAAATCCAAAAGTATAGCTCATGATCACCCAAATGACTTTCCACACAAGCACCAAGATGCCTCAAGGGGATAATGACTTGCCCGTCAATAAATGGTGTTAGACCTGTGTGCAACGATCAGAAGCTTTAAATAAAACTTTATTCAAAAGTAAAGCATACACCTGCACGTATTTTTGGAAGAGTTCACAATAGAAAGCTTTTACGACCTCAGGTCATGTGGAGATTTTCTAGAAAACAAAAACCACAATTGAAAAAGAAAACAGCCCAGCCCCAGTGTGAGACAAGCCCCTCTGCTTCTGGGCTGCTGGCAGAATGTCTCAGTCTCCCAATGCCCACGTGGCCCCCATACTTTCCTTCAACTGTGCCTTCCCTGACAGGATAGGCTGCACTATTGAAATTATGAGCCAAAACAAATTTTTCCTTCTTGTTTTCCCTCTGAACAGCTGGGCCACCTCTCAAATCCTCTGAAACTTACTTTTAAAACAGAAAGTCAGATAAATGTAATTAAATGAAACCACCATTATTTATTAAAACATGAGCATAAAAACATATGCCTCTTGCTTCCTATCACTACACACCAGGGTGTAAGAGTTGTAATTTTGCAAATGTAGCTGAAGGTGACCTACAACTCCACACCCTCCAGTGCAGGTACACTGTGCATGGCTATGCAGTAAATAATGAGATTTTAACCAATGGTTATATTTTAGAATGCAAAGAATACATGTAACTGCAGCTCCATTGTGGAACTCGTAGTTTGCTCTGGCAGGGTTTATTACTTTAGTACCTTATCTGAATTATCATTTCATTCAAGTTTTCTAACTTTTTAATCAGTGTCACTCATTTTCAATAGATTGTATTGAAAGTAACACTGGGAATAATATGATGTCCACCCTCTTGAAGTTTCACTTCCAAACTGTTTTGTCAAAACTTGAAAAACAAACGCGTTGACTAGAAGAGGTTCTCCCAGCTTTGCTTCCACACGTGTTGTAATATATCTTGTAACACTGAGCACATTTCCTCATCAATATGAAAATTAAACTTCAGGGAATGACCTCATAAATAGGTCCAAGGAGGAGAAGGATGCTGAGAACAAGTTAAAGACATTTTCAGGTGATCAGAGCCTGTTAAAATGCACTATTTAAATGTGTGACGTTCAGAATGAATCAACATCCAAGGCTGTAAAGGAGCTACGCCGTATAAGAAGGGTATACTGGCAAGTGCAGATCTCAATCACCTTGAAGTGGGCGTGTGTGTGTGTGTGTGTGTGTGTGTGTGTGTGTGTGTGTGTGTGTTCTGTAGGTTTAAATATTGAACATAAAGACTCATGAACAGACATGCATGCACACACACACACACACACACACACCATTTCATTATCAAATCAATCAGGACAGTATTGAATTAAACCAAACAAAACTGCTTTCCCTGCCAGGACTCCTCAGAATCCTCCATGTGCAGATCTACACTGTGATTCTAAGCAGAGAGAGGTCCATGCTAAACACAGTGTCCTCGGATTATTAGTCAGTGAGACATTTTATCACAGATAAGTGACCAGCAGTTGTATTTGAAAAAATAAACCCTGGATTATATGACTTGAAGCATAATGTATTGTCCCTCAGAAGGCTTTTCCTTTTGTTTTAGGTATGGGAGCACAGCTCTCCAAGCCATGTCTCAACCTTTGGATGGGGGCTCCTTTCATTAGTTCTGCTTCGTAAAGGTTAAAAGCAATTATTGTCTTGTTTGTTTTCTAATAGTTTCTTGGAACATGCCAGTGCACACAGCAGGACAGGAAGTGGGCATGGAAAACAGACCCTCCTAAAAGGACCTGTTCCCAGATACATACATACACACACACAAGCACACGTTTGTCTTCCATAAGTAATTATAAAGTATGCACAGGAAATTTAGCTTATCTTAAATGATTGAAATTTATTCTATAAACCTAGGAGAGTTGCTCCAGTTCATATCAGACAGACGTTCCTTTTCCCACTTATTTGATAATTTTTTTTATTTTTTTTTATTTTACATGTTGATCCCAGTTCCCTCTCCCTCCCACCCTCCCTCCCTCTTAGCCTTTCTGCCCCCTCACATGAACCCTCCCATCCCATCCCCCCCACACACACTCCACATGTAGGGCTATGCCATCCAGGTGGGGTCATGTAAATCTGTCAAGTCATTTGAAGTAGGGACTAGGACTTCTGTCTCTAGGTTAAGGGAGTATCCTTCCATGGGGGATGTGTCCGCAAGGTCCTTTTGTGCACCAGGGATAAATCCTGGTTCCACTGTCTGAGGTCCCTTAGACTGCTCAGTCCTTCTAGCTGAGACCCATATTCAGGGTGCCTGAGTCAGTCCCATGCTAGATTCCTAGCTATCAGTCGGGAGGCTGTTAGCTCCTCCTTGTTCAGGTCAGCTGTCTCTATGTGTTTCTGCAACCTGTTCTTGTCCTCTCTATATATATCTGGATTCTAGTTCAAGTCAGTGTTTAGTTATGGGTGATTGCTTCTGTTTCCAACAGTTATAGACTATCTTTGTATCTATTATTTGACAAGGCCACAAATATAAACAATGTATCCTGGGGGGCTGGAGAGATGGCTCAATGGTTACCAGCTCCTCTTGTAGAGCACCCTTCCCAGCACCCACACAGTGGCTCATGGCCACCTATAACTCCTGTACCAGGAGATCTGATACCCTCTGACCTCCACAGGGACCATGCATACACATGGTGAAAAACATACATGAAGTGAATAAAGATATAAAAAGTTAAACAATAAATAATCAATCTTACTACACGTGCCTCCAACACCCCCTCCAGATCCCCAGACAGGCACTCAACACAGCCCGCTCTTCCCCAAACATATTTTCACACGCTCCCTCTTCATTGAGTCCTAGTAAGGCCGCCGACTAGACTGGAGACTCACATGGGTGGATTGCTCTTGTGCAGCTAACCATAGCTGCCATGAGTTCATGAATGTGATAGCCATGTCCAGGAGACAGCACTTCACAGCTCTCCTCCCCATCATCTAGCTCTTCGTGCCTTTCTCCCCTCTTCCATCATGTTAGCTAAGCCTCCATGGGGGACAGGAGGATGGGAAGATGGGGGATGGGAGGGAGGGAGGATGGATGAGAGGTAGGATGTGAGAACAGGAAGATGGGACAGGAAGGGAAAGAGAATTGTTCATGCCTCTCTGACATTTCTATATGTCTTAGGATAAAAAGTAAGAGCAACTTCACTTGGTACATGTTTTGAAGGCGGTTTCTGCAGTAAAAGCCTTAGAAAACACAGTGGTTTCTTCTCCTGAGCAGGGCATATTTGCTTGTAGTTCAAAACACAAAGACACCGCCTTCTATTTTTTTTAAGGTGAAGGTAGGGCTGGTTTGTTACCAGCCCCACTTAAAAGAATGGTCCTTGCACATTTTCAAACATCAAGGCTCCTGGTACCCACATCAGGCAACTCACATCTACCCATAACTCAGCTCCAAGGACAACTGATGCCTCTCTGGCCTCTTCAAGCACCAACACATGCATGTACATACCCACACACATACAAACATAATTAACATGGAGTACATCTTAACATGGCAAGGCTACTTTGCCTTGACCTTAACCCACTTGCATTTATCAATTAATTTGGTACCACTGTGACCACTCTTATTTCAAAAGAAAAAAATAAGTTGGAACCATGTATTTAGTTGCATGGTTTCTGTCCACTGCATTGGGGAAGGTCTGGTGGAGCAGATCATGTCACAGTGGCTGCAGCAAATGGAGGGAGTTTGTGCACATCATGGGAGACACCAGGAGTCGGAGAGTAAAGAAAAACCAGAGGCCAGATAACACTGTCATAGATCCTACTCTCAGTCACCTTCCTGGACCACCTATGCTTCACCTCTTGAGGGATCTACAGCATCCCAGAACAATGCCACCACTTTGGGAACACACAGGGAACATGAGCCACTATGCAACATTTCCAATTCAAATCATAACCCTGCTGCACACGGAATGTGATAGTGTGGATGTCACACTCCTGGTTCTCAGGGTGACTGGGGAACATTGTCTACACGGAGTTTATGCTTCTTCCTAGACTATGAGTAATAACATCCTTTGTCTATGACCCAGGAGTCGTGCATCTTTCTGAAGGCAGTCACGAAACTCTAACACACGCTCTTATTAGCTTGCAAAAAGGAAAAATCTCAGGCCCCTCATATTTCCTTGACAGCTGTAACATTTACACTTGGATGACATTTTCAGGTAAATATCTTCCCATGTAGCAAGAAAGGTTTGAAGATGTCAGCAGAGGATTGAGTGACACAAAATGGAGATTGGAAGGAGCCTTGGCCCGTGCTCATATAGACAAACACTTAGTATGGGTCCCTAGAGGCTGCCCCTGTAAGGTACGACCGAAAAGTCAAAAGAATATGAGAGAGGTACAGTTTCTGAACATAGTACTTTGACTTCATGACCATGCTGTGCTCTCTTACACTAGTGACTCCAGGTCTTATAAGAAGTTGGCAGGGAGTAACTGGGAGAGTTAGTATGAGTATATTCTCCTGACCCGGGCAAACATAACAAAAAAAGAAGGAAGGTAGGGGAGAGAAGAATGGGAGGAGGGAGGGAGGGAGGAAGGGAGACAGGAAGGAAAGAAGGAAGGGAGGGAGGAAGAGAGGGAGGGAGGGAGGGAGGGAGGGAGACAGGAAGGAAAGAAGGAAGGGAGGGAGGAAGAGAGGGAGGGAGGGACGGAGGGAGGGAAGAACAGTGTTCAAACTTCAGTAGCTCTATTTGTAATGAAATAATCAAAGTGCCTGCAACATATCTGCAATTCTAGAATGGAAGGGAGGATTAGAAAGGTACTTTATAGGGACAAATTGCAAAGCACAAAGTTCTGAAAAAATAAATTCTTATGAAATTGGAGAAGTACATGCAGAATGTCGTTTATTCTTTAAAAGAGAAACAAACAAGCAAAAAACCCAAACAAACAGCTTCTGCTTTGTTCTTTAATGCAGAATAGTGCGTAGTTCCATAAAGTGGCCATGTTTTAATTCTCAGTGACTAAAAAGTGAGGAAAACGTGGTAGCGAAAAAAAAAAGATAACTTAGCAGGTTTAACTAAGATTACAGCCTTTAACATGGGGTAATTCTCCTGAATTATCTGGGTGAGATTCACCTAAATACAGGAACCCTTAAAACGGGGCAGAGATACATCACAGGGAAGGCAGAAAGATTCATAGCAGGAGAGGGAGGCCACCCCCACCATGGCAACAAGAGAAGGACATAGCCTGCCTTTGTTGGGGGCCCTGGTGCAGTCCATGACACAGAGCCTGTAAGAGCAAAGACTGGCTCCCAGGTGACGGTCATCAAGGAAAGGGAGACCCCAGCCCTACAATTACCTGGAACAGTATGTGTGAACAAAGGCAGTAAACTCATCTCTAGGGTCTCCAGAAAGGGTCAGCACAGGAAACTAGACAGTGTATCCAGCTTGTCTTCGGGTCTCCTTGGACTTGTGACCCACAGAAATATAAGACTAAATACTGGAAATGACCTAAGTACTAACAGCATGGCTATTAGTTATAGAAAAAAAATTTAAAGAATAACATAGATCCTATATTCACTCTATTAACACAGGGGTGTAATTTGTATGAATATATATATATATATATGTGTGTGTGTGTGTGTGTGTGTATACATATAGATAGAGAGAGAGAGAGAGAGAGAGAGATAGATGTAGATGTAGGTATAGATATAGATAGGTATCTTGAGGGTTGCAGCAAACATGACCCAATAATCAAGCTATGGGGATGTTGCCAGTTTTTAATTCAGGTGTCAGTTTTTGGCCTACAGACATTAGCCCAGTAAATAAAACAACTTGATAAATAATTGAAACTTTGCTATCTGATAACTTTTCAATTATTCAATGACAAAAGATAATAGAAGCCTCGTTGCCACAGAGTTTGACTAACTACTCTCTAGAGGATTTACTTAACTCTTAGAGGGTGACCATGATTTCAAGGCTACAACAACAGGCAGGGTTGAGAAGTCCTCGTTTGGATTAATCTTCAGTCACTGAACAGGAGGCCACCGTGGGTTAGTGGAGTGGCTAGGTTAACATTTGCATCTTGCCCAGCCAATGACCTCGCCCTCTGAAAGAATCTTTCTTGCTACTTAGAGTGATTGGTGCTGACTCCTCGTTGAGAACACAGCCTCTTGACTAGTCGAAACTTCAGATTTGAGTATTGTAATTCATGCTTTGGAAAAGTGGTAATATAATAATATAAATGACCATTCGATAGCTCACTGTAAGGATGTGAAGAAACTCTAAGACTGTCAATAAAGAAACAGGAACAGGGGGAGAGACCCTGTGGGGCATAATGAGTGACACAGAATGACTGTATCCCACGACAGCTCTGAATCAACACTAATAATGCCGAGGTCATTATGGGAGAATAACTCTTCACACAACTTCTTAGGACCTCTCTCACCTAACGTAACACACGGAGGCTGGTTATAGATTACAGATCGCACTGTCCCAAATGTCTCTATCTCAGGAGCAAAAGATTCTCTAGAGTCAACATTTTTACAGCCTGGTCATCCTCAGCAATGACATCAAAACCAAGATAGAAAAATGGGCTGGCAAGATGTCTAGGACTGGCAAGATGGCTCCATGGGAAAAAGCACTTGCCTGACAATCTCTGCCCAAAGGTCTGACAACCTGAACTAGATCTTGGGAACCCTGCAAAGATGGTAGGAGAGGACACGTACTATGTCATTCCCTTCTGGTTCCCATATGCACACAGTGGCACACAAGATCACGATGAATAAAAACAAGGTCTAAAAGAAATAAATAATACCGTACCATAGGTAAAATGATGCCAATAAAGGGACAGCAAAAAAATTTCAGAGGGGAAAAAAAGTCATTTTCTTACTGAGTTTGGCGTTTAGTTTTTAAAGTGCACCCAGTGGCCATAAAGGGCAAACTCAGAGCGGAGTTTCCAGGCTAAATGTCATGCAGTCTTTCTTGCTGTTTCAAAGAAGGACAACAGCAAATTCACCTCAGATATTTAAAAAAAAAAGAGAAAAAGAGTTTCTTATTTGAAAAAGACCCCAGAAAATGGGAATTACACATGTCCTATGCAACTCAAAGCAATACCTGTTTTCATAATATTTCCTTTTATACATATTTTTCTTCTGAAAATGACTCTTTGAAAATTCAATAAATGTTCATTTAGTACCTACTATGGGCTCATTTTATTTTATTTTTATTTATTTATTTTTTTGGGGGGGACAGGGTTTCTCTGTGTATCCCTGGCTGTTTTGGAACTCACTCTATAGACCAGGCTGGCCTCAAACTCAGAGATCCACCTGCCTCCACCCCTCCAAGTGCTGGGATTAAAGGTGTATGCCACTACCACCTGCTCCTTTTTTTTTTAAATAGCTTGATTTTGATATGATTCTGTTTTCTAGTATAATCCTCAAGATGAGGATCACTCCTTTAATAATTAGAAGAAATACACAATAGAAACAAAGGTTATATTACTCATAGGCTCTGGGGTACACCCCAGACTTGAGAGCCAAACACAGTAGTCAGAGGCAAATGGAGAGCCAGGAAATGGGGCCCTAAGACCGATAGCGTCATTGCGTCTAGCAGGTGTGAGGGAGTTTTAATTAGGACTTGGAGTGAGCAGGCACAAATTTCAGGAGTTCACTGAGTGACTACAAAGTCATTACTGTGCAATGTGTGCACAGCCTTGGGGATCATAAAGACCAGTGATCCCAGCCACACAGGGTCCATCTAGCTTCCCTTGAAGGAAGTAGTACCAGGGAGTAGGTACATAGCAGGCATCCACATGGACAGCACAGCCGATGAGCAAGGGAGATGTAAGGACCATCGGCATGTGTGATGCTGAGACCAGGACCTGTGTCAGCTGTGACACTGAGCCCAGCTTCCAGATGAAAGACAAACATTTGCTACAGAATCACATATCAAACCCTCACAAGGGGGCCTCACAGTTCTCTAGGCTCTATCCTACCTGCTCCCCGGGAGCTAAGAATCCTCACTGTGCCCACCCAGTTCCATCCCGCCCATGCCTTTTCCTTCCAGGTAGAGCCTATTGTGAGAAGCACCTAGCACCACGATCTCTTCCTCCACCTTCAAGTCCCTTGTGGGCAAGGAAGGACCCAAGCGTCTACAGAGCCTTCCATCTGGTAGACCAATAACTCAGTGTCAAACTCGCTGATGATTCCAGTGTCACAGATCCTGAAAAGCACCTTCATGTGTTGTCAGTGAAGAACTACCAAGCCTGGAGCTCAGCTATGGACAACTGTCCACAGTCAAGATGAACAGTTGCCACAAGAAGGACCCCAAGCATTTTCGTGACCCCTGAACCCTTTCCACTCACTTTTCCAGTGTTGACCCATAGCTGCACATCCACAATATGGACTTCCACTTCACTCAGTACAACTTATTGAAGACTATTGTTTTCACATTGTATTCATATTGGTAACTTTCTGCAAAATCAGTTAAATGCATAGGCCAATGTCTGATATTCTGTTGCTTTGGCCAATACATTTACCTTCTGGCCAGTACCACACTACCGTAACTATTTCAACTTTGTGGTAAACTTTGAAATTGGGACTTGAAGAATTTTGGGAAAGTGTGTCCTCAAACATTGCTTTTCATTTTCAAGACAGTTTAGACACTTTCTAGTTCCTTACTATTTCATATGAATTTTAAGATCACCTTGTAAGTTTCTAAAAAAGGAAATACACAGATGTGGTGATAGCTTCTTTGTACAAATAAAATAAAGCCTGTCGGAGGGTCAGAGAATGGAGATTGCCACTAGCTAACCATAGAGGTCTGGAGGACTGTACAGACAGACAGGAAGTGAGGTAGCTGGGCAGAAACAGGAAATAAGCAGGAACAAACAGGAAGTTGTTCTCTTCTCTACAGAGACTCTAAGGAGATAAGGTGTGCTGTGGCTTTCTTTTTCTCTTTGGTCTCTCAGCATTTCTCTCTATATCTGACTGGCTTTTTATTATCTATGCCAATTAATAACTCTATTTACACACAGACAATTGATTATCCCTTCATGTAATAACCACCTAAATGGTCAGTACCATAACTTTTGGCCAATCTCCATACTTGACCAAAGATTCTTAATGCGTAGGTATGAAAATTCTTTAAAGACAGAATGTCTTGGTTTTTCTATTGACCTCATTCTCTATGTATAAATAAATTACAAGGTTCTCTGTGGAAAATAAGCTGATAAATTTTGGGCAAACAATTCTTTTGCTAAGAACTTATTCATTGTCTTGGAGTTAGATGTTGAACTTGGAAATTAAGACAATGTGCTGAATGACAGAGAGAGGGGTTAACCATTTCAGGGTTATTTGGTGAAGACAAAATACATAGTCTGTGACTTATAAATGGCCTTTGGAGAGATACCTGATTCTATTTCATGGGTTTCTTTACGCCCTTCTGAAACCATTCACCCATGATGGTCAAGGACTTAGGCCAAAGAATCCATTTTACTCGAAAACAGGGACTAGTAAGCTTTCCTATGGAGAAGAACTGGCATACTGTATCATTTATCCGGCTTCTATTATGGCTACTCAACTCTGCCCCTGTAGCATTGAAGCAGCCATTGCCTAACATCAACCTATAATGACTATGTTCTAGTCTTTAAAATCTTTAAAGACATAACAACTTGGGTTTTTTTTTTTTTTCTATCTTTTAAACCTGTAAATTCCATGCTTTCTGGAATAGACGTCAATAAGAAAGGACAAGATGTTTATGTATTTGAAGATTTGGGTCATGAATCGGGTGAGCATATAGATTTGGCCACTATACAGTAGTTAATAATCTCTCTTCTACTGTTCTACTATATTGTATATGAAACACAATGCTGCCCTCTTACACATAGTGATGTAAACATTGAGGACAGGATGTTTCCAAGACCAATGTCCCCCATAGTATAAGCTAGAGTCTCAAGTACATCTCCAGACATTAAGCCAATCTGAAAATTGATGGGACCTTCCAATTGCTTGTCAGCATCTCATTTTGAAGGGGAAGGATTGCAAGAAAAGAGTGAGATTTTTTTCAGCCTGAGTTAGCTGCCACAACAACCCAAGACTTCTTCTCTAATCTGTTTCATTTGCTATAACAAAATGTCATAGACCAAGAGGCATAAGCAGCAGAAATTTATTTTCTTAAAGTAATGTGATCTACAGGGAGAATATAATTATTACCAGGACTCTCTTCTTGGTTTGTGAGAGATCTCTTCTCCTGCATCTCCATAGGGAATTTCCTTTGGGCCTCTCTGACTCTATTTCTAGTTCTAATAAGCAAGGACATCATTCATTCTGAGTTATAGTTCACCTGACTTTAACAGTCTGTTTAAAGACTGTTACCAAATGAGATCTCATATGGTGGAACTTCAATGTGCACATTTGGGAGAGAGGACACAATAGAGCCCCTAGTAGCTTCTCTCAGAAGAAACCCAACAAAACTCATTCTAAAAGCAATGCCTACAGCTGCCTTTCCTTTCCCATTACTAGTCTCTCTAAGCTTTACTGTCCACTCCATTTCCCCTCAAAGTTCACCCCAAACTGGTAAACCTCCCAGCTGAACCCCCATTCCTCTAGCCCAAAAAGCATTACATGTGCAGGTTTAAAACATAGCAGACAATATTCCTTCCCCCTTTCAGAACCTAGACTTTGTCCAGAAAGACAGAGCTACTCTCAGAGAAGTCATCATCGTGCAGATGATGGGCCAGATGTTAGCAACAGGAGCTAACATTTACACAAGACTTTACTACCAAGAAATACATATACACACATATGTACACATACACATATACTATGCCATGGCTTTGCCACTATAGTTTAGATGAGGAAAACAGGAAATCTATAAATTAAATGCAAACAATCTAGGCTTCAGCAAGTTTTGGGCTTCTCAACTCAAATACCCAGTGCTCTGATTGACTAAGTCATAGTTGGTACCAGGTACTGTTCATAAAGTTCTAGCTGCTGCCTCCCTGTTTTGAATTTTAAAAATGCTATGAAATACAGATTTGGCTCCTGCTTTCAAACATCCCTTGACCTTGGGCCTGGTGCAAAGCTGAATATCATAGAACTGTTTGAAGAGGAAGATGGCTGCCTTCTGGAGTCAGATTCAGGGGGTAAGGGAGAGACTGAGACCCAGATACCACCTCTAAAGAAAACCCAATCTACCCTCCTCCATCAGGGAAGTATCTACAAAGGTTTTTTTTAACCTCTCGAAATAACCATTATCGAAATAACCATGCTTTAAATATGTTGTCTTGATAGTTTTACTTCTGAGAAGTCTGCTATCATTCTCATCTTTTTACCTCCATACAGACATCATTCTACCTTTTTATTTTCTTTTTTTTTTTCTCTTTTTCTTATTTCCCCCTTTTTTTCTTTTTCTTTCTTTCTTTCTTTAGGTTTTTTTTTTGTTTTTTTTTTTTTGTTTGTTTGTTTTTTTTTTATTGTTGTGACAGAGTATGCCTATATAGATCCAGTTGTCCTGGAACCCCGGAACTCTCTGTAAACCAGTTTGTCCTTGAACTCCTAAAATCCCTCTGTGTCAGCCTCCTGAGTTCTAGAATTAAAGAACAAATATCTACCACCATGCCCGGCTTATAACACTGTTTTTAAAACAGATATTTTAAAGTTTATCATATGTATGTCTGTGTGTTAGCTTGCACATGTATACAGAAGGATGTAGGTACCCACGGAGGTCAGAGGAGGGTGCTAGATTCCACTAGTAGCACCCTATGTGGGTACTGGAAACCTAACTCCAGAATCCTGGAAGAGCAGCAAGCATTCTTAACCACAAGAGCCTGGAACAAGACCATTTTATATCCAAATGTAAGTTCCCCAAGGTCTGAAAAGCAGATCTGGTTCCAGTTATAAGGGAGAGAAGACAGGCCAATGGGATGAATACACAGGAAAAGCTAAACTCCAATCAAGTCTAGAAGGACCACAATTCCCTGTGTGTAGTTTAAATATAACTGGCCCCCATAAGCATATAAAAAGCGGCACTATTAAGAGGCATGGCATTGTTGGAGTAGGTACTGCTTTGTTGAAAGAAATGTATCACTGTGTAGGCAGACTTTGGGGTCTCACATATGCTCAAGTCAAGCCTAGTGTCTCAGACTACTTCCTGTTGACTACCGATCAAGACCTAGGACTCTCAACTCTAGTAACATGTCTGCCTGTTCCAACATGACGACAGTGGACTAAACCTCTGCAACTTAACTGAGCCAACCCATTAAATGTTTTCCTTTATAAGAGTTGCCATGGTCATGGTGCCTTTTCACAGCAATAGAAATCCTAAGACAGCCTGATTATTCTTGCCTCTACCGGTGTGATGAACACTAGGCAAAAGTTCAAAGTACCAACTTATAGGAAGAGGTGATGGAAACAATATAGAGGTACCCACACTTCCCCAAAACCAGTTTCCAAAAGGAAAATGGACTGGAGATGATCCCAAGAAATGGCTGGAGTCATCCCCATGGGAGACAGGCTTTGAGAGCCATTTCAGACATGCCCAGTAGACTTTTCTTAATATACTGTGTGTGACAGGCATTAGTAAGCTTGATCTGCCGGCAGCCTGTTTTATAGACACAATAGTCTGTAGGGGATAAAGCTTAGGAAAAATCCTCCCATCAAAATATTTTGTGTTGAAAAGAAATTGTCCAATCCTTCCCCTGCTGTCCTCTAGAAAAGCCTTTTATTTTCTAAAGGGCATGTTGCTTAAATCATCTCAACCAAGGCTGTGCAAAGCTCTTCAAAGGCCCTTCTCTAGCTGCCCTTGGGAGAGAATGCCAAAACACATTAGGTTATAGAGCTCCAATTTGAAAAAATGTTTCTAATTCAGACCCCAGTTTCCTTGACTAAATTCCATGGCATTGCTTCTCATCATATTTCCTCTTGGCAATATATATATATATATATCCATCCCTACCCTTCTTCTTACCCTTTGGATAGCAGTGAAGAGTTATTGTATCTCTCCAATTCATCACTTAGCTAAGACATATACAGTGTATTGAGTTATGTCCGCCTCTTTCTTCAGGCTCAAGTCCTTAATGTGATCTCTTTATCGTCACCAGCATTCTTCTGAGTAAAGATCTCAAAGTTAGGAGGCATTTTAAAAAGTCACTTAATCCAGCCACACAAGTGATATCCAAATCTTACCTACCCAGGAGACCCACAGACAAAGCTCCAAATGGTTCCTCAGCCTTCAAGAGACTCTTTTAATTTGAGGAGCAAAATTTAGTTTCTTATTATTTTGGGGGGTTGTTTCGTCTATTTGTGCTTCCATGAAGAAAAAAAGTGTGACTTCCAACTCCTTTTTTATACTCTAACAATCAAATGGAAAGCCTTCATATTGCATATATTTCTAATAAAATATTGGGAACGACTTATAAAGTCACTGAGGAGCCCTGAGACCCAGCTGATGTCAGGAAGTAAAGATGTTCTTAAGTATGGAGTGAGCAACTAGTTTAAGTGCCTGGATAAGGCATTGGGGAGGGAGACAAAGAAACGGGGTTTAAATATACAGGAGTCCAAGGGTATGAGAGAAACAACTTTGAATATCCTATAGTACAGTACGGTAATTATTGTTGACAACAATGAATTATACATTTCAAAATGGCTAGTGGAGAGGAATTTGAATGTTCCCAACACAGAGAACCAACAAATTCTTGAGGTGATGGATATATCAATTAACCTGACCTAGTTGTTATACCTGTACACAGGGCACGTATTGAAATGTCACACTGTACTCCATAAATACACAATTATTATCAGTTAAAATTGTAAGTCTATAGATAGAGCACCCACTGTGTCTAACATTGAGAATAATAGCAATATGCCTGTGGTTCTGAAATAAAGCTACTACACTTCAGAAATCACGTCTGCTGTTTGTTTTCAGAAGATGACTCAACATGTTTGGCTGACTCCGCAATCAGCTCCAGGAAACTTCATTTGTTGCTGGAAAGTAGCATCCCGCCATAAGCACTGTCCCACGAGTCCGTGAATTCTCAAGGACAGGAAACACTTGGCTAATTCTTTGTACGTGCTTCTCGAAAACCTTGTATCATATGGTTGGGAAAGGACCCCACCCGCTGACTATCAAGACCGGAAGGACCCCACCTCCACCGCCGATGGCACTGCTTCCCTCTTATATTTCTACCTCGTCCTCTTAGTGGTTTGGGGATGGCTGCAAAAAAAAAAAAAAAAAAAAAAAAAAATGCCATTATGTTGTATAGCTGGAGACAAAGGGGGCAGAAGAAAACGCAAAGAAACAATTCTACCCTTCGAACACCCTCACTGTTGTGAGGACAACAGTGGCCGGGCGAGTTTCCAGGGGCTAACGACAGGGCCGCTGTGCAGGATGGCAATAATTGAGTTTTAATGTCCTCAAGTGTTGCTTGCCATAAATCCTCTATATGTAAAACTTGAGTTTCCACTAGGCGAGATTAATGGTTAGCAGTGTGCATAATATTTATTAAACTTCTTTTTATGTTGCTTGGCAATCTGTGCTACCATCAAACAAGTTGAAGTAATTGACATTTAGCGCATCAACCCGCGTTTGACGGAGAAGCATGACATTCATGTAGATAGTAAACATTTGTCAATTGCTGTAAATGTCTCCAAATTTAACGTTATGACCTTTTCTCAGGTAAATGTTTTTGGATAAAATGTAAATAATGATTCACTGGATGTCAAATACCACAGGATGTCAGACACTGGGCAATGTCAAGTTTACTATCTTGTCGCCCTCCAGAGGTTCATAGATTGCTTGGCCTATTGCATCCTCCATGGTATCAAAACTCACTTGCTGCTACTTATTACAATTCCCTACCCCCTAACCCCACATAGACACTCTATTTCTGATTAAGAAATGTGGCTTCGTTTCCTTGTGTAATTAAATGGAACTTGGCATTTTAAAAAGCCATACTCCAGCATGGTAAAAACTGATTCTGTTACAGAGGTCTCTGAGATCCAGGACAGGAAATATGCCACAGAATCTGTGTAAGGACAAACCTTCAATTGGAAAGTAGAAAGTGGGAAGTAGGACAAACAGACTCAAAGGGTCCACCCTTCCATCTTCCAACATCTCTAACTCTTTTCCAAACACACAACGAATGCTAATGTTAGCCAAAGCATAAGGTAAGAGCCTCTAACCAGGCCACACTGTAGAAATCCACCTCACTCATCAACATGGGAAGGAAGGGTCTACCCAGTAAACATCACAGTCATTCTTTTACCCCCGTGACTGTGTTTAAAGATTTCTCCCCGACAGTTTGCCTTTCCGCAATCGTTCCCTTAGTATACAGCGAGAACAAGGAATTTTGTTGTGAACCATCCACTTGTTTCATTTTATCACTGTTGTAATTGTCGTTTGCGTTCCAGGGAAGAAGTGCTGTTTGATGGGTGGAGGGGATTTTGTTTTGTTTTTTTGAATCAGGATTTCACAGTGTAGCTCAGGTTAACTTCGACCGCCCCCCCCCCCCCACAAATCCTCCTGCCCTGACTTCTGGGCACTGGCTGTACAGGTGTATATAGATGGCTCATCCTTTTACTTTTAAAAGCATCCTAAATCGAATATTTGAAAACTGTTGACAGATTCAATAAGAGTATTATCATATTGCAAGAGAAACAGGCACACGCTGACACACTAAACAGTAAGTTTAAATCTATATAAAATGGCTTCTGAGATTCAAGGGCAACCAGGCACCTTGGTCAGAGTCCTGGAGAGGAATCTGGACAGAAGTGAGATGATGAGTTACAAAATAAGAGTCTGCAGGCCCATGATGTACTCTTGAGTTACAAAATAAGAGTCTGCAGGCCCATGATGCACTCTTGCCTTTGCGTCACTCCAGATGGGTGGCGTGACTCTGAGGGGAGCAGGGAGACCCTTCCCACATAGTGCTTAAGCTCTGAGGGAAACAATATTGTGCGCTCTTTCTTCTAGTGTCCATGGTGCCTCATCATTGAGGCTATGGAACTCTTAGAGGTGACAATTCTCTGTACCTTCACCGTAGATGTGGAGAAGCTCTGTCTCCACACATTTACAAGACCTGTTCAAAGTCACACCCGCCCCATGCCCTGGGGAAGTCAGGGCTTCCCTCACTTTCTAGGGGACTTTTCTAGACTCAGCCTCATTCACTCTCCTGTCCACTTGAGTTGTAAAACACTAAAGGTCTCCAAAAACCATCTGATCCTCACCCAGCCATCAGGATCTGAATGCAGTCTGTAATATCCCTCAGGAGTGCTGCTGGATTGCGTTCAAAATAATGGCAATGACAGTGATCCAACCTGCGTTATAATGTCTGTTACCTTCCAGACATATTACTAAGCTCTTTGCATATATTAACACGCTCAATCCTCACAACAACCCGGAGTTGAGATTATTATCCGCACTTAGAAGATTAAAATAAATAAATGGCGCAGGGAAGAGCGGGGATAGGTTGTAAATAAAATGTTCTTGGAGTTAAAGAGTAAAGTCACATTTTGATGCTTTGGAATTTCCATGGTATGAAAACCATGTTTCTATACATGTATGAAAATATATACACATATGTGCATACATGCACGTGTTGCTTTTGTTTGCATTCTTTTACAAAACACAACATGCAAAGTCTTATCCCTGACCTATCAAGTCAGAATATCCCTGACTGAAGTGTGCCCCTCTGTATTCAGATTATTCTGATGGGCACCGTACTGTTGGTTGAGATTGCCTGTCCTCTGCTGATGTATTCTGGGAGAGGGAGGAAATCATGGCCTTGTATTCTCCCTTCTGAGCCTACCAGGCTCCAACAGATAGCTCCAAACCCATGATCGTACAGACGGTCTTGGTTTATCTTGGTCCATCACGAAGCAAAACTAATAGAGATGGAGACGAACGTGAGAGAGGCTTGTTAAATGAATGTGAGAGAGGGGAAGTTGGATAGGAACAATAAGAAGGTGGTAGATAAGAGTGTTCAGTGTGCAAGGTCATGGGTGAAGTTATAAAAATAATACAATACTAATAATTAAAGTTAAAAATTATTAACTGTCGGTATACAACCAGATTTGGCAAGGAAAGTGCACTAAATATCTTACAAGATTAAAGCCTATACTTAGTTATAAAGGGATAATTTTTAAATCCTCAAGACATATTTAGATGACTTAAAAAAGAACAGAAACATTTAATACAAAATGCAGGAAAAACTCCCTGAATCTCAGAAGAAGTAGTAGTTTGTAGGCCTTGCTAACCCTAAACCTTCATACACTCCCTCCTTTTACCATCTGCTAGGAAAAAAATCAGAGTTGAGAACTTAAACTGTTAATCCCCGGCTAAGACCACTGAACCCAGTACCCTTTCAGGCTGAAGGAAACTTTAAATTCATTTCACTTGAAGGAGTTCATTGGTGACCTTTGAGAAATCAATTGCATGGTATACCAGGATAGAAGATGATCTAACTTGCCTATAAATTGACAATCTCAAAAAAAAAAATGTTATCCCTATCAAACACTGGGGAACACATCCCTGATCAAAGTTCATTGGTGGCCGGTTACTTGCTAATGGGAAGCTCTGACTCATTAATGTGAATGCAGCTGAAGAAATGAACACTGAGAACTAGGTCTCTGTACAAATACACAGTGATTTTTATAAGCTTTCTCTGGGGCTTGTTCTTTGTTTTGACTACTTGAATAAATTGCAATCTTCATTTTTTTTTTAAAGCAGTCCACTTCCTTTCCTCTGGAAAAGTGAAGGTGGCTTTTACATAAACAAAACATTACAGTTAGTCATGCAAACAAAATCTTCCTACGGTACACTTGGGGAATGTCACAACTGACTAATGAATCTACATCTCTGGATTCATGCACTCTCTCTGTGAGGAAGACACAGACACTGAACATCAAGGTTCAAAACCCATTGGCTGAACTTGGCTTCCTTATTTCTTATCAGTGCTAGTAGACGGGTCCAGGTAACCTGCAACTCCCCTCTCTCAAGATTACATCCCAGCACACCGTATCCTCAAAGCAAGTACATCACATACATGTGACTCCAATACATCACCAGTTAACAAGACAGCAGTAGCTCCTTCAAATTACTTGTTAACTGTCACTGCCAATTTCTAATGTTGGTGACATTTACTATTTGTCTTAGTTACCGAGGCAGCTTACAAAAAAAGAAAGCATGTAATTGGGGACTCACAGGTCTTCCAGAGGGTTGGCATCCATGACCATCATGGCAGATAGCACGGCCACAGGCATAAAGCCACAGCACCAGAGCAGTAGCTTGGAATTCACATCTTAAGGCACAACCCCAAGGCAGGTTTGGAAAACCTCAAAGCCCATTCCCAGTGACACGCCTCCTGCAACAAAGCCACAGCTCCTAATCCTTCATAAACAGTGCCACCAACTGGGGACCAACCATTCAAATATATGACCCCATGGGGACCACTCTCGTTTGAACCACCCCACTAACTTAAGGGATCCACCAATGGAGTGAACAATCAAATTCAGAGGTTAGATCAAAAGATACTAACAGTCCTTGTTTGGTTAAGATCCGCATAAACTTAGGAAACTACCGAAAACTGAAAAATGGGTTTGGCAGTTAATGACAGGGAGGTTTCGTAGCTTTTGGGAAGCGCTTCCATTTGTTTGTGGATTACCCTCAGACTTGGTAAACAGCCACTCAAGCCCCATCTCCTGTCCGCCGAGCCATGGGTTAAACACTGCTTCACAGGGCAGTTTGTATAAATAAGTTATGGACAATCCATTGTGAGCTTCCATCACCTAATAACATCATGCATTTTTTATGGATTGTTGGAATTTGCAGGTTGGAGGCACAGCCATTGAGATGGATAATAGTTGTGTGCTTTTATTTTATGCACTTAGCCTTCTCATTGAGGACTGCATTAATCTTGTGTTTTACAATGGTAAACGCCAAAGATGTGTCTACTCCTGTCTGGGGGAAAAAAAAAAAAAAGATCCTGTTTTGGCTTATAATGTACTTGCTTCTCCTGCTTATCTTGTGCTTAGACATTTTTATTAGTATAATTGTTTCTGGAAGCATAAACCAAGCTCTAGAATCTAAGGAACAGAAGTTCCACGCAGAAGATTTATGACCCAATATGAAATTTTCTTGCACTATGAAGCTCAGCCTCCAAAGTCAAGAAGAATTTGATATCAGAATGTTTTAAATCATTTTCTAGAAAAGATCTCTTGCATGCAAGTGCCTGGAAACACTAAGCTCCCCATAAACAGAGTTAAATTTCAGATTAATATGCATGGGTATCAGGCAGTATTGGGTGATTTAACCATCATTAGTTTCCAATTGTTACACAGATTAAATAGCTATTTTATTCTAAATGCAAACACAAGAGCACAACACAGACTTATCATTTAATTGTTTTAAATAGACTATAGTTTTGAATATTTCTATTAGGACAGTTTTCCTTAAACCCACTGCAAAAAAAAAAAAAAACCCAAAAACCAAAAATCTAGTCCATGCCAGACACCATTACACTAAAGAAAAAATATCCAACACAACAAGAGGTTTTGGGGTTTAGATGTTGACACTTTAGCAATTTCCCTGCTTATATGGGGGGTGGAGGGGACCTGAGAAGTAATATAACCCAACCAATGTATTTTACATAGGACAATCTGAATGGGTGAGTGAGGAAAAGACTAAGGCAGACAGCAAACTCTTGGTTTCTACTATGATTCACTTTTCTCCCACGCTGCATCACATGTGTAGGAAACCAAATTCAGTAGCAACTGAATCCATCGGTGTATTCTAGGAAGCTCTGTTTAGCTTGAAACCACAGACAGTATCAAATCTCTATATACAGTATGTTGGTTTTCCTCTGGACCCTATAAATTTGGTTGTGTGGTGACAGATTTAATCTTCAGTGTTTTAAAATCTGGTACCCCCCTCTGCATTGCAACTCTGGGTTACTTGAACACAGGCATAGTGATTGCTAGACAGTCAAAGTGGCAAGTGTTAGGCAGCTGGATACCATCTACAGGGTAGATATGCTGGCTAAAGGACTTATTTACTTACTTGGAGGGACAGTATTTTAATTGTGATATACAAAGCAGTGTATCGTTTCATACTTATAAACTGTATATCTTTTGAAATTTCAGTTTAGTATTTTTGGACTACTGTCGACTGCAGGAATTGATTCCTCAAAAAGCAAAGCCATGGGGGGAAGAAAGTAGTATGTTATATTATTATTATTATTATTATGTTTTATTATTATTATATTATTATATCCTTCAGTGATACATTTAATGATTCCATGATCATCATAAGAAAATGCATCTTGAATATTTTTTCAATGAAACCAATCAGCTGAAATTCAAATTGCATTGTGATGAAAGTATTAAACATTTTCTTCTCCTTTTTTTAATCATTCATGGCACTTATTTTTCCAGCTTCTCCTTCCCCAGAATTACCTTTTGAAAGTGCTGTTTCTGGAAGTTTGTCTGTTGTTTTCACTCAAGGTAAAAATCATGAATGCTTTGCTAAACTTGCTTTAAAGCTGCTCTTTCTGACCTGTGCAAATAACAACTGAGATTTGAAAGGTCTTGTTCGGATACCCCAAATCAATTGATTCCAATGTCTTATGTAAATGAATGTACAGATATCTAAATGCCAACTCACAGCAGAGAGGAAGACCTGATAAATCCTTAATGAATGCAACCCTTATTAACAGTCGATGGTCCCAATGAGAACTCTTCTTGTAATTTAAAGCAGCGCTGTAATTATCCCACTTCCCATAAGTAGCTACCGTAACGACACCGAGCTTGCAGTTCGTCATACGGGTGGCGACCCAAGTACATACATAGCTGTTCGCTTTTAATAAGTCAAATAGCATAATGGGTGTTCTCCAGTAATAATAATAATACAGGCTGTATTTATGAATGCCCAGGAATATTTACTTATAATAGCACACATTAAATAAGAAGCAAATTCGGGAGACAATGAAATGTTGCATCTAGATAAACAAAATGATCTTAGGCAGTTTGCAATTCTTGCCCTGCCACCACTATTATCGTGCAGTTGAGCCCCGGTTTTGTCAGATCATGACACCATGATCTACACTGTGAACAGAGTCACTCCCATTCATGTAGAAGAACCCTCTTGTTATAAAAGCAAGACTGGCAAATCCAAAACTGATCAGTATGTGTGCATCTGGAAACGCTATAGAGTTCTGTCTATTAGGCAGTATGACACACCAAGCGGTGGCTTAATTATGCAGTGTCCTTGCTTTAGGTAAAGTTTCCAATACCTCATGTCAAAGCCTGAAGTATCGATAATGAGGTGATTTGTAGAGAGTGATGACGGTAACCTTTTACCTTTGCCGTATCTCCAAAGGTCATTTGGTTTTATGGACTTTTACAGGCACCCATTTCAAGTAATTGTGTACTATATTTCAGTGGAATCAGATGTATAATGTCAGAAGAAGAAAAGATGCCCCAGCTGAATTTGCCCTTCGTCTTCTAGACTGAAGGTCACCCCAATACGTTCTTCACATGGACAGTGTACTCCAAGAATTATATCCTGAATACATGTTGAATGACAGGAAACTGAATAAATCTGGTTAGTGGCCCTCACGTTGGCCCTATAACACAGCATGTTTTTCTATTAATCTACTCTACAGTTGTCTGTTTATTGACCTGAATCCTCCTCTAGAATGAGCAGCTTGAGACCATGACAGTGACGTATTCCTTATGATCCCTTCATCTTCCTATTTAGATTTCCAATTGGACATAGTGCCTTGCACGTAGTAGGCATGAGATGCACATTTGTGGGTTTAGGGTCCAGTCAGGAGGACATACTCAGAGTGGAAGGAGGGAACAAAGAAGGAAGACAAGAAAAAGTTCTTCCCTTCACTCCTTTTTAAAATTTTAACCATTTATTTTATTACTTTTTAATTATGTATATATATGTGCATTTGTGTACAGTGGTCCTCAACCTTCCTGATGCTATGACCCTTTAATACAGTTCCTTCTGTTGTGATGATCCCCCAACCATAAAATGTTTTTAAAATGTTTTTGTTGCTACTTCATAAATGTAATTTTGCTACTGTTATGAATTGTACTGTAGATATCTGTGTTTTCCAATGGTCTCAGGTGACCCCTGTGAGAGGGATGTTCAACCCCCCTCAAAGGGTCTCTACCCATGGAGCCTGTCCAATGGACATGCATATGTGAGTACTGTGTCTTCAGAGTCCAGAAGAGGGAATTAGATCTCTGTGGAGCTAGATGGTAGCAAGTAGTTTTGAGCTCCCCAACGCGGGTTCTGGAAACAGAATCTGGTTCTTCTCCAATAGCAATGTGTATTCTACAGCACTGAAACACCTCTCGAGCACCCATAACCTCTTGACAAGCTATGCCATTTAATCCTTGTGGCATTAGCAGAGGTGCACAGGCGAAGGAAACCGCAACATCTAGATGCTTATGTTCACTCCGAAAGTAACGGTGTCAAGAAAAGATGCCAATTTAGAGAAACTTCCTCTGGTTACAGTATATTTGGAGTTCCATTGAATTAAGTTAATCAAGCACTCGACCATACACATCATTTTTTAATAATTTTGAAACACTAAAGTAATGTTTATGAAGTGCCTGGTGCAGATCTGATAATATGCTACCCACCAGAAGAAATGCAAAGGAAGCTAACAACCATCCATTCGCTCAGCATTTATTGAGGATTTAGTAATGTGCCAGATGTGCTGGATGCTTTCCCTGCCCTTGAGATAATTACATTGTTTCTGCAAAGCCAAAGCATACAAGTATGAAAAATGCCATGAGAACAGGAGATAAATAGAGACATTTTGCAAAGAAGGTGATGTTACCCAACATCTGATAAGTGCTTCCTGGCAGTCAGGCAAGGTACTAAGAATTGTACTTGTATTTTATTTAATGTTCACTACTTTATACTTACTGAGTTCCCCACATTACAGCTGGAAAAAAAAAAAAACTTAGCTCAAAACAGTTAATTAGCAAACTGTCTCCATTCAATCACACTGCTAGTACAAAAGATCATGGCCCAGGAGTTTACAAGCAATAGTAATATATCTCTTACTCTTCTGAAGGCTGGGATGTCAACAAAACAAGACCCCAAGAGATTGCACATTTAGTGAGAGCCTTCCCTGCATGGATTCCAAGGGAGCTCTCTAAGGTCTCTCTTATAAGGGCTCTCATCCCACTCATGAAAACTCCACTTCCTTGAGCTGATCAGTGCTCAAAGGCCCTACTTTCTAAGGCCATCACTGGGACTCAGGAGGAGGCGCGTGGCCATTCAGACCAAAACATTGCCCAAGTCATCCGATGGTCTCCAGTGAATGATCTTCAAAACTCTTAAGTCCATGATCATCAACCTGTGTTTCAATTTTCTGCTTCCCTGCCTAAGTTTTTAGAGGTACATTCTCAAAAAGAAGGACTCCATCTCTCTTAAAATTGTAAGAGAAATTTCAGGAAAGAGAAAATAATCTAGACCTTATAATGTTGACCTGACCTTCATGATTTGAATAGATGAAAGTAACAATATCAAAGTGCAAGCAGAGACTTCTGCAAACATCAGTGAAACCATCCACAAAATGACAAGCTCTGGTTGGGATCAGATAATTCAGTAAAACTGAAACTTTTGCTCAATAAATCCAAGAAGGCTAATATATAGAATGCCAACCTGTAGCTCGTAACCTACCATGACAACTCCTTCATCTTCTATGCCCACTTACTTTATAAGTTCCATTACTTTGGCATTTAATTGCCCTGCTACCCCCCACACACATACCCCTCTACTATTCAATCCTCGATTTAAGGCTTTACAATTTCTTTCTCTCTCTCTCTCTCTCTCTCTCTCTCTCTCTCTCTCTCTCTCTCTCTATTTCAGTTTTCCTAAGCATCAAAGTATGCCTGATAATAAGACAGTTCTAATAATCTAGTATGAGTCTACATGTCACAATACATGCGGAATAGCTACCTCGGTGCCTGGGAAACAAGACAGACTTATAGGAGAAGCAACATGTTTCTCTTCTACCTTCTTAGGTGAAGTGTCTGGGCCCTGCGAATTAAACTGACATTTCAAAAATTAACTGGAAGAGAAAAGAGACACCTAATGCCATATATAGCCACTTTTTTTTTTTTAGAACTTTTCTATATCTATATTCTCAATTTCATTTAACTCAGAATAAGCCATATGCCAACAGAGCAAATTTGGACCCAAGCATCTAGTCCCCTTCCAACGGAATGTTTGCTTTGCCTTAGTCTTATCTATCCCTTTATGATCTGTCTCCTCTATTATCCATATGCTAAACTAAGGCTAATGCTCCTTTACAAAATACACCCTGACCATTTAGGTCTGTTGACTAAATTTTCTCAATGATCTCTTTGCCTGAAGAGTGAAATCCAAACAATCTTGTCTGAATGCCCTTGTTTGCCCATTAGTAGATTACCACTAGTAAATCCATTTGAAAACTAAATAAAGCCTCTCCCATATGTCAGGAACTAATCTACATTTATAATGGGGGCAACCGCAAAACCCATGGCTCAAAATCTAGAGCTCACAATGAAGGTTTGGACCCCAGACGAGAACTGGGATCCCCAGCATGTACAGAAACCCAGAGGAGGCTGGACATGCCAGCAGAGAGCATGAAGCATCAGAAGAAAAAGGATCCCAGGTACTCACAGCCCCAGCATTTTAATAATTGACCAAAGAATACACGAAGGAAGCTATGGAGAACAATCAACAGAAATTAAATGGACTCAAAAGGAAACCTTAACCCAATCATGAACAAAGCAAGCCAATGATTAACAGGGAGTTGTGTACCTCAGTGCCATGGGTGTAAACCCAACGGGCATAGTTTTCAAAGAAGATGGCAGCTGAAAGGCTGCTCTTGAGATATTTCAGCAGGTGAAAGTCCCCATGCACTCAAGAGATGGGTTTCTTTTACGCCAAAGCTTCCTTTATGAGAGGATTTTCAACCATGGTTGCTTTTATAGAGTTATTCTTAGTGTGTTTGAAGAAGTAATGATGGCCGGAGAAAATGACAATTAGGTCAGGAAAAAAAAAACGGTGGAGCTAAATGATGTTGAGAGTCAGCTGACTTTCGCTGTTGTTGTTTTCAATTTCAAACATGGTGCAGGCTTACAGCTATTCTTAAGGAGAGATGTAGGAGGAAGATTAAGGGAGATTAAGGAGTCCTGGCTATCTCATAGAAGAAACAAGGGTTCCTTGAGAAAAACAAACAACTTGTATTAGCATGTAAATTTCCTAGATACCTGAGTGAAACTCAGAGAATAAGCCACTCCCAAGCACGCCTTAAAACTCTGACACAAGCAGGTAAAGTGCTTGCCATGCAAGTGTAAGGACCAGAGTTCAAATCCCCAGAGCCCACTAAAACCCTAGCACAGGAGCTCATGTCTGTAATCCTAAGGCTTCCACTAGGAGATAGGTGGTGTAGACAGGAGAGGCTCCAGAAACTCGTGAGCCAGTGAGCATAAAATACGCAGCAGAAAAACAGCAGAGACCCTGCCCCCCCCCACACCAGGTAGACGACATTGATGCCCAAGGTTGACCCCCTGACTTTCACATGTGTGCCTTTGCGTGTGCTAATGCTCCTGGACACACTCGCACAGGTTTTAAAGGGGGATATAGTGAGAACAACGTAATACCAGGGGAATGATAGGGCAGAGGAAAGTGGTTTGAGGTTCAGGGAATAGCAAATCCTGGGGAAGCACATAGATGGGGGGGGGGGAGGGAGGACAATTGATAAAGCTAGATACTAGAGGTTTTTATATAGATGACTTGGGTGCCACCTTCAAGTTAGAAGTTGAAGCTGTTTGGCTGTAGGTCTCTGCATCTCCTAAGGGAGAAAGGATTGTGGGAACCAGAGCAGTCAAGGACACCAGGAGAAAACCCACAGAATCACCTAACCTGGGCTCATAGGGGCTCCTGAACTGACAACCAGGAGCCTGCATGAGACTGACCTAGGCCCTCTCTCTAAAAGTTACAGGTGTGCGTGCAGCTCTGACTCTTTCGATTACTTTGGGGACCCTGTTCCTCCTACAGGGTTGCCTCATCCAGGCTTAATAGGAGGGGATGTGCCTGAGGGGCAAGAAGGAAGATTGACAGCACAGGGATTTTTATGAATGGCATATGCTTTTGGTATATGGGCCTCACTTTGTCCTGGAATTGATGTAAATGGTCTTAATAAGGCCAGCCTAATAAGATTAGTATTACACTTAACCTCTTGCAAGGTTCTGGGAACCTTTACAAGGTGAATGCTGTAGTCAAGCATTTACTTTAGCCAGTGTTAGCCAGCACGTAACGGGCTAACCTTCCCAAGAGCTTAAACTGTTGGCTCCATTGACTGTGTTGTCTAACTCTGCCACCATCCATTTGTAAAAGATCAGTTGTCTCCCACACCCACCCATCCACCCCGGAGGAGTAGTTAGTGCTGTGACTTCAAATGCTGAATAATCCCCATGGTTCTAAAAGCAAAGGGGAAAAACAGAAGCAAACTTTAGGAGTAACTGATGACTATGCAAGGCGGTGCCAGCCCAATACTAGAGAGGCCATAGAGTGAGGTCATGAGTTCAAAGTAAGCCTGGGCTACAGACTGAGATACCCAAGACTCTGTATCACAAAAAGAAAATGAGAAACTGTATTGTAGGGCCAAGGGTACAACAGAGACTAACCCTGGGTACCGTGCTGAGAACTTCCAAAGCTGCTTGTACAGCATTGATTTGGCTAACTAAACAATGAAAAGTTTTAATTCCCAGATTCAGCATAATCCAGACAAGACATCTGACAGATAATTAATTTTGCTTAAGCTAACCCTGAACCTGAGTGGCACTTCTGTCCTACCTTTCCAAATGACCCCAAACTGAATAGGTACAATGACATAAACCCAAATAATGATTTAGTAGGGCAATTACCAGAAGTTTACATTGTTTTTCTCCTAAATTGGCTACACAATAGTTTTAAATTTGCAGATAAGTGAAAGTTTATTAATTATGCAAGACAAGTGAGCCACACACCATCATCTGATGCAGTGAATTGAAACTCATCAACACTCAAATTCAGTTATGTAGGCACTAGCATATTTGACATGCTCAGAAGCATACATGCACATAAACATGCACATACACACACACGCACGCACACACAGTGCTTGTCTTTAAGGATAGACGCACATATGATGTCACCATGGGTGTGCTCATACACTACAAATGCACACAGACACCAAAGCGTTGAAGAGCCGAGTTCCATCGAAGCATCCGAGGGTGCACTGATGGTCACAGCGGGAGAGGATGAAAATAAACAAATGGATACTTTTTTAATTTGCAAGTGACAAGATGAAGAATATTGTAGATTTTCCCCACCAGACTGTAACAATATTAAGGTAAATCAAATTTTGCACCTCATTTATTTAACAATGTCGCTTTTCAGTTGCTGAAGGTTTTTTTTTTTTTTTTTTTTTTTTGACTCTCAGAATATAAGGCTGCACAAATTTCCCAGAATTTATTTTTGTAGAGAAAAAAAAAAAAAACAAAAAGTTAGTTCTTGAACACCTAATTATAATTTATAATTGGCTATGCTTCTTTTCTTTTATTAAGTGATCATTTATGAAAGACTACTTCATGATCAACTAAAATGCCGCTTTGGAAAGACTGAAGAAAGCGAGGGAAAAATGTAATCACAATGTAATGTAATCAGAATGCTTAATTAACATGCAATCATAAAAGAAGGAAATAGTCTCATAGCATTTGTACCCAAAGCCAACAACGGAACTCTATCTAAAAAGAGACATATGCTTTATAAATATGTTAGTGGTTACAGCATTTTTTAAAAAAGCATTTCCCCAATCATTTTTTTTATTTTAAATAGAAAACGAAAAACCTGGCATAGAATTGGGTATTGCAAGACTATCGCCTCTGTTTGCCAAGCCAGTTCAGCTACACTGAAGTTTCCCGGTTTCTACTTTGACATGGAGAGACCAGGATTCTCCTCAAATGTCTCCATGCCAACACGTCGGTCTAGTTTTCTAAGGTGCTCTTGTGTCTTTCTTGTGGAGTTCTGGAATTTTCTTCTGTTCACCTGATATAGAAGATGCTTAGCTCATAAACCTGCAGCTCTACGGGACAATAAAAGCAAGCTCATCAAGCCGAAGAGCTGCCCAGAAAGCAATTAATAGTGCCACTAATGTTCCATCTGTTTAAAATTGATCGGGGACCATGAAAAGAGACTGGCGTTTCACTAAGAAAAATAGCTAGTCATCAAAAAAATTAAATATTCTAGATAAGTTGAAAAGTAAAGAAAATAATACTTTAAACCTGATGCGCTGAGAAAATGCCAAGTCTAGAAACGACATTAGCTCTAGATTACTAGTTTAAAAAGAACAGAAAAAAGGAAAATATTTTACAGACCCTGGGAAATGAATTTAAAAGTATAAAACATTAATTACTGTGGCATAGCTTGGAATGTAAGTTCCATTTTAAGTAACATCATTGATCATGGCACAACAAAACTGGAAGCTAAACAAGAAGATGTAATTTAGATTATAAAATTCTTGCTTTAATAAAAATTCCTAGGGTTGGAAAGATAGCCAAGTGATTGAGAATGAACATGTCTCTTATGGGGCACTTGAATTTGGTTCCCAGTACCCACTTTGGTGCCTGTAACTACAGACCCAGGGAATCTGATGCTCTCTTCTGGGTTTAGGGTCACATGTGCTAACATGTATATACCCACACAGAGATACACACATGTACATCTAATTTTTAAAATAAAAATTTCTAAATCTAAAAAATTGTGAAAGAATGCTTATCTTATACACACACACACACACACACACACACACATATATATAGGTTTAATTTTTTTCTTTTTTACAGTATTATAACTACATGTAATTTTGTGTATATATATATACACACATATATAATACATTTCATGTGTAATTATATAAGTATAATATCCCTTATATGTTACATGGGGAATAATATATAACTATATATGAAATGATATATTGATTACATGTAAATACATTTCTCTTATACTACATATCAAGTGGCATTACAATATTCCCTCTTATCCCTGGTGCACAAAAGGACTTTGCGAACATATCCCCCATGGAGGGATAACTGCCTTAATCTAGAGACAGGAGAGAAGCCCTAGTCCCTACTTCACAGGACCTGTCAGATCTACATGACCCCAACTGGATGGCATTCCCCTGCATATGGAATTGGGGTGGGGGGATGGGAGGGGAGGGTGTTTAGAGTGCATGTGAGAGGGCAGAGAGGGTAAAAGGGAGGGAAGAAGGGAGGGAGGGTTGGGGGGAGAGAGGGAGGGAGAGAGGGAGAGGGAACTGGGATCGACATGTAAAATAATAAATTAAATTAAAAAAATGCTTTGACTCCAAAATTTAGGTTGAAGGACAAGTTACTGGGGAAAAGGATTTCTATTTTTGTTTCCACAGAAAATGAAAAGATGTGGATTCCTTCCAGACTAATGTGGTTTGATCACGCCAGACCGCCTGAAATAGAGTACAAGCTGATCCTACATTCAAAACAGCTGGACAAAGCAGCCCTACAGACTACAGCTAGGATATCTGAATCTTCTTCGAATCCCCCAAGACAGCGCCCCTTACCAGCAGGAAGTAGTTTGGAAAGAACGACGCCCAAATTCCCAAATATTGTGTATAAATGTTTGTTTTCATTTAATTGGACTTTGTTATATAAAATTAAATAAAATAAAAAAAATAAAATAAAAAAAACAATATTCCCTCTTAGTTTTCACATTCCATTTTAATTACATTCTGTGAATACGATGAGTATATCCACATTCTCCACACATCCCTTTCTTACAAATGATGCCTGAACTACTGTCTGAGCAGTGGATTTGGGAAGCTCGGGGTAGCCTTGGTTATGAACTCACTTCTTTGGTCATTACTGTTTTACTCATTTCTTCTCATTTTCTTCGAGTAGCTGTCCCTACGCTTCTTGAAAAGCATATATTACATTTATTATTATTTTGCTCTTTGTATTTTTTTTATCATTTTATGTTTCTATTTCTTGGTCACCTTCCTCTCACAACCCTTTAACTCTTTTAAATATAATTACAATAAATTCCCTTCCACGTCTATTATTTTTATTGTTAACTTTTGATTTTGGAAAAATATTATAACGATATATATATATATACATATATATTTGTGGGAAACGTTTATTGTAAAGTATAGTATTTATGGTATTGTGAAGCTCAGTGTAACCATCCTGGTTTCAAAGGTAATAAGCCCCAATCTAATCATCATTTTTAATTAGAATCAGATATTTTGTACCATATGTACTTTGGTATAAAATATTAATTACATTAAAAATAGAATCACATTTACACTGTTATCCCTGAAGATAGAAAATTCTTAATATAACTATATCCATATAGTGTTGCATTTTCCTTATATCTCAGAAAGTGTTATATTTTGTTGGGCTTTCATTAAGGTCCATGGAGTGCAATGGTTTAAGTGCTCATAAGTCTTTGCCACCCATCACTGTTCTCCATTTTTCTATTTGTTGTTTGAGTTGAGTGTGCAGTCATTCTGACAATCATTTTGGTCCAAGTGCACCAGGTAACATAATTTTTAAAAAAAAATCTCTTGGATAAAAATGCACTGTGTCTTTTTACTGATAATTCTAATTTTAATCTGTAACTATGAAGTTCCTGCTTAGCTTCATTAATCTCATAACCATACCCTTTTCCCCATCACTTAGAACCCCCCTTTTCCATGCTAACACAAACATGCACCTATAGCCAATGTTTCTTGAAAATTATTGGATAGATCTACAAGCCTGGTCAAGTTTCTATATTTTGTTTAGAACAATTAATTCATAATGCTAAGTAGCACAAAAATATGTATACGATCTTCAAAGTTTTGTGTGAAATGTTAGAAGCCAGTGGTGATTTATCAGTTCGGTGTTGGGGTTGAGTTTAGATGTGTGAAAATGTCTTAGCTTTCACTATTGTTCTGAAGCTCAAGCTTGAACACTCTACTCCAACAAGAGGGCTTGATTACATGATCATTATATGATCACCTTAGGAACGGGCTGAATGTCTGAATGCATGCTCTTTTGTCTTATTCTTCCCTTTGTAAAAGGATGAATGAGTCGGTGCCTCAACTGCTTCGAAACATTCTAACCCTAGTGTTCGTTTTTAGTATCTTTATGAATCAATGTGTGCTCACATATGTGTTACGGTCATATTCAAGCCTCAGACTGTCACCTCTGGCTAGTGACAACCTTCCCATGCTTTTCCTAAATGTCCTTCACATGGGACTTGTAGTCTCTAATGCCTATCTTAATTTCTGATGTGACCAAAAAGTATTCATTATCTTAATTTTAAATTATAAGCATATTTAGAACTGCTTAAGCTAGTCATGAATCACCTGTTCCAGACCTAGACTCAACCCCTGCTCCATGAACTCATGGTGCTTATAGATAAATGACATTTCAAATCACAGACTGAGCCAGGGGGAGTGCATGACCCAGATACACTTGGATGTCATGTTTTCTAGAACTTTTCCATGAATATAACTAGAAAATAACCTCTTAGATAAAATATGCCAGCATTTTACTGATAATTCTAATTAAATCCATAATTACAGAGTTTCTGCTAAGCCTCATTAATCTCACACTTTTATCCTTTCTCACAACACTGAAAACCTTTGTCTTCGATGACAGTAATACAAATACTCATTTTATTTCTCCTCCAACATGCAACACTTAGAATACAATTACCACTAAATTGTTTTACTTCCTTTTGCCCTATGAAAATATATCTAATGTAAATAGATTATTTAAAAAAAAAAAACTTTAGGGGACTGGCAAAATGGCACAGGGGGGAAAGGGCTTTCAGCCTCCATGCACGCCTAATGTGACTGGGCCAGACCCCCAGAACCATGTGGTAGAAAGAGAGAATTGACCCCTGCTAGTTGTCATCTGACCTCTGCAAGTATGCTGTGGCACACATGGCCATGCAAGTACACACTAACACACACACACACACACACACATATACACACAAAATAAGTAATTCCTATAGGTGCAGGAATTATTGCCCCACCATTTCTAATCATTTAAAGGGTCACTTGCCAATTAATCGTTTACAGACTTACCTTAATTCGTTCAAAACCTACTTATCAAAGTTTTGTATGGGAGCTCATCCTACACTCTTAATGGAAACCCCAAAGTGGAGACTTTCCTTATTTGGAACATTTCCTAGTGCCTCTGCCTAGGAAATTTCACAATTTGTAAGCCATTTTTACACTAATTTGTAGCTCCATGTTTTCTCAATCTCCAGTATAAATGCACAGTCTCTATTGGCAAGTGGTTCTGTTTCTTTTCCCCGATAAGCAATGCATTCTTTCCAGATTTACAAGCCGTAGCAGGCACAGCTTAGAGTAAGCATTGGAGAAATCAGGACTGTCCATCGTGCAGGCCTAATTTCTTCAGTGGAAGGAAATGAATGATACCTGTCACTGGGATGGTGATATGAAAGTCATGGGACAGGCAGGCGATGCTTTGCTATTCTATTAGGAGCCAGCCTCCATCTGACTTTCCCCCACATCCTGTGAATTGCTTAGCACCCATATTCCTGGGACTCCTCTCTCAGTGAGTAGAACTCATCCTTGGGAAAGAGCCCCCCCCCCATGTGCTTTGCATCTTCCATCGATAGAATCCATCCTTATGCTGATTACAAAACCTTCGTGGAGGTCCTAGCCCTGAGTGCTGTTTATCAGCCAGTAAGCCCCCATTCTTGTTGTAAAGGTCAGTTTGCAGCTTTGAAAGGGAATTTCAATGTCACCATCCCTGAAATGTTGTTATGGGAATCATCATGAGGACACTCACACCCAACAAAGTTCATCCGTGTTTAAGTGTATAAGAGAATTAAACCATGGTATCAGACTCTAGAGTCTGACTGTCCAAGTCCAGTACTGGTGTTTCATTCTCGCCTCTCCTCAGGTCCCTGTGATGCCTACGGGGACCCCACAACAACAAGCAAAGATTGTTCTATTCCTATTAAGAAACAGAGCTGTGAGGAGGGAGGGGGGATTTGGGAGATGGCTCAGGGGATAAAACCGGTGCCATATAAGCATAAGGACCACGGTTCGCATCCCCAGCACTCATATAAATGTGTGATGCTCCTGTGGCCCTCCTATCATCTCAGCACTCATCCAGAACTCAGTAACAGGGAACCCTAGAGCAAGCTGGCTGGCTAGGCAACCCAGCAAGTTCAAGACTCAAGTGAGGACCCTGCCTCAGTGTATGAGTTGGAGAGAGATTCTGGAAGACATGCAAGGCCAACTGCGTATGCACACACATGTACATTAAACTCCACACACATACTGCCACGTACATGACAATAGGTATACACTCACGCACATACTACACAAAATAAATAAATATAAATTGTAGGCAGACCTTTCTGTCCTGCCAGCCAACTCCCAAATAACCACACAGAGAGTTCTTACTAATTATAAATGCTGGGCCAGTAGCTTAGGCTTTTTACTAACTAGCTCTCACAACTTAAATTAACCTATGTTTCCCATCCGTGTCCTACTACGTCTTCACCACAGGAAGGTCATCTTGCTTCTCTCTATATCGTGGTGGTTCTGCCCCTTTCCTTCACAGTGCTCTCTCTGTCTGGCTCTCCTGCCTAACCTTTTCCTGCCTAGCTATTGGCCAGCTGGCTCTTCATTAAGCCAATGGGAGCAACACATCTTCACAGTGTACAAAAGGATTAGTCCATAGCAATATGTAAATAGAGTGGGGGTTTCACAGCTCCCTCCAATAGTCAGTGTTTTGTTTGTTTGTTTGTGTTTTAGCTATGGCTTCAGATTCTCCACCAAGCCTTGTGAGATGTGACCCCAGCTGTGCTGATTTTCTCTCCTCCAGTCTTGCTCCCATTCATCCTGTTACCTCAACCACAACTCCAACAAAGCAAGAGGAAATGGAGGACACCAAGAAAACAAGACCTTCCAAACCACCTGCGCGCGCACACACCTGAGCTCACAGAGACCGTGGCAGCGGGCACAGGACCTGCATGGGGTCCTAGAGCTGGAAGAAGTGGACACACCCCACCCCTAATCCAGGAGCAATCTCCAAGTGATAACCACTTGCAAATAAAAATGTAGTTTCCTTCATGGGAGTCTCACAAGGGAAACAAACTATCCTTAGAGCTGACTGCATGCCCAGCAGTAGACTGCTAACAAAAAATTAACTCCAAGGTATCTGTACGGGGTTGGTTTGGGGTAGGGTTGTTTTTTGTTTTGGGGGGGTTGTTTTGTTTTGTCTCACTATGTCCTGTCAGGCCTTTCTTCTTCTTCTTCTTCTTCTTCTTCTTCTTCTTCTTCTTCTTCTTCTTCTTCTTCTTCTTCTTCTCCTTCTCCTTCTCCTTCTCCTTCTCCTTCTCCTTCTCCTTCTCCTTTTCTTCTTCTTCTTTTCTTCTTCTTCTTCTTTTCTTCTTCTTCTTCTTTTCTTCTTCTTCTTCTTTTCTTCTTCTTCTTTTCTTCTTCTTCTTTTCTTCTTCTTCTTTTCTTCTTCTTCTTTTCTTCTTCTTTTCTTCTTCTTCTCTTCTTCTTCTTCTCTTCTTCTCTTCTTCTTCTTCTTTTCTTCTTCTTCTTAAAATTTTTATTTTATTTTACTTACATATTTTTCCCTCTTTTTACCCTCCAGGTCCTTTGGGTATATATTATGATTTCCAGTTTAGTGTTTTTATGGGATTCCTGATTGTGTGACTGAGTAGGTCTCTGTATCTACATCTGTAGTGTGTGTGTGTGTGTGTGTGTGAGTGCGTGCATGAGTGCGTGCGTGTGTGTGTGTGTGTGTGTGTGTGTGTGTGTGTGTGTGTGTGCATGCGTGCCATTTCTTGGGCTCTTTTCCTTCTGTTTGTTTGCTTTGTCCTGTGTCCCATGTGTTAGTTTTTGTTTTATTATATTTTATTGTTATTATTCTTTCGAAGCCTGCTTTTTCTAATGAGAGACAGAAAGGGGATGGATCTGGATGGAATAGAAGGGGGAGAGGATCTGGGGAAAGTAGAGGGAGGGGAAACTGTAATCAGAATATATTATGTGAGAAAAAAACTATTTTCAATAAAAGGGAAACAGAATGGTGAATATACTTGTAGAAATTAAGCCCTTAGAATATGATTAAATCAAGTTGCTGTGGTGAAGGCCCTGTGATTAAATTTTTGAAGCTCATATGAAACAAGAGACCAGAAGAATTCACGAACATACACACACACACCACACACACACACCACACACACACACACACACACCACACACACACACACACACACACCTCTTGTTTCTTAACAGGTGATACCATGCACACCTTGAGACTTCATGTGTACCTCCCCTGACCCTGGTGAGTCAAAGCAAACTGGTTTTCATCAAACTTGGCAGTCTGTGATGTCATGTTATCAGCAGCAGGAAACAGCAGGGAGTCTGCTACCATCTCTTGAGTGTGTCCCAGCACCCAGTGCAGCCTTTGAGTCCCCAGGGAGTTTCATTCTCAGAGCCCCGCCCACTACTGATACTTTCTGTTCCTTCACCCTTGGGGCAACCGGGATTCTTCCTTTTCATGGATTTGGCTATATCTTTCTCAGTATTTGACTCTAACTATACTCTGTAGCCCTGTGTATTTTAGGTTGCGGTGGGCCTCCCTGAATCTGCAAAGGCCACGAAAATGACCAGCAGAAGTGCACTTCCACAGACATGTTCACACCATCCAGAACAAAAGGAGATCTGGAAGATTCCCTCACACAGATACTACCATTGATTACAAGTATCTGAACAACCGACCCCATTTGCTGCCTAGAAGCCGGAATCCATGTAGTTGTTCTAAGACACTTGTACTCATCCAATTCCATTTCTGGTAGTCATGTCAAAAGGTGTATAATTTCCACTCTGTCATGTTTTGACCAGAAGCATAATATTTAAGATTTCCTCAGCCCAATGGCTACTAAAGTCCAGATAATGTGACCTTGTGTGATGCAGAATGTCCCATAGGTTTAGAAAGGTCTATCTGGGGTTCAGAAATCATGTTCTAGACTTTTATTTTAACTAGGGATATGTGTGGATGGGTGGGTATAGATGGATGGATAAATGTGTAAGTGCATGTGTATGGGTAGATGGGTGTACAAGTCAGTGTGGATGTGTAGGTGGATGTGTAAGTGGGTGTGGATGGGTGTGGATGGGTGGATGGGTGTTAAGTGGGTGTGTATGGGTGGATGGGTGTTAAGTGGGTGTGTATGGGTGGGTGGGTGTGTAAGTAGGCATGTATGGGTGGGTGGGTGTATAAGTCAGTGTGGATGAGTGGGTGGGTGTGTTAGTCAGTGTGGATGGGTGGGTAGGTATTAAGTGGGTGTGTAAGGGTGAGTGGGTGTGTATGAGTGGGTGGGTGTGTAAGTAGGTGTGTATGGAGGGGTGGGTAAGTAGGTGTGTATGGGTGGGTGGGTGTGTATGGGTGGGTGGGTGTGTAAGTAGGTGTGTATGAGTGGGTGGGTGTGTAAGTCAGTGTGGATGGGTGGGTAGGTGTTAAGTGGGTGTGTAAGGGTGAGTGGGTGTGTATGAGTGGGTGGGTGTGTAAGTAGGTGTGTATGGGTGGGTGGGTAAGTAGGTGTGTATGGGTGGGTGGGTGTGTAAGTCAGTGTGGATGGGTGGGTAGGTGTTAAGTGGATGTGTATGGGTGAGTGGGTGTGTATGGGTGAGTGGGTGTGTATGGATGAGTGGGTGTGTATGAGTGGGTAGGTGTGTAAGTAGGTGTGTATGGGTGAGTGGGTGTGTATGGGTGAGTGTGTGTGTATGGGTGGGTGGGTGTGTAAGTCAGTGTGGATGGTGGTTAGGTGTTAAGTGGGTGTGTATGGGTGGGTGGGTGTGTATGGGTGGGTGGGTGTGTATGGGTGAGTGGGTGTGTATGGGTGAGTGGGTGTGTATGGGTGAGTGGGTGTGTATGAGTGGGTGGGTGTGTAAGTAGGTGTGTATGGGTGAGTGGGTGTGTATGGGTGGGTGGGTGTGTAAGTAGGTGTGTATGGGTGAGTGGGTGTGTATGGGTGAGTGGGTGTGTATGAGTGGGTGGGTGTGTAAGTAGGTGTGTATGGGTGGGTGGGTGTGTATGAGTGGGTGGGTGTGTAAGTAGGTGTGTATGGGTGAGTGTGTGTGTATGGGTGGGTGGGTGTGTATGGGTGGGTGGGTGTGTATGGGTGAGTGGGTGTGTATGGGTGAGTGGGTGTGTATGGGTGAGTGGGTGTGTATGGGTGAGTGTGTGTGTATGAGTGGGTGGGTGTGTAAGTAGGTGTGTATGAGTGGGTGGGTGTGTAAGTAGGTGTGTATGGGTGAGTGGGTGTGTATGGGTGGGTGGGTGTGTAAGTAGGTGTGTATGGGTGGGTGGGTGTGTATGGGTGGGTGGGTGTGTATGAGTGGGTGGGTGTGTAAGTAGGTGTGTATGGGTGAGTGGGTGTGTATGGGTGAGTGTGTGTGTATGGGTGGGTGGGTGTGTATGAGTGGGTGGGTGTGTAAGTAGGTGTGTATGGGTGGGTGGGTGTGTAAGTAGGTGTGTATGGGTGAGTGGGTGTGTATGGGTGAGTGGGTGTGTATGAGTGGGTAGGTGTGTAAGTAGGTGTGTATGGGTGAGTGGGTGTGTATGGGTGAGTGGGTGTGTATGGGTGAGTGGGTGTGTATGGGTGAGTGGGTGTGTATGAGTGGGTAGGTGTGTAAGTAGGTGTGTATGGGTGAGTGGGTGTGTATGGGTGAGTGGGTGTGTATGAGTGGGTAGGTGGGTAAGTAGGTGTGTATGAGTGGGTGGGTGTGTAAGTCAGTGTGGATGGTGGTTAGGTGTTAAGTGGGTGTGTATGGGTGAGTGGGTGTGTATGGGTGAGTGGGTGTGTATGAGTGGGTGGGTGTGTAAGTAGGTGTGTATGGGTGAGTGGGTGGGTGTGTAAGTAGGTGTGTATGGGTGAGTGGGTGGGTGTGTAAGTAGGTGTGTATGAGTGGGTGGGTGTGTAAGTGGGTGTGTATGGGTGGGTGGGTCTGTAAGTGGGATGCTAGAGCTCAGAGAACGACTTTGGAGCAGACCTAGACTGTCAGGTTTGCACAGCACCTTAACAACTCTGAAGAAGGTGTGATCTCATCAGTTTATTATTTGGTTGTTTGTTCGGAAGGAGACTTCAAGTCTTCTTATTTTGTCTTTAGGTCATTTGGGTCCCCAAATTGTACCGTCATCCCCTTTTAAAGGCTTAAATTTTTAAAAATGAAAAAATATTATATTTTTAAACAATTTTTTACATGTCTTATATATAAATCTTGCCACAACTTAAAGGAGATATTTAAAAATTAAGTTCATACCTTGGCAATTTCTATTCATAGGCTGAGGAGAGCAAAGTTTTATAAATGGAAGACTTTTAAATAAATTATAATTAATTAGCTATGCAAATATATCAAATAAATTTGGGTACATAGTTAGATGACTAATTACAGTTCAGAAAGGTTAGAAATTTTAATACTATTTTTTAGCTTAGTTAATATAATATTATAATTGAGGTTGCTTTGATCACTGGGAATGTCAGAGACAATAATTTTTCAAGCTTGGCTGATTTTGAAATCATATGGTTATGAGTATTAACAGCTTAATATAAAATGTGGTGCTGTCTGAAAAGTTAAAAGAAATTATTTTTGTCATAATAAGCTATATTAATTTAATTAGTTATGTATAGGGCTATATTTTTCATTTGAAAATGAATGCAGAGTGGTACTTGTTAGATCTGGTTCTTGAAAGAAAAAAATAAGTCTTTGATGTTTCAAATACTTGCATAAGGAAAAGATTTGCACATGTAAATTTTATTATCTCATAGTTTGTTACATGTCCCATAATTCATATTTTCATCAAGTAAGCATTGGCATGGGCTTAGCAACTTCTTAGAGACTGCCACTCTTGGAGTTAGCTTTCATAGGTTCTTTCCCGGTCCATTACAATTACTTCCTGCCTTGTCTCTAACGTCTGGGCTCACTCACTTCAGCTTAGCCTCTACCCAGGCCCCCAGACAGTCTTTAGTGACAGCACTCTGTAGCCAGGGTTTCGTGTTCTTACAGGGTTTACTATGGTGCTTGTTCAAAACTGGAGGTTCACAAGTCATTTCTCAATAATAAATGTGTTTCTTGGGATCACTTTGAAATATCAACCTTGTACATGTATTAATTTGATTCCCCCCCCCAAACTGAACAGCAAGGTGAATAGGTATCAAGTTCTAGAACTCTTGACTTTTGAAAATTAAAAGGTGAGCATAAAGTTGTTCCACACTCCTAGCGGTAAGTAGGGCATGTCCCTGCAGACGAGGCCATTGGTACAATTGCTCAGCAGGCAGCACGTGCCTTGACCTCCTAACTGACTGACATGGGTTTGGGGGTCTTGGTCTGTGGTACCTGAACACAGACACAAAAACTAATGTATGTTTGTTCCTTTCCTACAAAATTATCACAATTGTAGTGTCCCCAACGATACATGCACCAGGAACATCCAGAGATGACCCTATTTGGGAAAAGGATTTATACAGACACAAAGAAAGAGTCTCAATATAAGATCATCCTGGATAAAGGAAATCTTCGATACAATGGACCGCCTCACAAAAGACAAACTAGAAGATGAAGAAATATGGGCCTTATCAAGAGATAGGTTGGAATTACACAGGCCAAAATAAAACAAATGTACGGTTTGTGTTGCAAATGTCCCCCAAAGGCCCATATACTAAAAGTTCAGACACAGACCTGTGGCATAAGTAAGTGGTAAAAGCTTCAGAAGGTGGGATGGAGCCTTTTAAAAGCAATGAGCATGCGCTCTTGGAAGAAATAGAAGAAGCCTGGTTGATCCTTCTCCCTCATGTGTGTGTCTGTGAGCCTGTCTCTCTCTCGCTCTATCTTCCTCAGCAGCAATGACATGAACAGACCTCTCTACCCAACGTTCCCACGGCCAGGATGATGCAAAAAGGCCACCACAAGCCCAAAGTGGCACGGCCAAATGACAGTACCCTGAAATAGGCTTTTGCTCTGTGTAACTGGACTGTATCGGGGGTTTGGGCATAGCAACGCAAAGCTAGCTAACACAAGCAAACACCAAAGATTGCCGGCAACCACCAAATAAAGTACCCAGAGACACGGGGAAGAGATTCCCCATCACAGACCAGAGACAACCGACCAGTCCTGCTGACACCCTCATGTTGGACTTCAAATCTTCAAAACAGGCTTAAACACAGAGAGGCAGGCAGGGTTGGGGGAAGAGAGAGACAGAGCAAAACAAAACGCCTTCTGTCTGAAGCTGCCACCTTCGTGCTAATTTGTTAGGCAATCCCAAGAATGCTCCAGAGAGGCCTCCATAGCCAGGCCCCAGATACTGCTCTAGTGCCTTTCCCCACACTCGGTCATCACTTTACTATGTTTCTAACAGTCCCTGCTGCTCTGGGGCCTGGGAGACCCTTTCATGTTCCTTCTCCGTGATTTAAGTCAAATGAGTGTGGAAGGTTGGAACCTCCCTCATCTCTCACTGCTACCCCTTCGGCTACCACAGCAGCTCCCTTTAGTGCTTTCAGTGTGGGCTGAAATTACTCCAGCAGTAGCTTCTTCTCCAAGAAGAGCTTATTTTTTTTTTTTTTGACAGATCCAAGGAGGGACTTAGAGTTAGCAGAGCATTAGTAACACACTCCCGCTTGACTAAGCCACGGTGTCCAGGTGTCTGGTCCACCGGCATCGTGTGTTGGCCTCACAGTAGTACTTTGAGACGACTGCCCTTTCAATCAGTCAACTTGGACAGAAGTAGATTGCGCTCTCTGTATCTTGATTGGCCTTCCATAACCAGTCGGAAGCCTTCTGAACAAAACGGAGGCCTTTCGGTAGGAGGGGACCGCCTGGATCCTGCAATCTAGCAAGCCCTGACTGAGCCCAGCAGGCTTCCTTCCCAGCAGAGTTTGAAGCTGAGGCCATTCCAACTCTTTTATGCTGAGTTCACTTTTTAAACATGTCTTTAACTGAAATATAATCTTAACAGTTGCTCTTCGCCCTTTCCTTCATCCTGTCCGTCCCCATTACTCTTCTTCAAACCCTTCCATGGCCCCTCACTCTCAAGTTGATAGCTTCTTTTTCTCTGGATATTATTGTTCTGTGTGTGTGTGTGTGTGTGTGTGTATGTGTGTGTGTGTGTGTGTGTGTGTTGTGCATGCGCACACATGCACACAATCTGCTGAAACCATTTTTGTTGATAGCACAAGCGTCAGTCTCAAGACTGACCAGTGCACTCTGTATTGGACAATGAGAAGGCCCAACCCTGGGAGAGGCTAGTTCTCTTGGCTGACTTTCTAGAATGTCCTACAACTCTTGGGATTACAATACATATGAATGATTGCAACCATGTCAGTGAAGCTCTACCTAAGTCTCATCCTGGAAGGGACTCTGGAGCAAGAACTGTAAGCACCACGGCTTTGAGCAGTAGGTTTTGTAGCTCCCACAGTCCGGCGATGATTAAATTGCTGCTGAACTTCCAGTTGAGACACTGGAAAAGAGGCAGGAATAAGACCACCTGGGCAAAAGGCAGGAAGAGGACCAGATATCTGAAATGAGTCTTTATATACCCAAGTGTCAACATACTTCTAGGAGCCCATTGCCCGAACGCACTATAACTTGATCTTGTACAATGTCGATACTTTTTACTCTTGGCCGAAAGAATTGTTTAAAACATAGAGGTGGAGGGGGAAAAAATCCATTTTAAATTATCTATCAGGGAGACCAGCATTTCTTTGGGTCAATCGTCCTACAAAATCATGTTCCTCCCTCTGGGAAATTCACATTTAAGATAGAACTATTCAAAATTTGACATTAAACTTACACTCTCCCTAAAGAGAAGGCTAGTAGAGTAGCTGCTGGTGACTGATCCTGTCTTTCCAGAGGACTGAAGCATAGCTGGTGGTCCTGTTATTCCGAATACATCTTTTTTTTTTTTTTTTTTTTTTTTTTTTTTTATTGGCTGAAGTTAATCAGACAGGACTTCATAAGATCTTGGCCCGCCAGTCAAAGCAGAAAGTACAGGAGGTGTTGTCAGCAGGCACCTGTGTGTCTGTTTTTAAAACATCACGGCCAGGCAGGACACCGGGGACCAGGGGGCGGGCACAATGGGCACATAACTCAACTGTGACCTGTTTTCACTGTCACAGATCTGAAAGGCCTTCCAAAATACCTCTTCTCTGGGATTTTGGAAAACTAGTACCAACTTTCCTATGATACTTCTCAGGCTCCATTGTCTAGGATATGCATAGTTTTTTTTTTTGTTTGTTTGTTTGTTTGTTTTTGCCCATTGTCTCATCCCTGTATGCTCTAGAGTGCTGGAAATAATACAATGGGGGAAACACAGAATGCAACACCAGCTTAGTGCATTGACTTCTCTAGCACTAAATCACCTCTGGGGCCTCCCTTAATTCTTCCAAATGATGATTCTAGGCAATTTTCATTTAAAGTATGAGCTCTGTATACCACTAAACTGGGCAGTGGTGGCACACGCCTTTAATCCCAGCACTCTGGAGGCAGAAGCAGGCAGATCTCTGTGAGTTCGAGGACAGCCTGGCCTGCAGAGCTAGTTTTAGGACAGCCAGGATTGTTTCACGGAGAAATACTGTCTCAAAAAAAAATTATTATTATTTTCCTGTATAGATGTCCTTTGCTGTGGGATGACAGTTCTAATGATACTTGCACATTTCTCTCCTATTTTTAAAAAGTGTTTGCTTTCATGCTGCCTCCTAATGGATCTTTGTCAACAGAAGGTGCCTTTAAATTCTAATAATGCAAATCCTGAGAGTCAGGTAGAATAATAACAAACTGTACTGTACCTGTGATGACAAAGGGGAAATGAATACATTCATCCTGGAAGACAGGTCCTAGCCAGCCTGGTGAGTGACACCAGCGTCCTGTAGTACAAGTACACAGTGCTTTCTACAGCTGGTATTTTCACACTTGATGATTTAAAGATAAAATAACCTTTGTTTGAATCCCCTGTCCTTTTCTAAACCCCAGATCAAACAGCCCTCACGGTTTGGCAGGCTCACTTAGAAAGCACTAGGATTAAAAGTAAACGTCCTAGCTTGTCTAAATGAATGGTGAAAACAGAATATTTCAATAGATGTTCATTTGCTTTCTTATTTGCTACCAGAACATTCATAGCTGTTGTAAGAAATATGTCTTGGGGGGGGGGGTGCTGCTTTGGGTTGCCCCTCTTCTCCTCCATCTATTAAGGCAACGGGGGTGTAATTCATTGTTGGGCCCGAAGGAGCTTCTCTGGGGGCAGCACACTATAGAGGGAGGCCAGGGATGAGTGAGCAGGGCACATGGAAGAGCAGCAGGGCAGGATGGTTGGAAGTGCCTTCCTCATCACAAATATGTGTCTTCAATATTTAGTTGTTGTGGCAGGAAAACGCCAACAAATACATGAACTGTAAACCATCTGGCTTGAAATATGTTCAAATATGAATGTTCATCTTGAAAAAAAAATGAAATCTATGGAATTCTGGCATCCACTTTGACTTTTGAAAGATTCACAGCCTGGGTGTGCAAAGGAGGGATTTCTAGACCAGTCTTCTTCAACTTTACATTTTCCCGAACTCAGAAGTCCAATCATTCAGCTGCCTAGGCAGACTTGCCTTCCATTCTGAAACTTTAATGAAAGCCGCTGGCTGCCAGAAATTTCCTGTCACTGTGTCTGTGTGGGGATTTGTAGGGAGCCCTCTCATGTGTTAAGCAGAGAAACAAATGTGCTTCTGTATGTATTATTTAACACTAAGTGGTGTCTGATGTGTCCTGGGCATGGCAAGATGAAAGAGGTGAGTCCTACCCTTAACCAGATTTCTCAGCCAAGTGGTTCAAACCGAGACGCTTAGTTTAGAGCAAGAAATGATAGATTAGTAACTCTGTAGTCCTGCGTGCTGGCAACTTCGGGAAACTTCACAGCAGGTCTCTCCCAAGCAACTTCAAGAATGGCTTTAGAGACAAAACTTTGCAAATGTGCAAAGATGAAGATGAGAACTCGGGGCCCCACTAAAGCTGAAATGCTCTGCCCCCCTCCAAAAAAAAAAAAAACCCAGAGAGGCTTTCAGTAGGCCCCAGGTGTGATCGCTGACCAACCAGGATGCTTCAGTTTGAAGCTTTAGTTCTTGCGCAGGCGCCTGCCACCTCTCCATCTGTACTGCCAGAAAGCCAGACCGCACACCAGTGCGGTGATCTCAGCACACCGTTCCATTTAGAATTGTGACCATGGGATGAAGGAAAGAGTTAGGACACGGGTGAAGGAAGGAACCTTGCACTTAGAACGGTGAACTAAACTGGTGACACAAGCCACTTAAAAATTATAGTAAGAGAATTTCGTGCTTTCTGAGATTAAAATGCAACACACCCAATTTGGCAAACGTTGGGTTATTATGCGTTAATTACTCTTTATTTTAAAAACAATGACATGTTAGTACATACCCTTGTAAAACATCTTCCTCTAGCCTACTTTTCTTTTCCTTTGGAAGCAGAATTTATCCAAAACATGATTTATGCAAAACAATTTCATAATTTCCACCAATAAATGCTCCTTGAAATAAATGTGTAAGGATCGGGGATTGAATATGTTTGCTTTTTTATTTTTTTTTAAGTTTTCCATTTCTTTACATCTCAATATTTAGATGCTGACATGCGCATTGAGAACAAGGCTAGAAGATGTTTAACTCTTAGAAGACCACCTGGCAATGCTATTTTTTAGGCTGTATCTGTGGGGAATCTGGATTTTAGCACGCGGCAAGAACTACCAGGTGATCAGTTCTGCCCTTGAGGATCAAAGAGCTTCTTTGTTCTTGTTACCTGACCAGCTAAATGACTGAAAAGAGCTAAAACACAATGGATTAAATTAATCCTGGGGGCATAGCATGGCTAATACAGAGCTTGCATTCAGATATAAAAGCAATTAATCTACCTTTGTAAACACTGCATCTTCCATTTTAGAAGAACTGTCAGGGCTGCTTGGTCAATAGAACGCTTGTCTAGTGCCAACAAGGCCCAGCGTTCAAAGCCTAGTGCAGCGTAAACTGAATAATGAACATCCAGGACTCTTCAACTCAACCTTTCATTTGTGGCCTTTAGGAAACATTTGAGATCCAAAGCTTATATGACAAGATATATACATATATACTTACATACATACCAGCTGTGTTCCAACCATCAATGTTATTATGTATCTTAACTGTAATATTGTATAAAGAGCACAGAAGGCTAAAAATCTCCAACTCTTGTATTCACTGAATCTGAAACTGAAGATAATATAAAATCTTGTATGTATTCCTTCTGAATTAGCATTCACAGTCTAACTGAGTAAGGTCTCTAAAATATGTAAATCCTAAACATTCCAAAAATAACAAACCATTTAATCATGGAAGATTATTGGCTTAAAGATGCATATGAAGATCTTATAGGGTTTTAAGGTTTTTTTTTTTTTTTAGAGTTTGTTGTTGTTTGTATATGTGTTTGCCTCTGCGTGTTTATGCATCATGTCCAGACAAGAACCTAAACAGACCAGAAGATATTTCAGATCCCCTGAAACTGGAGTTACAGGTGGTGATGAGTCACCATGTAGGTGCTTGGAATTTAACCTAGACCTTTTACAAGAATAGTAAGTGCCCTTAACCACAAAGCCATCTCTCCAGCCCTAAGATGCTACAATCTTTACACTCACTTTGCTCATTATTGAAGAAGCAACTGAAGATCCTAACTTACATTCTGATGTCACGCAAATGGCACCCAAAACACCAATGCCTCTATGTATCTCTACACATGCATGTGCATACACACACACACACACACACACACACACACACAACACACACACAAATTCTTTTAAAATTTCAACTTTTTTTCTGAGAAGTGAATTTGATAATTGTTTTACTGACACATCCAAAAAAGCAAAAGAAAGAGATAGATTTCTATTTACAATCCCCCAATATGAGGGGGCCACCTGGGGGAACAGGCAGCAAAGCATATGTTCAGAAGGCAAAAGGAGCAAGGAATAAAATATAGGCCAGGACCTTTACTGCAGATTTCACACAGGGCAAGGCCCCTCGAACAGCTACGCCAGGCTAAGATCTGATGGTCTGAACAGTTTCATCAGGCCCTGGGTCATGGGATGGTTCTGGCTGTATACCTGGTTCTGGGCTGACTTAGTACAGAGAAATTGTTCTGGTATATGAGAAATTAATGGCAGAGATGTCTGGGTTTACACATGAAGAAATATTAACAGGCAAGGTGTTAATGTTCAGTACAAAGTTGCTAGTTCTACTACCTATTAGGAATTAGCTAACTATTCTAACATGACAAGCTCTCTCCTTCACCACAAGTCTATATAAAAAATCTATGTTTACACTGTAAATAGTTATAAATATAGAGGCTAGGATTTTGCCTCATCATTCCATAATAGAGAAGGAAAGAGAGAGAAAGCACAAAGTGGAACTGAGTGTGTCCTTTTAGCAACTTGACATTGGCCTATTGACTTATGGAATTTATTCAGTCACTGATCACTGGCTTTCTCGATACCTTCGTGGAGGCCTTGCCTTTCAACTCTGTGTCACTGAAAATCCAAGTTCCAAAGAGTATGGGGGAGGGACATTAACACTACAGCAAACCTCACTATTTCAAAACATTACAAAGTGTATAATAAAATAGTGAATAACACAGCAGAAGTATTTATTTAGTTTTCAATTATTATATTGGAGAAACAGCATGCCTGATCACAACTAACCATTTATTTGCTTGTAATTGATCAGTTAAATGGCTTCCTATAACTTAAATATGCCTAATTTGTAGGAATGTTGTTTGTATCTCTGTAGTGGTGTTCTGATACTCGAATCCATGTATTAGTATTTCATGTGGTGATGGTTGAAAATAAAAATGCTAAAAAAGAGAACTGGAGTCATCTCGATATTCCTTCAGTGACTTCCTTCATTGGCCTTCTCCCTACAGTTGTGTGCAATGCTTGTCATTTCCTCTTAGAGTCAGTGTGTGAGTTAACTGGACAATAAATACACAAAAGTTCTTAACTAATTGCCTAAGCAAATGCAAGTCAACAGAGGTCCACAGCTATTACTCTTACTAGGTTTTGAATTTTCAAAATTTTCGTTCAACACAATTGAACATATGGACCCTATGAAAACACACACGGGCAATTCTTCAAATGATTCAAAGATCCCATTTAAGTACTTAAAAGATTTTTTGATTTAATTTTCATTTATCTGTATGTGTGTTTTACCCGAGTGTATGTGTGTGTACCACTTGTATGCCTGATGCCCTGAGAAGCCAGAAGAGGGTGTCTGATCCCCTAGAAACGGAGTTACAGATAACTGTGAGCCACCATAGGGGCACTGGGAATTGAACCTGGGTCCTCTGGAAGAGCAGCAACTGCTCTTGACTGTTAGGCCATCTCTCCAGCTCCCTACCTAAAAAATTTTCAATGAAAATGTCTAGGCCAGAACTAGCCAGAAAACTATACCACTAAGAAACCTTTGTCTTAAGATCACAGTCACCTTATTTAATAACCAAGCCTTACATAAAAGTCAGAGAGTGACAGGCTTTACTTGGTGGTATTGTTTTTCTTCATCCTTGGCTGTCAGCAATGAAACACGATCCATGAAATTCAGCAAACCCACGTGGAGTTTATTGGAGGGGTAGTGTTGGCTAACTGAGGAACAGAGATGGAAGAGAGAGAAGGGGAAGGAGGAAGAAGAAGGGGAAGCAGAGGAAGAGGAGAATAAGGGACGATCAGGCAGGAGGCGCTCACTTAAAAAGGGAAGCTTGCACATGCGTACAGAGTCCTTACACAGTCATGCAACACAGGGCCCTCTGAGCTGTCTAAGTATCCACCTGAATGCCGATGTGCATACCCTGCCAGTTGCCAGGGGGCAGGGTCAGCATAACGCCCTTGGCTCATCGGTGAGAATCACATGTGCATATACTCACACTTACATACATGTGCACACGCACGCACACAAGCACACAAAAAGGAGTGTACTCTATGCTCTCATCAACACCTATTATTTTCCTTTTTGGTTTTTTCGAGACAGGGTTTCTCTGTGTAGCTTTGGAACCTGTCCTGGAACTCACTCTGTAGATCAGGCTGGCTTCAAACTCACAGAGAGCCTCCTGCCTCTGCCTTCCTAATGCTGGGATCAAAGGCATGCACCAGCACTCCCCGGCTATAATCACATTTCTTAAGCTTACAGGAGTTTTCCTATCTGGAAATTTCAGAATCTTTTTCACGATATTCTGAAAACTGGCTCAGTCCCTATTGACTTAACTCTCCTTCTCTAGCCTTCTACACAGGGCTTTTGGAAAGAGCGGGAGAGGAGAAAAGACTTAAGGAATATGGGGGAATGTTGGGTGGAAATTCTTTGCTATGCCCAGCAGCCTTCATAAATTAGATTACCTCTCAGCTTTGCACACAGACTTATTGCCATCCTGCTGTAATCATGGAGAAGATGAATGGGGCATGGGCACGAAGACAATTTAGGGAAACGAGTTCCTTTTCCTCTGAATGCTTTGAAGAAGGGAATCATTAGACAGAGACTTGTATTGACCCAGGTTATGAAGCATGTCAGCTTGGTGATGTGTTCTTGGCACTAAGTCCCTAATTACAAATTCCTTGAGAGCTGCTCCCAACAGGTGCTCCAAGACAGAAGGATGAGACAATCTGGAAGAGGGCCCCGTGTTAAGCACACAACACACACTCAGATACACAGGGAGGGAAAACGTGTCGGTGGGAAGCCAAGTACCATGACAGTGTGCTGGACAGTGAATGAGAGCGTGTCTGCCGCCGTGGTTGTGAGTATCATTCCTGTTTGTTGTCTTTGAGTGCCATTCATTCTTGGGGTGACATTTCTGAAACAGTTGAGGTCTGGAAACACAGCCCAGATAGGAGACTAAAAACCTGTTGGCAAACATTCATTGACCATAGCTAATTTATCCTTATAGGACCATGCAAAGTTGCTTTCCAGTTCAGTTCATTCTTAAGTGTTCAAGTCAAGTAGTTTGTTTTGCATGATGTAGAGGTGTATCTCTCTAGCAAATTAAGTTTTTGAATTAGCCTGTGGAGTTGTCATTTTTTTCTAGAGTGCTTTAGCGATGATGTCTGCCTCTTCTCACTATGGTAAATCCCTGCGGAGAGTCTGTGCTTGTCAGCAAACACTATGGAGTTGACCCCATGTTTAACAAAATTAGTCATTTCTTCTTATTTGTAATCACTGCTAAAAATCTAACCTGTAAGAAACAGATGTATGGAGCGACTCTGATGAATGCTGACAAGCTCTCCACTTCATTTGAAAAGACAAAGAACCCCAAGCCATCCGGAGTGGGGAATGGTGGAGAACTGCATTGACCATGTCTCCTTTCATCACATCCTAGCTCTCATGGCTGGCAGTAAATTTCTATCTATTTATTGACACGTTCTGTTGGTATGCTGAAGAGGAGGCTTACTTTTATACACGAGTTATTCTGGGTGTAAGTAGACTTCGTGACAATCTGCTATTGTTTCAGAAAAGAAAGTGTGTTCTAGTTCTCCAGGCTTCTGTGTTTTCACTGTCTCTCCTTTATGTCTCTAACTTACGGACAGTCTACATTGGCCTGGGCCCGAGCATCTGCAGTGTGTCTGAATTTTAACTGCATGCTAATCCTGTTACCTGTCTGTCGAAATTTCATTTCACTGGTGAGAGGAACAAGTATGGTAAGTCACTAAAATATTTTCAGTAAGCCCAGTTGTTGTTTCTTGCTCACATGAAAGCTGGAGAGACAGCCCGGCACTTATGAGTTATGCAAGCCTTAGGACCTGAGTTCAAATCCCAAGGATCCATGTAAAAACTCAGAGAGTATGAGTGTGTGTCTGCAACACCAAAACTGTTGTGAGGCAGAGGCAGAAGGATCACCTGGGACTAACTGTCCACCAACCTAACTCTAAGCTCAATAAGGGCCCTTATCTCAAGGGAATAAAGCAGCCAGTGATAGATAGGTCAACATAGTGTTCTCCAGCTTTGAACTAAACACATGGAGATGCATGTGCACACATACATATACACATGCACCCATACTCGATATGCATACCCCATGTTCACAACCATACATACTTCACACACACACACACACACAAGTGTGATTGGGAAACATGTACTTTCCTATGAAATTCCCAGTAATTTGTGTTTACACTATTTAAAACTGAAAGTCGGTGCATCCAATTTGACTCTGGCTTTTGCCTTGACACTGACTCACCATTCAACCCTTTCCCATATGGAGATGTAAGGGTTATGACGGTTTGAACCACAAGTATTTCTGACTGAAGGTAGATAAATAAAATATTGAGGCAGGCATTCCCTAGGAAACACCAGAGTTCCCAGCATAACCACAGTCATAGGACCCAGATTGAATCTGGTTATGTTAACTGATCAGTGCTAACACCTTTGCTAATTATATTTATTTCAAATGCTAATTACCTGCTTTCCTCTGTTAATGAAAGCAACATGCAGAAAAGTAAGATCGTCGGTCACCTTTCTCAGAAGGAACACCTCATTGTGGAATTATATTAGTCATAGATGTAGAGTGATTTTCTTTACATAATTAAAAATAGTGTACAGGTCACTCAAAACACATGGGTAGGGGTGGCAGTTATTGCTTCTGTGTTCTGTATTAACAAGCTGACTTGTTATGGCTACAAGGTTTATTTAAGAGCTTTGAGTTATAGCCAGAGATCTAAGAATTACAGCATTTGGATTGAACTGAAATTCAAGAAAAACAGCTAAAAATCTCTTGTTTTACCGTGATCAAGTGCCACTACATTTTAAGTCCTGTGTTCCCACCTAAAGCAACGTAGGGGTCCGTTGAGCCTGAATCTTAACCTCTTAGGTCTCTTAGCATGTTAGCAGCGCTATGTCCACGCCCCCAACTCATTTTTTTATTTTGATATTTCAGTGCTGCAGAGGACCATGGGGAAGGCAACTAGACAAAAACCTCAAGTTCCACAAACTCATTGCCTATGGGATAGCTGTCAGTGCAGGTAAGAGCTTACTAATTGTCTAATGGGTTTGGGACTGTCTAATGTCTCCCTAGGTCTTGTTTTAATCTCTCCCAATCTTGCCTCTAGATTAAAACAAACCAAAAAAAAAAAAAAAAAAAAAAAAAAACTTTCACCCTTTATCTGACCAAATGAAACTTCGACTTTATTCTAATCTATACTCAAATGAGTTTTTCTATAATAACGCCTCAATTATCAAAGGAACGTTAGTGAGATTTCCTTTTGTTTGAGAATAAGTGGCTTGTTTGTAATGCAAGGATAGACACCTTTTTAAATGGGCATTTTGCTGTTCGTATAATCCAGAACTAAAATCGACTTCTATCCAGAATCTCACTCATACAACGGGAAATTGGCTACTGCCATGTAACAAATGTTAGATACAGATAGGGTAGTGTTTGCCTTTGAGTGGTGAAGACCCCTTACTCTTAGCTCTGACAGTAGAGGCAGAAAAAGAGGGGAGGAGGAAAAAATGAAGGCCATGTGAACTATGCTATGAATAGTATTGAGTTAATGAACATAAAAGGATCATGAAAATACAGGGTGTACGGTCGTATGTTACTGTTTCACTTTTCATTTAAGTAGAAATTAGTATCTATGTTAGACACCCATGAGGAATTAAAAATGAAAGGGGAGGCAGTAATCAAGTGACTTGTGGTTTTGCTGGGAAACAAAGACATTGGAATAAATGGCCATCGGAACGATAAAGAGTTATGATTCAGAACTCTGTCTCTCAAACTAATTTAACTATAAAATGTTTTCCTCATTTGTTTTTATTCTCTCATGCATAAAAAAAAATAGCAGAGTAGAAGGAACACTCAAAACAAATGTGAATTTAATTAAGCAACAAGACATGACAGACGGTGCCCGAGTGCCAATTAACACAACTTTGGGTGTGCAGTGAGACATGTGGAGAGGATTCTCCCCATTGATTGTCTTAAACGCCAGATCAACCCAACTCAAGATCTGCTTTCCAGAGGCTCTTTGTGGTTTGTGAGGAAATTAGTGGAAGAAAATATCAAGAAATAGCTAGTAGTTAGAGGGTTAGGGACAAGGCTGGTGTCTCAAGGCCTGCAACACTGCAGAATTCACCTGTGTACTTAAGAGCCCTTGAAGATGAGTGACAATGCCAGTAAATAGACACCAGTGTGGAAGTAGAAGTCATATCCACACATTGGAACTATCCAAAATCAGAATAAGTTTCCCCCAGAGGGCACCAAGCTCCCCACAGTGGGTGGCTTCCAGGCACAGGCCAGGAGTCTGGAAGGAACTCTAGGAATCTTCAAAATTCCTTATTTTTGCTTTAAGAGAGATTGGACACAGTGAAGAGGCAAGAGGGATCTTGTTTCTATGCATAGCTTAAAGACTTAAGAAAGTTGTAAGAATATAAAGGGGGTCAACATCAAAATTCATCAGCAAAGGACATAAAGGCTACATGAAAACATGAGTTGGAATGGCTTTCTTCTTAAACCTTTGTACTCACATGTCAATAGTATAAATGCATAGGCAGTATACACCGATTGTGTTTATAAGCATTTGAAACCCCTGTGATCAGCGCTGTTCCAGGCTGGTGTGGAATTTAGTGTTTGCCCAGGATCAAGCAACCAACTGCTTTTTCCTGGCCCCTCTGTAGCTGGCTGTGTGAGCTCAGAGTTGGTCTCCAGAACTCTCTGGAATTCGGAGAGCAGCAATAGCATTATAATTTCTGTACCTCAGTGAGATATGTAGAGTAAACCTGCTCGGGAAACTGAAGGATACAAGGTCCTTCATTTACTTTTGCTGTAATTGCAAATAAATAAGGTCAAGTCCAAGCCCTGGAGCGTGGCAGATGGACTCCACAGCTGATTTGCCACACCCTCATGGCCTTTTTCCCTGGGGTACTCTCCAGAGTCCTGCATGCCTTTGCTCAGCTAAAATCCCCTTGCCTCCATGGTCCTCCCTGAGTAAGACACTACCATACCAAGGACCCACTGTCTGCCTATTCATCCTGGACGCCATACTCCACCTACGTGCCACACTCCCTACACAAGAGTAACAACAGTTCTGTGTCTGAGAGCATCTGAGGCATGGAGCATCTCTTGCATTTAAGCAGTTCTGGTCACTAACGTAACAAGACTGCACCTGATTTGATCTAACCGGGGTGAGTTGCATCTAGACCCATGCAAGGGAGGATGGAGGAGTTGGTAGGAAAAATTAAGAGACACGAATACCCCAGCTCTGGGCGGATGAAGCAGAGTTGGAGGATGAATGGATTCAGAACCATACTAATCATTCACGATTATAAATTCACACTCTGCTGCAAAGAGGAAAAAAAAAAAAAACCAGGATGTTCTTTCTCCCTCTTCCCCTCAAAAATCTCCAAAGGGCATTAGTATTCTTTCCAACCCACTTCTCTTGAACTCCTGCTGCTCTGCTCTGTTCCTGAATATCTCCTGGGGCTCACCCCAGCAGGGTCAGAGCTGTATCTCCAAGCAAAGTACCTTCATCCAGTATTCCATGGCAACCAGCTCCGCTGCTGTGGTTTCTAGCTCAACAAAGGCAGGATAGCGGAAAGAAAATTCTTTCCCTCATCCAGTCCTTGACAAAGCAATTACTGCATTTCACATTAAGTAAGAAATGTGGCTAGCAACTGTGCTTTTAGAGGGGAAAAAATGCTAAGCTCCCAGTTTCATAGCTATACTTTGCTTTTCTCATCTGTCCTTCTGCTCTATTCACGGGGGAGCAGCGGCAGTGTCCCTGAGCTTATTTTATTAGCCTCGCCCATTATGCTGCTTTTCAGATAGCCAACCGGCTTAATAGAGGTGTGTAACCTTGGAAGAAATGCATCCACAGAGAAGTGTGCATGCCAACCTCTAATTTCTCATCCGTTCCCCTAGAAGTTGAACTGCAGGCTCTAATTGGTCGGATCATTAAAGGATGTAATTAGAGACTGGTGGATGTAGGCTAGGGAGAGGAGGGAAGAGGTAAAACAATGCTATCTCTAATCAAGGGCATCATGGAAAAGGCAGTGGCAGGAGCTGTTTCTTCCTGTCTTCCTGCTTGCCTGTCTGTGATAAGCAGGGACCCTTCCAACCATGAATAAATCGTATTCAGGGACCTTAAGCCCACTGGTATAAAAATCATAGTTGCACAGCCTTTGCGTTCTTATTAATGTAGATCTTTCTGGATTCCCTGCTCCATGGCAGACCTTACAGACCCTTCCAATTGAAAAGCAGTACCTTGGAGCCTGGGTTTCCATCAACGGAGGTTGTAAATTGTGACCTACGCAGCTCTTTCCGCAAATTCTGCAGCTTGTGTCTGCCAGGTTTCAGGGGTGTAAAATTACCCTGAGTGCAACTCCTGATGAGTTGCTAAAATTAGTTCACAAACATCAATAAACAGAGCAGGGGCAGGTTGGGAAGAGAGGCTACAGAATAAAGGTACTGAGAAAATAATGATTTGGAGCTCCCAGGTTAGAGATGGCCCCAAAGGCACAAACACCTCCGGATCTGACCTCTAACAAATTGCCACCAACTAATTCACCACTGCCACTAGAAGGACTCAGAGAACCAACAAGGCTCCACTTGGAGTCCTGCCTCCTAGGTTTTAATGTGATTTACAAACACACAGCTCACAGCGTGCCAGAAATGGATCGGTTCTCTATCAGACCCAGCATTGGCAAGTCAGACAGATTGTGGCTTCAGAAGCATGAGGGAGATTCTCGCCTAGGTTTCCATGCCAGCCTTAATTAAGGGGTGACTAACTCCAGAGCCACTGTTACCTCTGACAGGCAGACAGAAGGGTATGAGAACTGACCCCATTCCAAGATTACCCTCAATTATATCGCTTTTGATCTTCAGGGGGAAAACTAAGATGGAAAAGAAGGATGTAAATGGCAGCATTGCCAAGATAGCTGGTATCTTGAAAAGTACTTGGGTAAGAAAACTCAAACTGCAGGAAGACTCATTAAGAGCCTAGTACATTTGAGTGGGTGACTGAAAGAGTGATCTTGAGCTCTCGCCGGTACACTGTAGGGTACACCATGGGGACTCCACAGGGGCACACAAGGAGCTCATTTTATGTCAGTGGTATTGGATTCTCCCATTTAAACCATTCACTGTGGAGTTCTGGAAACAAATTCACATGTGGATTTCACATCCATAGATCCTTTTTTAAGTGAAAAGCCTTTTCAGTAAGCTTCAGAGAAATATACAGGCATCACATGACAGAAGAGAGCTAAGATGCCATGTGAAAGTATGGCTACTTTTTGTCCAATCTATCCATTTGACAGTTGAGAAAATTGAGGTAGAGGTAAATTAGGTAATTGAAAAGCATCCATTTCAGTATTCTTTCTGATAGAGACTAACACCCAATCTCAATGACTGTGAAGGAGAAAGATCAGTCTACATTAGCATTGTAAACCCATTTCAGAAATAACTGTTGCCAGACCACAATGGTTTCATTGTCTGAAAGGGAACAGAGGCAATGCCTTTCCTGTTACCTTCAGGCCCCAGCAGTCCTGAGTTTAACCACTCATTGATACATTTCTAGTTTTCAGCCTAAATCAACTCTAAGGGGAAAATTAAATGTTTACACAATCAAAATGGGCTCCGGTGGTTTTTGTCCCGAGGGTCCCTGAGATAACTAAGGTATTAGAAATTTAATCTCCTTTGTAAAACCAAACCAAGATGGAGAAGGCAGAAGCAAAGAAACATTTTAATATAGAAACTTTAAAGTACATGAAAAATATGTGCAATATACTTCTAGCATAGTCCCTTAGAGGTCATCTCTTGAGAGGTGTCTTGGGTTTCTTTGTCTACTTCATTCATGTCTTCAGCTCAAATAGAAGACACATAGCAATAGATTTGAATCAGTAGCTACATGCCCTAAACACATACTTTAGTTTAATACTCAAGTGGAAACCAACCTAATAGGAAACAGATTGTGATCGACAACTCATTACAAGAGAGAGGAATATTAGAAAAATGGTTTCTTCCGGAAAGTCCCATAATACAACACGAAAATCAGTTTCCAATCCTGTGCAATGGGGATGCCCCCAGTACCTGTCTCCACAGAAGGAGAAGAAAGAAAGCAATGGGCAAAGAAGTGAGTGAAGAGAGGAATACAATGGAAGCAAACGCTTCGGATAACTGCGGTGATGACCTCAGACACCAGCCCTTAGCTTTAGACACAGGGTCCTAAAGCTTTGCCACACTTCAGCCCCCAAGTAAGACCATCAGAGTTTGATCTAAGTCCGCAGGAGGGACTATTCAGAATACATAGCGAAGTTAGTCAAAATAAAGAATAGAGCCTGTGTATGTCCAAAGACTGGCCTTGAGGTCACATCAGCAGGTTTTTTTTGCTCAACCTCCGCCATTGTCCTTTGAATATTAATCTGTAAAATGGGGCTTCATGCCTGCAAACCAAATCAGGTGACATGCCAGCAGCATTGTCGACAGCATCTGGTATGCAGTAAACATTCCGTAGAGGTTAGCTATGAGAAATACAACCTGACTTTAAAAATTATCTCCATTGTCAGAAGTTTAGAAACTGGGTGATCTGTGCTGAATTTAGCAAGCAGTTCCCATTTCACCTGCACCACGGTGGAGAAGGTTGGTGCTGGGTGAGCCTGTGTCTTCTTGCATTCCTGGGCTGAGCAAGAGACCCCTTTACAGACAGGGCCGCATACAGTGACAGAGTCTGGGTATTGGTAATTTCCATTCCTTTATGGAAACACCTGATACTGGTTATTTTATAAAGAAAATGGACTTGTTTATGACGTGGAAATACTAAACAATGTGGTATGACTTCTTTCAAATGGCCCGGGGCCATACTGCATCAGGGAAGAAAGAATTGTGTCCGAACCATACAGAGAGAGAAAGACCATTGTGACACCTGAAGCCAGAGCACAGGAAGGGCCAGTGATGGCCTCCCTTTGGGACCAGCTCTTAATGGTCTTGTCACTCCTTGACATTGCCATATCAGTATTACCATTTGAACCTTAGTGGGGACAAACTACATATAGACCATTACAGTATCTAAGGAGAAAATACATTGTCTATTGGATGTAAACCTCACTGAACTCATAATAAAGATGAGAGCTAAAGAAACACTGTCACATGCTTTCCTTTTCTTTGGGGAGCTGCACAAGTGTGCCTGACCTAACTTCCAACTTAAAGCCTGCCTAAAGAAAAGTACACCAGAAATACACAGCAGTAGATACACATCTCCAATCAGGGTATACTCAGTTGATTTCCTGACCCCTGTCTTTCCATAATCTCTATGTCATTTAGCAAGTAATTATGAAACATGCACGGATGCTAAGCAGTGTGTCAAGCTGAGGTTGCAAGGAAGGACAAGTCTCGGCGAGTCAAAGTCCTTTGGAGACATGCCAACATAAATAAACGTTCAGAACGGTACTTACTGAGAAGCTGTAAACAAAACATCCTGCATACGCCCATGCATGTACGCGTGTGTGCCCAACTGAAAAACCTGTATACAAAACAACTTTTGAGTTGAGTCTTAAAGCGTGACTAGAGAGAGCTTTGCCATTTGGAAAAGGAGCTGATTTTGACAGCAGGAGCTCAGGCAACAAACAGAAAAGAAAACTCTGCTAAATAGACGATGGCGCTTTCCAAATAGTTGCATGGCTATTACCACAGGTGCCGAAGTAGCAGCGGTATTCTGAGGAGTCTTGTGTGTGTGCATTCACACCCGTGCCCATGTGTTGGCCTGAAGTTGGCATTGGGTGGCTTCCTCAGTGGTTTTCCACCTTATTTTTTGAGACAGACACTCGCCATGAGCCTGGGTTCACCGTATTTCTTGGATAGAGTGGCTAGCCCAGCAGTTTCAAGTTTCAGCTTCTGCCTCCCCCAGCCATAAACCTGCACTGCTGTGCCTGGCTCTCCTTATACAGGTGCTAGGGTCAGACCTCAAGTCCTCGTGTTCACATGGCAAGCCCTTTGCCCATGGGGCTTTCTCCCCATCCCCAGGACTGCCAGCAGCTGCTTAGTTTTCATGTCCCTTCATTCTGCCCACCTCCAGTCACAGGAGACAACCACGGAGGATACTGTAGCACACCCACAAAGTGTGTAGACTTAGTAGCTGTCTCAGCTGCCTCCCGTTGCAGACCCAGAAATTATAAAAGTGGGAAAATAACTATCTCCTGCATAATGAATCCTGCATTCACACTTGAGTCTGATCACAAGGGTGTGTGTCAACTGGTCACCCACCTTCGTCTCCATGGAGATGATGCTGGCTGCTGGCTTCCCAACAGAGTTCCCAAGCTAGGAGAGAACAACATGGGTGCAGAATCTTCAAGCCAGACCGTACTTGAACTTGTCCTCTTTACCTAGAATATAAACATCATTAAGTCTTAGAATTAGACAGCACACTTTACCTAACCGCACAGATAGAATATGTTTGGTTCCACAAATACTGGCTCATTTAAATTCTGTGAGAATCGTGTGTGTGTGTGTGTGTGTGTGTGTGTGTGTGTGTGTGTGTGTGTGTGTAGATGTATAAGTGCATATATGTATGTACATATACACATATATGTTACAAACATGTTTTTCCCCACCGGCCTGGAAGAAATCCACAGCTTTTTATTTATTTATTTATTTTTTATGGAAACAAAAATAGAAATTCTTTTCCCCAGTAACTTGTCCTTAGACTTAAATTTTGAAATCAAAGCATGTTTTAAATATGTAAATTGGAATAATTTTGCAGCATTCATAATCAAGGGAACTTCCTTAGCAACTGACCAATTTAAACACCAGTGTATATAGTATCCAGAATCTTTTTGTGCTTTCCATCTTTACGTGGGTTGTTTTGTTGTTGTTGTTACTCTATTTCATCTACTTTTATTTTATTTATTTTTTGAGACAGGGTTCCTTTGTGTAACTTCGGCTGCCCTGGCATTCATTCCATAAACCAGGTTTACTTTAAAATTACAGAGATCCGCCTGCCTCTGCCTCCCGAGTGCTGGAATTAAAGGCGTGCGTCACCATGCCCAGCGACCATCTCCAGCTGCTCACACACACCATTGAATGGTTAGCAGCTTCTTGGAGCCGGTTTTTTGCCGCTTATGCTGTGCCAGGAAACCTCCCTTAAAGGAGCTGCGCAAGTCACTGCTTGTCTCCAGCCAAACAGAGCCCAACCGAGAAAAATGCTGCTGCCAAGAAGCCTTGCTTGTCTCTGTTCTCTTGTTTCTAAAACCCCCTTGTAAGCTTTTGTCCAGTTTTAAGTGAAAGTTCTCCGGTCCATGTTGGGCGCCATTTTGTTACGAGCAGTTTTTCCCCCGCTGGCCTCGTCCCTCAGCCGCCGCGCCAGCCCCAATATCTCACAGAGACGCTGTATTGGACATTATTCTGTTGGCCTGTTACTCGCATTTCTTACTGGCTAGCTCTGTCTTAAATATTAACCCGTTTCTATTAATCTAAGTGTTTCCTCGTGGCCTTATCTTACCCGAGAGAGGATCGGGACAGCTGTTCTCTTCATCCTCCCTCGTGAATCTCCCCGCTTCTACTTCTCCTTGTCTCTTAGTCCCGCCTACCTTGCTTTCCTATTGGCCAGCAGTGCTTTATTCATTAACCAATAAGAGAACCATATTTACAGAATGACACCTCCCATTACATATTAAAATATATGAAGAGAAGAACAGGAAATATGTCTGGGAAAAGTGCAAAAGAGACTATCTCCCTGGTATCAACCTATATGTCAAATAAACATATATTTCTGTGTGTGATGCATACTACTCTGGGAAAATTCTTTTTTACTTCTTCAGGAAGCTTTGTATTCCTATACCCATCAGTACTACCATTTTTCCTTAAGAATTGTATTGTCTCTGTAACTGTCTTCTTAGCGACCCTATTGTACTATGACGACATACCATAACCAAAAAAGCAAGTTGGGGAGGAAAGGGTCTGTCTCCATCACTGAAGGAAGTCAGTGCAGGACCTCAAATAGGACAAGAATCTTGAGTTAGGAGCTGATGCAGAGGCCGTGGAGAGATGCTGCTTACTGGCTTGCTACCAATGGCTTTGCTCAGCCTGCTTTCTTACATAACCCAGGACCACCATCCCAGAGGTGACTCTATTCACAATAGGGTAGGCCCTCTCACAGAAATCACTAATTAAGAAAATACCCTATTGGATCATAGCCCAATCTAATGGAGGCGTTTTCTCAACTGAGACTCCTCCTCTATGTCAAGTTGACATAAAACTAGCCAGTACAATTACCATGTCTCAATATCATGACTTAACGTTACTTCCAAAATGATTATGTATTTAAATCAAGGTGAATTGAGATCGCTTTATTTCTTAATATAATCAAAATATATGTTGTAAGCCATACTGCCACATGCCCTACTCCATCCAAGACACAGGGAAAGAAGTACAAATAAATCACTTTTCCTTACTGATTGCCTAAACCAGAACAGAGAAACTTAGGGTAGCAGCGTGGTGTTTTGGAAGAGCATAAAGGGATGAGTTTGACATAGCCTATATCTGATGTCTCTTCATCCTCAGTGATCCATATTGTCGCGCACTGGTTCAACATGGAGCGTTACCACCTGGGTCAGGCCAAGGATGCTGGCGGACTGCTGGCTGCACTTTCCAAACTTGGCGATGCCCCAAATGAGAGCTACCTCAATCCAGTCCGCACCTTGTATATGGTGAGTTCTTACATGTTTGGCAGGCTCGTTTCTGCAGAATCATTCCCATCCCTATACCAAGAGTAATAGATCTCAAAAGCTTTACATAAAAGAGCTAGATAAAAGAGGTTTGTGCCAAATGCTAATATCAATTTCACCTTTCCTTTTTAAAAGGTGGTTTGAACAAGGAGAAAACATACTCTGCTTTAATTTATACTGAAAGTATATACATGATATTTTAAGAATTCAAAAACCTGTTAAAGCAGTAATGTCATGAATTTTAAAAGCAGCTCCTGGTAAGATTTCCTTCCCTGATGTTAGATTCATAAAGTATACACCACCCAGATCCAGAATGATAGATTGGACACTTCATTTTCAACCAGCAGATTGTTTTCTAGATCTGTTCTGTGCACCTTTCATTCTGGCACGTGTGTGGACAGCTGGTTTGCCAAACAAACACTGACCAAAGAAGGTCATTTCTAAATGACAATCACATGGCTAGTGACTCCATTAATGATAAAATCTAAAGGCACAGAGTATCAGTGTCTCTGGGAAGAAAAAATAAAATCAGCCACAGCATCCTAGGATAAAAGGTAGAGGTAAAGACCTTCCTCTCTCCCTCAGCTCACCCTTTTATTGGTTCATACAAATATTTTTCTATGTACTACCATATTGGAACAAAGACCAGTTGTTTTTTTTTTTTTTAATCTAGAAAAAAAATAATTTATTTTCCAAGAAATGTTTCACATGCAATCACTAGGGGTCTCTCTGTCTGACATTACCTAAGCCCTCTCTACTCCTTCTCCTTTATGTGAGAACAGGATTTCAGATTCAAGTTAGGAAGAGATTCTTCCAAGTCAAGGCATTGATTCTGTTGTGAAGGCTTACATCATCAGGCCACTAATAAACCGAATTCCCTTTTCTTAACTGACAGCAATTAGAAGCACATATTTCATAGCTACAAATCAAAACTGCAGATGCCCTAAGCGTTCAGGAATGCCTTTAATGCCATTTTGTTGAATCTCGGAATTTATCTGGCCACCTGTTTGGGTCTACATTTTCCCCTACTAAGGCTTTACAAAATTCACTGCTCACCGGAGACTCAAGAATAAATCTCAACATCTTGAAGAGACCATGCAATAAATAGTATTTATTATAAACAACCTTTAAAGCAATTTAACAAGCTAATTAAGCTACTTCAAACACAGTTGTTTTGGAATTTTAGAAGCAATATACTATGTAAGTATTGGTTAGTCTCAGAAGCCTCTAATTTGGGTATGTGAAGGGATGATTACCAATAACTCAAAACACACATTGAAGCAATTCATAGGTGAGGCCGTGGAATTACTTTAGACTATTCATGGCAAATCTGTTGGTCCATAAATGTATCACAGGGAAACAAGAAGAAATCCACTTTAGTAGGGGAAAAAAAAAAAAGAATAATTTGAAATTAACACATCAAATGCTATAAACTGACTTCTAAAGTTCTGAGTGTCCGTACCCCCCAAAAAATATTTATAATGTTTTATGTATACCCTCTTTCCATTTTATTCCATGCTTCTATTCTGTGCAGAGAAGAAAGTAAACAATGGAGAAGTCCCTGTCCAAATTACTTCCAAATCTCAAAGCAGCCTAAATTAATGAGGTTTTACTGACAAAAGATATAGTGTGAGTTTATTGAGCTGGTAGTTGGCTCAGTGATAGGAACACTGGGCATGAATACTAATGACTAAGCAAGAATATGGGAGCTCACAATAAAAAGTAAATACACTGCAATTAATATCCTTAAAGGCTATTTAACTGTCCTTCGCACTCCTGGGTCAGAGTCCTGCCCTTTGGGAAGTACCCACCAGATAAGAATAGCTGCACCCTTATTGACCAGAGAGGATTTAGCAAGCCTTATTCCAAGGCCCCCTGAGGAAAAGTGAAGGAAATGCAAGTCATGGTCCTTCCAATTAAAAAGCTAGAGCAAGGCATACCCACCAGGGGAACTGAGCGTGCACTGGCTTTATTAGGAGTGCCCCTAAGGGACCTCTCCCCCCCCCAAAAAAAGTGTTTATTAATTTTAAGATGCAATTAAGCATGGCCAGCCACATCCTTAATCTTAAAAATTAAAATCTTCAAATTAGAGCTTGGTTCTGCAGCCATCGTTCTTCAAATGCTTTCTATGCTTTCTGGTAGCAACTCAGAATGGTAGCTTTGACGAGAAAATTAACTCATGCAAAGGGAAAATACGGACTTACTGGCCCAGTATCCTTATAGTTTGAGCAAAGCAAATATTCACGGTAAGACAGGGAAAGAGGAAAATTTTGCACAGCTGGTTTCTTGAAACGTACATGGACCTTGTTGTGGGGTCCTGTGCACTAGAGCAAAGCAATCTAAATTGCTCTTTGCTTAGGTGCCCTAGTACTGATCGTGATCAAATTGCAAAAAAAAAAAAAAAAAAAAAATCCAAGGTACTAACTAATTTGGTGGTACTTGCTTCTCCTAGAGCACAACCACCGAGCTACTAATGACAGTTTCGGGGACTACTGGTCTGGTGATCTCCCTGGCTTTGATCTTGATTATGACCTCTTCACGTGAGTTCATCAGACAGTCCTCTTACGAGCTGTTCTGGTATACACACCATGTTTTCATCGTCTTCTTCATCTGTCTGGTCATCCATGGAGGGGGGTAAGTCCGTGTTACCCTCAGGGTGCTCAGACCTGTGTCTCTATGTATACGCATCCCCCGACTATTGGGAAATCGTGACTAGAGCATCGGCGGACATGGCTGAGCAAGTATTTTGCCAAGTCCGTTGAGTGCCTGCTGAGAAATGGTATAGCTGGGTGGTGTGGCTGGTCTGCTCTTAGTTTCTTGAGAATGCCCCACACTTACTTCCACAACATCGCACCAGCTTCCAACCCCACCAACCATGAGTGAAGGGTCAATCTCCCTTGCATCCCGTCCAGCATTTCTCGTCAGTTGCTCCCTCAATCTTTGCCTTTCTGGCAGACTTAAGATGAAATCTCAGAGCAGTTTTACTTTGCATTTCTCTGATTGCTGAGGATGTTAAATGCTCTGGGATATTTCTCATCTGTTTTTAGCTCTTCTTTCTCGATCTCTCTGTTCCGATCCATAACCCATTTTTTTTTTTAAACTGAGTTGTTTGTTTAACTCTGGTTTTTTAATTCTTTGTACACTGTGGACATCAATCCCCTATATGATGTATAGATAGCAAACATTCACTCCCATTCTCTAGCTTTACTGTTACCTTTGTCAACTGTTGGCCTTAATTCTTGAGTGAGAGGAGACCTGTTCAGAAAGTCCTTTCTTACACTGATGTCCTGCAGGATTCTGCCGATGTTGCCTTATGACAGGTTCAGTGTCTTCAGATTTCACACTGAGGTCTTTGATCCACTGGGAGCTGATATTTGTGCAATGTCATACATATGTATCTAGTTTCATTCTTCTACATACAGACACCCAGTCCTCCCAGCATCCATCACTGGAGATGTTGTCTTTCCTCCAGTGTGCGTCTTTGGCAATTTTGTCAACTACAAGATGGCTGTAATTGTGTGTAGTTATGCTTGAGTCTTCTATTTTGTGTCAAAGATCTACATGTCTGTATTTGTGCCAGTACTATGCTCTTTTATTGCTGTGGCTTTTAATGTACCTTAAAATATGGTATGGGAACCCAGCATTGTTCATTTTGCTCAAGATTGCTTTGGCTAACTAGGGTCTTTTGTGGTCCCATATTAATTTTAGGCTTTTTTTTTTCCTGATTCTATGAATAATGCCATGGGAATTCTGATTAGAGTTGTGCCGAGTCTGTGATGTGAAAATGGTCTTTTTTCACAATATTAATTCTATTAGTCCATGAGCATGAGAAGCCTTTTCCATTTTCTATTGTCCTCTTCCATTTATTTCTTTAGAGATTTAAATTTTTCACTGTAGAGTTCTTTCACCTCTTTGGTTAAGTTTATTCCTAGACATTTTTGAGGCTACCATGAATAGAAATGTTTTTTATAGTCTCTCTTCAGCTTATTTGTTATTAGTATATAGGAAGGCTACTAATTTCTGTAAGTTGACTTAAGAAATCTCAGTGTGGTTCTGCTTTTAACATGGACAATCTTCCTTCAACCATCATAAGCCACATCCCTTGTTTTGACCCACAAGCGGACCCCAATGGTCAGTAAGTAACTTTCTGAAGCTGCTTTTGTGCACAAATGATATCTCACAAGGAGAATGCTGGAGGGAGTTATGAAAAGCTCACTGAAAGGCTTATTTGGGGATAAAGACATTTTTAATCTCACCTTGACATATTCTGCAGCTACTATTTGCATCAAAAGTGATTTGCAAATTCCATATAAAATGCCAAGTAGATGTAGGATTCTTGGAAGCCATTGAAGCTCACTAATTTACCTATTATGCAATGGTACAGACAGAGAAATTTTAAACTTTTTACTTTTTTAAATAACGTGTATGGAATAATCTAGAACTTCCTGTGGATAGCATGGGTGAAATGGATGAAGGTACCGAAAGTCATGGTGTCCACAATCTATCTCCCATTTATCATTCACACACCTTAGGTGACCATCATTTGTGCCCTGGGGATTTACAAATATTCTTGCTCTCCTGACTTGAAAGAGTGTCATCAAGCTTGGGTGACTTATAAGGAACAGAGTCGGAGGCTAATATGTCACTTCTAGGTGACAAGAGACTGTTCCCAAAAGCATTATTGTTCCTTCACAGCCCCTCCCCCCATGCCCTGTAATACCAAAGGAGACCACCACTTGTCTCTGGGATATGGACGTGTCTCAGTCTATGAGAACCCAGTTTCTCAAGAGAAAACGATGCATCTTCTTCACAACCACCTAGGAACTGAGCAGCTCCCAGACTCCATTACCTCAATGCCTGCTCCTTTACAAGTCAGGAAAAGTCATCCTGAGAGTTGATGCCAAAGCAATTTGCAAAGGTCAGTTAGCCATGCATCTGTAACAAATGCAATATAGTAGGATTACAGGACTCTTTATCCAGTGCTCCGTTCATTCGGGATTCTCTTTCTACTTTTAAATTTATCAATCCGGCCTCAAAGACACATTTCAAAGTGACCTGTTTTGACCTTGTCAAATGCTAAGCCCACCAGTGGTCACTGGGGGGAAAAAAACCATTATTCTGGGCACTTCTTTTGACTTATTCACTTGAAACTTCTAAGCACTCAGAAACAAGCTAAGAAGGGTAGAAGTTAAATCAATCTGCAAAAGGAACCAATCGTACAAAGTTAGCCAATTAGCCCAAATCAGCAATCAGAGCGAGATGAAACCTAATTAAATTCAACAATCTACAAAAGGATGTGTTCAAACAATTTCCTTCATTATGAATTCTCTAATATAGACACTTTCAATGTGACACAGGGTACCACAGAGGGGCACTGCTTTTCTGGGATCTTCAAAGTTATCCAAAGCGTTTTAAATGCCTATTTTTAAAGACACCGAGGGAAGTGAGTGACAGCCCAAGTTTCAAGAGATGGGAGTGTTTTTCTGGAACCCACTGCAGAGTATAAATTAGTGTAAAAGGCACCGCACAAAATCAGCTTGACATTTTTATGCTTTTTGTTTTGGTGTGGTGTGTGTGTGTGTATGTGTGTGTTTCTAAGTCGGATTGTTCGAGGCCAAACTCCAGAGAGTCTCCAGCTGCACAATGTCACCTTCTGCAGAGACCGCTATGCTGAATGGCAGGCAGCTGCCTTGTGTCCTGTACCTCAATTTTCTGGCAAAGAACCTTCGGTAAGAATGAACCCAGGAGCTTTTTAAAAAAAAAAAAAATAACTGTCCCCACAGTTAAAATAACGAGAGCTTTTATAGGCTTGAAAAAAGAACCGCCCATGTCACCACTACATGAAGCCAACTCTTCATTAAGTGGGCTAATGGAGAAATCGAGTTATGGATAATTTTAAAAGAGATTTACTGCCAAAAGCACTTTATTCGGCTTGGAAATGTGTTCTGCTCGGGCTTAAATATGGATGTCTGATATTGCAGGACTTCATAACAACAGAGTAATGGCTGTGAGGGAGCTAGCCTGGTGGCTGCCCACCCTCGGCGCCACCATTTTCCCTCTCCCTGTCTCCTGGGTGTCTGAGAGAACCCAGCCTCTTCATAAGTATACCTTCTCTCTCTCTCCAATCAAAAGAATCGCAATCAACAGAACTAGGGGTGTCCAACTGCTTTTGCTCTGATGAAACTCAATTTTAGCCAAGAACAGGTTTAATTAATTTAATGGTGGTGGCCACAGGTTTGGAAAGTAATGTTTGCTGGGTATGCAGCAGGCATTGCAGGCGGCGATATCGCGGTAAACAGGAATAACTGGCGTCCAAGCCTTTGGTTTACCTGGGTGAGTGACACGTGGCAGAAAACAAATGAAAAGGCTACATGCACAGGAGGAGGAAGCTGAGGCTGCAGCTCATTTGGTAGAATGTTTTCCTAGCATTCACAAAACCCAGAATTGGAACCCCAGCACCACAGAGACCAGGCACATGTCTATAACGGCAACACTCGGCGTGTGGGAGCTGGGGAAATCATCAACCACCTGAAGGTCCCCCAAAGGTCTAACCACCCTGGAAGACAGGAGGCCTTGTCTCAAAACAAACAAAACTGGAGAAGAACTAGGAAGCAGCAAGTGCCCAGAATGTGTATCATTTAAAATGGAATAATAGACTCTAACAGCATATAAACTGAGGGTTTGGGAAATTAGACAGTGACATCGGAAGAAGATAAATAATCATTTTTTTAAAAAAAAATTCTCAAATGCACTAAGTTCAGTGCCAATTTTAAGGGAGAATCTGCTGGAAGAAATGTTTAAAACTGAAAGATGTGCCCATTAGACTGTGGTTCTTTTAATGGCTGGTATAGATTGTCTCTGTTTTAAACTCAACTCTCGGTAGCCACTATCTGGCCTGCATATTAATGAAGAACATGAATACCTCTCTAAAATTTTCAGCCACAGCATCTCCATTAAAAAAAAAAAATCAATGCTCTCCCACACTTCATGAATACAGACCAGGCCTGCTCAAGCAGTGTATGTTGGCATTAATTATGATTGAGGGGGAACTTCCCCATCCCTCCCTCACTCCCCCACTAAACCTCTTCGAGCACCCAGACTCACAGCTTCACTCTTTCCCATTATTTTTAATGGAATCTGATCCAAAGAGCGTGTAGACTGCGCAATTACTGCTTGGCTGCACTGTACAATATTCTCTCTGATGTCTTATACATGCAGAACCAGAAAGGCATTCCAAGGACACCGAGGGGTCCTGTGCCTCACCACACCCGACCTAGCACCACTTAACGAGACTCTATTCAGTCCTCTTTGCCTCTCTTTCCTGGGGCATTTTTAATGAAGATTTTCTCTGTAGAAATATTCATCAGTGATGCAATGCTGAATCAGAGAATCTTTTGTCTATCACCTTGCATAAACTGTGCAAACAAATCCCATACCCTCTCCCCCCCCCATCTCACAAGCACACATGCCTGCAGATCTGAGAGCTGCTCATGCAATCAGTCTGTCTTGGTCCTCCCTAACCAAGGAATTAGTTCATTTTCCTATAGTTCATAATCATATGACTCTGCTGGGGTTTTTTTTCTCACTTTCTAGGAATTATGTTAATGGTAAGAGGAAAATTTGGACCAGGGTAGGGTCAATCCGTAAACAACATCCATCAAGTGGTATGTCCCATGCTTGCACATCAGTACACAAACACAGACCTCAGGCATGGGAGTCCTACCCAAGGAGAGGACATTGCTATGAAAATAGTGTATTCATAAGCACACACATAAAATAAAATCAAAGGCAGCCTGCCCTCATTTTCTGGTGGGAATAAAAATGGAGGTATCAAGTTTCATCGTTGTGCTATTAAACCAACATGTCCTCAGTTCTGCTATATGCATTCACTGCACTGTGATTTCCTGAACACTTTTGGAGTAGGTAACAAGAAAGCAAAAAATCCATGTGGGTTTTCAGTACTAAAGAAGCTGACATATTAAACAGTCGGGGCCCTTTAAAAGATGGAGAAAGTGAGGTTAAGTGTGTTTCAAATGGTTGCCTCTGATACAAAGGGCATCCCTTCCAAGCAAACCACATGATGAAAAATAAAAGCTGACTTTGTGGCAGGCTGTGACATTCTTCCCCACATCCTATGACATCCCTTCCCAGTCTCTGACCCTCTTCCTTTACATGGTCCCAGCATCATTTTTAATCTCTGTGAATAAACCCAAAACATTCAAGAGCTTGGCAGGAACTTAAATAAGAATTTTCTCCAAATACAAAATTTGGAAACGTAGGAAAATACAAAATTCAAATGTACAAAAGCCCAAGATGTGAGCTGGGGAGACAGCTCATCCAGTAAAGAGCTTCTCGTGCAGGTATGAGGACTTACATCCAATCCCCTGAAAACCTAGCACAGTAGAGTATGCTAGTGTTCTCAACACTGGCAGGTGGAGGGAGCCAGTTCATTGGGGCTCATTGGCCAATCACCTCTGTCTAATCAGTGAATGGCAGGTCTCAGTGAGGGTTCCTATTTCAGAAAACAATGTGAAAGGTTCGCACACACACACACACACACACACACACACACACACACACACACACTGTGATAGATGTATCTGAAAATACAGGATAAAGGATGGAAGCATGCTCTCTCCATCTATTAACTCCTGTATGCTAATTCCAACCGCTGGACCATTTTCCTAATTTCACTTACTGGCTGTATCTCACCCTCATTCCTGAACTTCCAAGGGACTCTGGGAGTATCACAGTATAAATAAGCCTGCCTATCTCCTTCTGGAGCAATTTATATAGTAGAATAGAGGTAGAGCCAAGGATTAATGGCTTACATTCTCCTTCCTGACTAACCATGGAAAGAAAAATAAGCCATTCCATTTCATCAATGTGGAAAAACCAGAGGCTATGGCTGATTTGACACCACCAAAATGAACTATGTGATGTCTAAAATGTGTGTTTTCAAATGGATATGGAAGATTATTTGTGAAAATACACAGAAGCCATGTGAATGTCTTTGCAAATCTTTCTCTCATGGAGAAAGAATTGTTGCCGTCGTTTCTCTAAATAGCCAAACCACTTCTTAAAATACTTTCTGGTCTACTCAAGCATAAGGGAGCTATGGCTTCGTTTGCTTGGTCCAGCTCCTGCCTCCTTTCTCTGCTCTTTCCTCTCTGATCAACTCCACTGCCTCACCCCAGCACCAGTGGACAAAGGCTTTTATCCTCCCCGCTATTCTAAACACGTTGCTGAATCCCACTGAGGCAGAAAAGTGTAAGTGGGCCAAATTGCATTGTGTTGCCCGAGTAAATCCTAGTGTTTATCAAGCAAGCAAGAGGCCCCCAGGAAAGACAGAGAAGGGCTGGGCTGATAGGTGAAGATAAAGTACCATGCAAACAAAGCCAGGACTAACAAAAAAAACAAAGAAAGGAGGGAGGGAGAGAATTAAAAGTAAGAAAGGTAATTCAAGAGAAATAAAAACTGTATCAAAAAGCTTGTGGTCTTGGAAATGGAGCCAGACAGCCAGTAAGGAAACATTGAGTACTGAGCATTTAAAGAAGGTGCAAACTGAAAAGGACACATGCCTTCTCTACTCCCAAAGTCTTAATGAAGAACTTAGGTCAAGGTAGCTTTAGAATGGCGAGGAAATTTAAGAACATTTCCCGAGCCTTGAAGTCCAATGAGGCTCTCTGAGATCCAGCCAAGCCTCCCTAGGCAACTCGAACCCATTCCCAGAAACTCAGAGTTCCTTTTATGTTCTGCTTTTTCTATAAGATTCAGGAAAGATTTCAAAACACCCCTTGACAACTAAAATTCAGTAAGCTCCAGAATCTCTAGTGTCTTATAAAGCAAGCCTCAGGATCTATTCTGGTGTTAGACAGGAAGTAGTGGGACTCTGTTTCCGCTGTATCGTTAGTTAGTACTCAAGCGAGGCAGCTGAGATCCTGCAAGAACAGACTATGCCAGATCCACCTACGCCCATATCTTCACCACATACCTTACCACAAGGAAGGAGTGGCTTGATCAGGCTAGCCTCAGTTTCTGTTTATTCTTCTATGAAATGAAGAGGCTACAACATATCAATATTTGACATCCACCATGTCAGGGTTGTTTGACATTGAACCACAAAAGTTACAAGTCCCCATTCCTTCCTATCTACTGGAGAAAGACAAGAAAGGGCTGCCAAAAACGGGTCATCTATAATGAAGATTATACTCAAAAAAGCATAGTAAGCATATAATAATAACATTTTAAGCATGAAAACTTTCCTTATCACAGCTCTCCAGACAATTGTTGATGTCTTTATTCTGATCTTCTGAGATTCCAGGTGTTAAATAATCTATCTAGCTTGATTTTGTTTTCATTCTATATAACATTGTGGGGGAGGACAGACCCCTTAGTTGTGAGGCTCTGTTGGCCCCCAAAGTTACAATTTAAACTCCTTACATTGGATGAAAAATGCTTTTTTTTTTTTTTTTTTTTTTTTAAGCCCTTGACTTTAAGCTGGGTTTGGGAGCATTTACGACCCTCTCACACAGAACATAAACACCAATCTGCCTTTCTTATTTCTTTGCAAATTCAATTATTTCTAATTACATAAAGGCATCATTGATCAAGTAAGCATAAAAACCCAAAGAGGAGAATTTAATCTCCTAAATAAGACTGTAGACTTTAAGGAATAATTAAATGTTATCATATGCAGTACACAGAGACATCTTCGTTGTTGATAGCTGAGCCAATGGTAAGGAAGATATCTTAGTCCCATAATACTATAAATTGATGTGGTTCAAATTAGAGATTTTTGAATGTTCATCTCTCTCTCTCTCTCTCTCTCTCTCTCTCTATCTATCTATCTATCTCTATCTCTCCCCCACCACCACAGGCCTGGAAATGGGCTTTGGGCCCTTTAATCTTATATGCATGTGAAAGAATAATTAGGTTCTGGCGATTTCAACAAGAAGTTGTCATTACCAAGGTATGTGTGTAGCTTTATGTCTGAATAAAAGCCTGAGTGTAAATGAAAATTTTTATTAGCCCAAGTTTTTAATTTGCCATTTTTATTGCAGGACTGCCTGTAATTTAGAGGCTCGTCTCAGGTTCTAATAATTGCTTGTACTGGAGCATCTTTCAGTATGACCAATTCTGCTAGAGATAGGGTTCAAGGCTCCACGCTGGTGCAGAGAATGCTGATGAAAGCTTACGGCGTGCCACTGGAGTTAGCTATATTTCTCTTTATCATTGCTTCTCTCTAGTGTGGAAAAGACAGGGAGCTACTAGGAACACTGACCATGGTAACTTCAGATACCAAACATGCCAGTATCCACACAGCTGCAAGCAAGCACAGTCTTACCTGGGAGTACTGAGCTCAGACTTGGAATGAAGTCACAACAGATACAGGCTATGAAGGGTTGTTGGCGGTTTAAGATGGACCGGGGTAGACATACATAGTGCTGTACCACATTTAGTGCCATGCACCATGATGGGACTTCCCCATCTTGCTGTTCATCCTAATGGCTCTTTAATTTGTGCTTCATGCTGGAGGATGATAGGAACAGATACGCATAAAAAAGCATCGCCCACAGGTTGACAGAAGTACAAAGTATTCTACTGTCCTAGTTGGGATTTCTATTTCTGTGACAAAACACCATGACCAAAAAGCAAGTTGGGAAGAACGGGATTGATTTGGCTCACACTTCCAGGTCATAGTGCTTCACCGGAGGAAGTAAGGATAGGATCTCAAGCAGGGCTGGAACCTAAACACAGGAGCTGAGGTCAAAGAGGGGAGCTACTTACTGGCTTGCTCTCCATGGTTTGCTCAGTTCTTATAGAACTCAGGACCACAAGCCCAGGGATGGCACCACCCACAATGGGCCGAGAAAATGCCTTCCAGCTGGATCTCACCGAGGCATTTCTTCAGCTGAGGCTCCTTCCTCTCGGATGACTCTAGCTTGTGTCAAGTTGATACAATACCAGCCAGTGCATCTACCTACTCGCAGGCATTAGCTAGGATAATTGTAAGAGAAAACTGCAACCCTTCCCTGTCTGATTGAAGGAAGTGAACAGGCGAATGCTCTAATGTGTTTCTATGTTGCTGAGTTCAGCATATCACCACGGGATGTCAATCCAGACTGGAACATGCATAGGAACCCACACCTGTCACTAGAAAGAGCATTTTGCAGCTCCATCAGAGGCAATGTCACAAGGGAGAGCAGTAGCCCGGAACTAAGATTAAAATGCTGTGAGGGGCTCCTCCCATGGAAAAGTGTTATCCCAGTATTCACACAGAGGGACAGAGGGTTGATTTTCGTATGCAGTTACTATAAACCACGTGAAAATGTGCAGAGATTTTTTTTTTTTTTTAAATGAAACAATGGTTATCTACGGAGGGCAACTGCTTCTGTCCTCAGATACGCCTTTAGCGTAAAGTCCTTGTAGAAGCTCGATAGGACTGTACCAAAATCTCAGACCCAAGACAGTGCTTAGTAAAACTCAACAAATAAAACGTTTTTGGGGCGAAGTGGAGGATAGGTCATTTTTCCCTTCAGTATTAAGAAAATTGCAGGGTTCGTTCTCAAAAGGTTGTGAAAATATGCCAAACATAACAAATTATTGCTGGGTTGTTTTAGTTTTTTAAGTGAAGATGATATGGCAACTATTTTAATGAGCTCGAGTAAAATCATGGGCTCTCCATTCATGCCCGCTTATACTCAATCAGAAATGGTGAGCTGGATCCAGAGAAGTTTGGTCACATGGGGCGTGGAGTCACGTGCCTGTCACGTTGCCTTCTGGCGCAGTGATTAAAAGTCAAGCATAGAGCCCTGCACGGGTAGCTCTTTTATTGCTCAAGTTGCAAGCCGGGGCATAAAAACGGCGACGAATTATCAATGGTCTAAGGAAATGATACCTTAAAACAAACAAACAAAAGGCAGTTAACGATTTTGCAAGCCTTTGATGGACTAACCACTGCCCTTGTGTTGCCTGAGTGAGAATCCCGGCCGCTGTCTCCCTCTGATGCAGGTGGTGAGTCACCCATCTGCAGTCCTGGAACTCTGCATGAAAAAGCGTGGTTTCAAGATGGCACCTGGGCAGTACATCTTCATCCAGTGCCCATCCGTCTCCGCTCTGGAATGGCACCCCTTCACTCTCACCTCAGCTCCGCAGGAGGACTTCTTCAGTGTGCACATCCGCGCCTCGGGAGACTGGACAGGCGCATTATTGAAAGCCTTTGGGGCAGAGGGACAGGCCCCCCGTGAGCTCTGTAGCATGCCAAGGTGAGACTCCCCGAGTCACTGTTATATTTAAGGTCCAATACTTCAAACGGGAAAATATCTAAACGCACCAATAATTGTCATATATGGCCACAGCTTTATACCAGACTGCAAGCTTGAGTTTGTTGGGGTTTTTTTTTTTTTAAGTCTTCATAAAATGTATAATTTAAGAGAAGCAAGTACATTTATGTAAAAATAAATAAATGCACAAAAAAAGTAGGCGATGATCCAGGAAGAAAGAACAGTTTCCTTTCCAGATCCAAAAGCAGCTCTTGTCTAATTATACACAGCCTGCCATGAGTCAGACAACCCTGGGAGCCCTCTCCCGATTGCAGACAGGGGTTTCAGACTGTGTTTGCAAAGGTTGGTCTCCTGAAGAAGGATGCTCTATTCTGGTCATTGCTGAACTTAAACTGCAGTGCTCCTATATGACTGCATGTATATAGGTGATGTATAGGAGACTATTCATCTCTGCAACCCTATTTTCAAATGTGTAGTAAAGGCACTGAAGTCAGGGATTCTTCGTGATGCCACCTGTCCTGCTACTCTGTTCAGAAAAGCCCTAGCGTTTGACCCAAGACCCTGTGTGCATGGTCATGCCTGGGCTCCTTTAAGTGAACAAGAAGGTCAATCCCCACTCCTATAGGATCATCCAGTAGTCAGACTAGCCAAACCAGTGAGCTGTTGGCTCAAATAAAAGATCCTACATTGATATATAAGATGGAGAGTGGTCAAGGAAGACACTTGACATCAACGGCTATCTTCTACATGCATGCACAAACACATATGTGTGCAACACACATGTAGACACATACCTAGAGGAATACACACAGTTACAGCACATAATACACACACACACACACACACACACACACACACACACACACGGAAGGAAGGGAGAGAGAGAAAAAAAGAAATTTGAAGGAAGGAAGGAAATGTGTCCAAAAGATACCTATTCCAATTGTAAGGGATAGAGAAATGTAGCCCACCCTCCCAAAATAAAAACAAATATTAAAGCGCCAAGACTTGATGTATAGGAAAGGAGAAAAACAAGAAATACACTCTAAAGGAGGCTAAAAGTGAGGCCTTACAGATTTCTGTAAGACATGAAAAAGAATCATCTCAAACTTAGACCTGCCCTCAGTGTATCAAAGTGCCTTGCAGGTTGATGTCAGAATAGATCAGTTCCCGGTCAGGGAAAGGAGGCTCTCAATTATAAACAATTAGAAAGATATACATTTTTTTTCTGTGGCCTTTGGGACACAGGTATCCCCTGAATTTAATTGATATATTTTAATTAGTTTCAAATAAATCACTGATTACTAATTATAAAAATAAACAACAATAAGATGCCTTAATCTGTGGGTAAGGTTTCTATCTATCTACCTATTTATCAGCTATATAATTATTTATAAAAATGATCTACAGTGGGCTGAGACACTAGCACTTTCTGGTTAATGGCCTTTTAGTTTTATTCTTCTATTTCCATATATCAATATGTAATTAAGCCTTATTAATTAAGATTAACTCAAGGAGAGTTCATTTGAATTATTAGGAGGTCTGGGATATAGAATATTTTTAAATAAATCCATTTGAACTTTCATGAACACATATTTAAAGCCCAAATGGGTTAACCCCCACCCCACCATGCAGGTGACAGGCTCTCCTCGGGGAAACAGTTATGAATGACTTAGAAACCTTTTAATTAGCATATCTTTGTTCATATGTAAATGTGTACTTTTAGAATGGTTGGAGTTGCTTAATACATTCTGCCTACTGAAATGCTCTAAATATTCTTTTTACAATTGATTCGACCAGTTGTATTGAACAGGGGCAGGCTTGGTAGTCAGCAAGGCACCAGATGAGCAGTGAGTAAAGACAGACCTGCTCCCGACATTATTAGACCTCCGGGTCACCTGCTCCCGACTTCCATAGACCTCTAGGTCAAGATGGACATAGCTACACCATGAGCAGACACACAATATAAATACTAACATTACCACAACAGAGGAAAGCTAGATGAGAGAATTTCACCTAGTCATAGCAGTCCAGGACGTCCCTAGAGAAACGGTGTTTAGACAGGCCCTAGAGGAAGGGTACCACTTAAGCAAGTAAAGAGAGAGGAAAAGATGTAACAAAGTAGTCCAGGTGGAAAGACACTATGTAGCAGAAGACAACGCTACTATGCATTTAGGAAATAGAAGAAAGGTCGGCATGGACAACTGGAGAGAAGAGATGGAGGAAGAGTCCAGTGGCCACTGCATATAAAAACGGCTTATTTATTCACAGAATATGTTTTATCGTTAAAAAGAAAACCGCTAAGCAAATGCAAAACATTTCCTGCCCCTAGGATGTTTTTAAGCAAATGTCATATAAAACAGTGAGTTTTATAAGTGGTACATAACTGACAAATTATTTCAAAATTATATTTATTCCAAATGAATCACCTCTATTAGACTAAAATGATAGGAATGTATGAAAACATGGCCAGGATTTCACCCTGAAAAGGAAATGCAGATCTTCCAAGCCACCTTGGAGAGTCTCCTTTACTTTCAGCTGGCAGGGAAGGGAAGGAAGTCAGGGAGGCAGCCAAGGAAGGTCTCAGAACTAGGAAAAAGAGCAAGCCTCGTTGATGAGGTGAGCCACAGCAGATGAGGGCAGGCGTTGCCTTCCATGAACAGCACCTAGGCAGGATGTCCAGGTGGCGTTCTCCCTGTGAGGTGGGGCCCTGGGTTCTAAAGCTTACGCCAAGCTCTCCAAATAGAACAGTGTGTGTGTGTGTGTGTGAGAGAGAGAGAGAGAGAGAGAGAGAGAGAGAGGAGAGAGAGTGTGTGTATGTGTGTATGTGAGAGAGAGTATGTGTGTGAGAGAGGGAGTGTGTAAGAGAGAATATGAGTGTGTGTGTAAGAGAGTATGTGTGTGAGTGTGTGTGTGAGAGAGAGACTTGCGTGTGAGTGTGTGTGTGAGAGTGTGTGTGTATGTGTGTATGAGAGAGTATGTGTGTGAGAGAGGGAGTGTGTAAGAGAGAATATGAGTGTGTGTGAGAGAAAGACTCTATGTGTGTGTGTGTGTGTGTGTGTGTGTGTGTGTGTGTGTGTGTGTTAGCGCGCACACGCGCACATGTTTAACTCACCTGTGAGTTGGATGCATACATAACTCCACATGCTCCTGAGAAGGCCAGGAGTCGATGGCAGGTTGCTTCCCTGACTTTTGCTTCTCCACACTATTTTTTTGTTTTTCGAGACAGAACCTCTCATTTGCCCAAAACTTGCCATTAGGATAGACTGGCTGGCCAGAAAGCTCCAAGGACCTGCCTATCTCTGCTTCCCCAACACTGGGCTTACAAGCTTGCTACCACACTCAGCTATGTGTATAAGTCCTGGGAATTAAACAACCTGCGATCCTCCTGTTCATATAGCAAACACTGATCCAACCAATTTACCCATTCCCCCTCCCCCAGTAGAGAATCTTTATATTCCCACCAACCTTTGGGCCTGCATCTGCTGACAACCACCGGCTTGGGATGTCTTTGCATTCTAGAGTAAGACACTCTAAAGGTCAAACGGAACTACTCTGTGTTCCAGGCTGGCTGTGGATGGGCCCTTTGGAGGCTCTCTGACAGACGTGTTTCACTACCCTGTGAGCGTGTGCATTGCCACAGGAATTGGAGTCACGCCCTTCGCCTCTCTTCTCAAGTCCCTGTGGTATGAGTGCTGTGAGTCACAGAGCCTGCCAGAGCTGAGAAAGGTATGGAAAAATCATTAGTTCACCCTTCCATGGAGGGAAAGGTTCAACGCCCGCCCTTTTATCTATCACCCACCAATTCCAGGGGAGGATTTTAATTAACTATGAGGGATAAACTCAAGGATCCTTAACTATACTTATGTTCTTTAAAATCTCCATTCAGGATTGCATTTATGAGCAGGGTTATGTCTAATCTTGTTAAAGATGACAAGACATAAATTTTATTGCTTCATTACCATTACAGGACATGTAATTGCCCATCTCAATAAAATGTGGACAGGCTGCAAATGGCTATGTGACTGGGTTGCAGTTAGTCATATTAACAGGCAGGCTTCCCCCTTGTCTCTTTAGATCCATTCCATGGTTACAAAGAAAGGTCCAATTCCATCTTCCTTCCATGGCCTCAACTAGTAGGACGTGTTAGACTTCTCACAATGGTCTTTCCAGCCAGCACCAAACCCCCTTAGTGATTTCTTGTATGTCCTTAGACTAGGTTTCTCTATTCCTTTGTCCTATCTAGTATGAGACACCATATCATGCTTTGTCCCTGACAAAGTGAAAGGAGCCTTCTTTTACATCCCCTAAAAGTACGATAATTGAGTCTATAAGGCAAACAGCAGCAGACAGATTAATAGGAGAAAAGACACACAAATTTATTGATGTGTGAAATGATGGGAGTCACACAAAACAAAACTCAAAAGAGAGGCAAGATGGATGAGGCTTCGATAGCTTTTTCGTTGCAGGCCACAGGTCATTTTATAATAAAAAGATTTTTAGGAGAGATGAATGAACCTGAACAGCAAATACTTGGAACAAAACTCACTGGCGCTCTGCCTATGGTGTCAGCTAGGTGTCCCTGAGACTGAACAGTGAGACTCATGAGGGGAGTTAAGAGACAGATCTTCCCTCCTCTCAAGGGGAAAAGGTGGGACCATTGAAGGTCAGGGAGGTCTTGGTTCCCCTCAGCTCAGCAAATCATCATGCTAATATGTCACACTCTGAGTCCAAACCCTCTTAGGGCCAGCATCAAGTCCTACAACACAGGTGGCAGGATGGCTCCTAGTGCTGCAAAGAAACACTACAACTGGCAGCAACACTGGGGAAAGGTTTGTTTCACTTACAGTTCCACATCATAGTCCGCCATGTAAGGAAGTCAGGGCGGGAACCCAAGGGAACCTGGAGTCGGGAGCTGAAGCAGAAGTCATGGTGCTCTGCTTACCCGCTTGCTCAGCCTCCATTTTTTTTTTTTTTTTTTTTTTTTTTTTTTTTATACACCTGGGACCACCTGTGCTGGGCTCATCGTGTCTATCACTAATTAAAAAAAAAAATACACAACAAAGTTGCCCATAGGCAAGTGAGAGCACTTTCTCAACTGAGATGTCTTCTTCCAAATTAACCCTAGCTTGTGTCAAGTTGACATAAAACTAGCCAGCACACCCTGGTAACGTGGAGCGTTGAAATACCCTTGGCAAGTTCAGACCTGGTCCTGCCCTTCCCATGTCTGCTCTGGGTAGCCTTTGGTTACGGTTTCCCACTGAACCAAAGGAAGACACTGCGGTCAGTAAGTAGATCCCATCCCAGAGTGCAGTCATTACTTTTTCTTATTGCTCTGATCAAATACTTGACAAGAAACAATCGATGGGGCACTTATTTTGGATCATGATTTAGTCCATTATGGTAAGGAAGCTATGGAGGTGGGCGGCTCTGAGACAGGAGGAACATGCAAGGGCCATTTGCTCAGACCTTAGCAAGAGTACAAGAAGCAGGACACAGCAATAAACCTTAAGCTCCTCCCCCAATCTAATTCTTGCAGGTAGGTCCAACCTCCCAAAGACCCCACAACCTCTTACAACAACGAAGGGCCAAGTGTTCGAGCACATGAGTCTGTGGGGAACATTTTACAATCACACTGCCGCACAGTATATGTGTCCTATTGTAGGACACGATCTGCTGAAAAGAATTTTGTGGCCGTATATAACCTGAGAGATGGATGCTCCTTCATCATGCCGTTCTGGGAGATTCACACTGTCTGCTACCCTCTCAAACAGAGTCTGCAGAAAAGAATCTCAGGAAGTCCTGGCCCACCCACTCTTCCACAGAGCCTTTCTTCATCTTGGGAACTGTGTTATGTGACACGCTGAGAAAAATATGACTCAACTTCCCCACTAAGAAAGAAGAGTAAAACTAGCTTCTTCATGAGGTCCAAAGTGACAGGTGCTTGACCTGTTTTTCATGTGATCTTACAGCTGGGGGATTGGGTGCTCCAACGCATGAGCCTGTGAGTAACATTTCATACTCAAGAAGACAACACAGTACAACCATCTAAGTTCCTTTTCCCGTTACAGACATTGATGCTTAGAAAGAATACAGTGACCTTGCTAAATGATGCACTGACAATCAAAGGCAGAAACTAGATCCTGGTCCATCCAATCCAATTCTTTCTATAACACAGTCAACACATAGTAAACATGATACCACATGCCCTTGCAACCCAAGTGTATACCACTACAGGGTCTCTCTCTCTCTCTCTCTCTCTCTCTCTCTCTCTCTCTCTCTCTCTCTCTCTCTCTCCCTTTCCCTCTCCCTTTGTCTCTCTGTGAGTGCGTGTACACACACTCATGAAGTGCACCTGTAATTTAAGTTTCCAGCACAGATGTCTACATACACAACACGAGTTATCAGGATCAGAGTAAAGAACCAAGTACCAGCCCTCAGGCATCTCTACCTTTTTATTTAAGACAGGATTTCTCCTTAGCAGGCTACTGATCTGTGAGCTTCTAGGTATCTGTTTGTCTTGCTGGGATCACAGGTGCATGCTGTCCTAACTGGTTTTTTATGTGGGTTCTGGGGATCTGACCTCAGGTCCTCAGACCTAAAAGGCAAGCACTTGACTAAGAAGCCAGCTCCTCATCCCCACTGCTTCTGATCAGAGAAACTCTGGACCCAAAATCCTGCTCTCCCAGAGGCTCTGCCTGATTCAGCTATCATTAAAGAAACATGACCCTATTGGGCTTCCATACACCTCTTTGGATTGGGATTCCTATTCCATCCAATGATGAAATAAGAACCCATATATCAAACAGGGGCTACTTTTTTTTAAAGGCAAATAATGTGAAATACAGAACTACCGTGCACAAGTGTACAAAATTATATAAATATGAATCACATCCATAAAGATATAAACAGATTGCTAGTACTACCAGAACAAAGATTTATGAAGAATTTTCTACCCATCCAGTATAGACCTGGGCATTTTACATATCTGATATCACATATCTCTTGTAAGCAATTGTTTATTTCCATTTTACAGAAGAGAAAACACATGCCCATCCCAAAGCAAAAAAGATTGATGCAGTTGTCTTATTAGATTGCCTTAATTAAAATAACTAATACCCTCACTTTGCCAATGAAGGACACAAAGCCCAGAGAACAAATGAACAGTAGGACTAGAATTCAAATGTAGGTCCTTCTGATACCCAAGCCGCCCAGTTTCTGTTTCAATTGTCATGGATTATTGTAGGATGTATGGTTGGGAGGCGGTGCCACAGTGTGCCTGTGGAGGTCAGAGCATACATGTTAAGAATTGGCCATCCGAATCCACCAGAGATCCCAGGGCTAAGACCCAGACCATCAGACTCCAACTACCAGTACTCTTTGCCATTGAGCCATCCCTACGGCCCCCAGCCTGTCTTTCCTTCTCAGACAGTTGAGCAAAGTGAGCAGAACAGCAGCTATTTTGAAGGTTCGGATCTCAGAGCAAGACCTCCTTCACCGTTCCCACGACACCTGAGTCACACCATGCTTCACACAGAGAAGGTAGAGCGCATGAGTCTCTGTATTGCTTGCTCACTCAAGCAACATGTCCTCAGCAACTACTGTAGGTCAGACTCTCATACTGACATGCCTCTCAAATCTACCACGGGGACCCAGCTTGTGGGGGTCCTCTTTCCCTCTCAAGGCCTTTTGGACACCATGCCTAGAGGAGAAAGGGGCAGATGGGGTGACAGAAAAGCTTTGGCAGTCCAAGATCACAAATGGGGGATAGCCCTCCGGGAGAGAGATTTCAGTGTCTCAATTTTATCCCAGACTATGTGGCATATGTAGGATTGGGGATCCTGGAGACAACCCCTAATCTGCATTCAGCAGCACGCTCCTATCACAAGGCTTAGTATGTGGCAGTGGGCTCCTACAGCAGAGCTCCTAGCACAGGTCAGCTCAGCAGGGATCTGTGCCAAGGGTCAAGACAAAGCTGAATCAGGCATCTGGTTAGAGACAGCTTTTAGATAAGGTCAGTCCTCCAGGTCTAGGGACAGTCTCCAGATAAAGACAGGCAGAGAGCAGGAGGCCTTGCTGGGGAGAGGGTGCTCCATGCTGCTGAGCTATTGAGATAAACCGCTAGGCCATGGGGAGGCTGCCACCGCTGAGCAGCCAGCAATGTCTTCCAACACCAGCTCACATCTGACTTAAACGGTCGTCTCTTCTTCCCGCTCCTCTTGCCTCTCTGCTGCCCTACTGTATTACCCTTCTCCCTTCCTGATACTGACATTCATGGAGCATCTTACTGCTTTGGACATACTGGGAGCTCCTTAACCTTGCTCTCTCCTCCTTAGTGAATATGTGGTACGTGTCTGCAGTGTGAGCCAGCACCAGAGTGTGCGATTCTAATGTCCTCCTCAATGCTCCCAGTTAGAGGGGGCGTTCCCGGGCTGTTTGAACTTTAGGCTGAAAATTATGCTTTAGACCTGACTCTGAAGAGTTGACCTGCCCCGTCACAGGGTTAGGAACCGTCTGTCCTTTGAACCAGGTGTGTGTGTGTGTGTGTGTGTGTGTGTGTGTGTTATGGGAGGGTGTGGGAGTATGGGGTGTATATATGTGTGCTTGTGTGTGCACGTGTGTGTACATGGTATGGAGGGAGTGGTTGTGTATGTAATATATGAAGTGTGTGTGTGCTTGTGTGTGCATGTGTGTGTATGAATGTGGTGTGTGTGCATGTGTGTGTGTGTGTGTGTGTGTGGTGTGTACAGCTATCACAAGGCTTATGTAACTAATATTTGTCAGAGCCACCTACATGCTTTTGAGATATAAATACAGTTCCCTCACAGAACTGTCAGCGTCTATATAATTTTGAAAGTGCTGCAGAACTGAGTGGTGTGTATTTATCTAACAGCATCTTCACAATTTTAGGTCTAGGCTACAGCTTCCAGATTGTTCTCTCTCATAACAAGAGGAAAGGAAAGGGAGCATAGAAATGCAGGGCTGAAATTTGCAGTGTGAATCGTTAACTGCAATTAGGTAGGAGTTTTTTTCTCCTCTAGATGCAAAGTATCCCCTTGGCATAAAGTTAGACATTTCTATGTTCAAGCCTCAAGTTGTAACTCCACAGCAAAAAGAAACTGTTGCAACTTTTCTCCATCTCTCCTCCTCCTGCTTTCTTCCTCCTTCTTCCACTGGCCTTTTGAGAAAGGGCTTTTCACTGTGGCCCAGGTTGGCCCTGAACGCTATGGCCCAGGCTAGCCTCGAACACTTAACAATCATCCTGCTGCTGCCTCTCGCCTGCTGAGATTACAGGTGCAGGTCACTATGACTAGCCACACGGTAGCTTCACCCCCCCCCTTTACCGTGTACATCTAAAATTCTCTTAGGTAGAGGCAGCCCCATAACCAGTAGGGAACAGGTTGATTCCCGGCAGGATAAAGGAGCACTGTCTATCCGATGCAAACATTTAAAAATGTCTTTGTTTCTGACTTTAAAGATACAAAGCGGGTTGGGCAGATAACTCAGAGGATAAAGTGCTTGCCACACAAATGTGCAAATGTGCGGGCTTGAGTCTGAGTCCCCAGCAGCCCCAGAAATCCATTGTTCTGTAAGCTCATTGTTCCTACTGTGAGGCTGAAGGCAGAGCAGAGAATCCTTGGAACTTTGAGGGCCAGCTAGCCAGCTAGTGACAAACAAGAGCCCTGATGTTACACAAAGGACAATGTCAAGACGCAGACCTAAGATCTATCTCTGAACGCCCACCGGTACATCTGCACTCAGACACACAGACACCCACGCACTCACCTACGCATGCGCACAGGCACATCATCCACGATAACAATAATTTAAAATAAAACAGATGGGTGGGGCGGGGAGAGTGAGGAAGGCACAAATTGCCCAAGGAGGAAAATTAATCACAAACGGAAGGGTGGACTGATTGGAGAAAGTGAAAAGTTGTGCTGCATTAAAGAGATAATTTCTGCCCAGAAGTAAACGTGAAGGTCACTACGGTGAATGGAGAGGAGAGGCGTGCCCCTATGTATGGGTGAGGGAAGGTGGGTGAGAAGCTTCTGGTACAACATGGAGGAAGCCATGTGCTGAGAGTGTAAATGCCCTGTGGTGATAAAAGTCCTCCGACTCCTGGCTAACAGCTATGATTAATTCTACATCACACTCAATTTGTGGAAAGAACTCTTAAAAAAAAGTTAGGACAGTTTGCTTGTGCAAACTGTCAAAATGATGAATGAAATAGGTGTGTGTGAATGGGGAGGGGGGAAACATTGCTGACATAAATATATTGGCTTACACATTTTAGTTCTCCTCAATATGGTAGCCGCGCACGCGGCTCGGAGGGAAGTGCCAACTGGGAGATTTGGTTCATTTTCTTAACTGCATCTGTAATCTTCAGAATACAATAAAATAGATTATAGAAAAGCTGAGATAATCTAATTCCTTCATAATTGTCTCTCTTCATCAACTCAATAATAGATAACAGTGATAATGGGTATTTATAGTGTGTCCTTTAAAAATGGCCTTTGGGTTCCTAACCTAATATAATAAACAGATAATTCAAATAAAAAGACAGCACAGGCCAGTGGGAACGAGGGAAAGAGGCCAAGAAGGACAAAAATCCATACTCTACTTAAAGATATTAATAAAACAAAGAGGGGCCTGCTCCCTTTCCTAATGAATGAAAAATGCTTTTAATTTAATCCGTTTACTTTGAGAAATTATTTACTTACACTCCCTTACACTGAAGCTCTGGCTACTCCTGGAATTGATCACCTCTCCCAGCCACAGAAATCAGCAATCAATGGAGCAGGGTGGCTTAGGCCACATACGCCTCTCCTAAGCACACAGAGATGCCTCACTTTCTTTAGGTGGTCTCAAAAGACCCCAGTACTCCATTAGGCCTTTCCCTTGTCCTATGGTAAGGGAACTGTCCTAGCACTTACAGTGCCTTGATTTATTAGCCATACTATCTTTGGTGATTATTCTCCTTGTATAAGAAAATATTTAAATAAAATATGTGATTTTTAAAAAAAAAAAAATCTACCATTGTTGATATCACTTCTCAAATTAAACATAGCCTGGTAAGTCCGCAAGGAGTCTTCATGAAGCATGTCTCACTACACCTTTACATAGCAGACTTGTACATGACTGGAGTGGCTGTTCTTCCATAATGTATGTGTGCATACCAAGGAGAGAGGGGGCTGTGTCATTTGTTTTGGTTTGGGCCTCCATGGTAACATGGCTTGAAGCTCTGGCAGCATCACTATCTAATGCTCTATTTCATTTTATTTATTTTTGTTTGTTTTTGTTTTTGTTTTGTCTTTTGCTGAGAGACAAGGTTCCACTCTGTAGACTGGGCTGGCCTCACACTCACAGAGATTGACTTGCCTCTGCCTGCCAAGTGCTGGGATTAAAGGTGTGTGCCGGCGCATCCAGCTATATCTCGTTTTATGTCAGTGCCTTTGAGTATCCATAGAAGACCATCTAGATAATCATTCCACCGCTGGCGAATGTTTCAGTTAGGATTACTAGCTATAATTAGTCACAAAGATGTCCAGTCATGGGCCAGATGACTGAAGAGATAGTTGTGCAGGATAATGGCTTTAAGGAGAAGAATCTTATGGATGTAAAGTGTCTGACAATGACTGATCTAGTCTTATTAATAGCATTTTAGAAAAGTAATTTTATAATTGTATTGCTTTAAAGCTGTACATTTTACATATTAGAGAGTCTCATACAGAAGAAGAAATTCATTCTTCTTTTTTTTTTTTTTTTTTTTTTTTTGTCTTTTCTACACTGTTATATTCATTTAGAATTACTTCGAAAATAACAACAGCAAAATAGAACCTGGAAGGTAATAGCAGCTATTTATTGGGGAGATGGTACATTTTCTAAATGGCATTGCAGTCTCTTTCTTTCCAGGCATAAATGTTCTTATTTTTCACAGTTGTCACTATGCAGAGTCCCCATCCCAGAAATGGCATGGAGCTTCTCTTTGTTCTGTGTTTTGTGCACAATATGTAGACAGAGGTGTGCTGCCTGGATGCAGATGGCAGATCAGAATGCTACCCACTGCCCTGCTCCCTGGGAAGACAGAGATCAAGGTAGCAAGATCAACCCCATCCCCGCTGTACACACCCATGGAGTGCTGCCACACAGATTTAGCACACTCACAGAGCCCGGCATGCACTCTCCACAGTGAGGGGATGCTCTTGAAAAACTAGGTCATTTGATCCACACGGAAGTTTCAGTGCTAAGACTGGTCCTCAAAACCAAGGCTTTACCCTCTCTCTCGATGGCCATCTCTAAATTTCTTCAGTGAGAAAAAAGACCAAGGAAGGCCAAGGTCCCTGTTTGCTCTGCAGTGTAAATACATTGTAACTATCCTTTTCCTGTCTCCAAATGACATGAAGAAACAACCGTAGTAGGAAACATAGTAGCACTGTGGTATCCTTCAGACATTAACCAGACCCTTCAAAGGGCCATATTCTTTATTCTCGCAGCAAGCCTCATGAGTGATGCTATGTGTATGGATGTTTTTATCCACATGGTAAGAGATTCTTTGAACTAAACAACATGCCCCAGTTCCACAGCGCCTCCATGGTGAAGCCAGGATTTCCAGATGGGCCACAGAACCCCGGGGAGCCCATTGTATTTTGTGGCTGTGTTCTGCTCATTTCTATGCCAGTTTCCACCTGAACACTCTCACTGGAGAATCCGTGAGGCCAAGTAGAAAGATTAATTAGCAGCTGTAGCTTTTCTATTTTCTGGAATCCTTCATATAAAAACCTTTTGCAAAGATCCATCTCCTACTGACGACTCTAGATCATTCTGACCTGTTGCACATGAGCTACGGACCTTTACAGAGGAGCTCAGGCTTTGGAACATGAAAATAAGTTGAGGTAGGACAGAGAACACTATTATGAATAGCTCAGACCCAGATTTCCATGATGGACATAGCTGAGCTGGATCAAACTGTTAGTGCCCCCCCCAAAGGATGGGACTGTACACAGGCCATGTGCACAGAGAATCCCGTGGTCCCAGAATGAATTCCTAAAACGCCTGAGCCTACACTGTCTCTACAAGAATGTGGGCTAGCTTTTGTCACCGGGAAAGTTCAGAACATTATTTGGCTGACTTTCTGCTTACTACAATCGTTTAACCTTGGGTATTTTAGACCTCTAGTATCCACTGTGGAATTCTCAAAGCCATGCTTTTCACAGGCAGCTGATTGCAGGTTTGTTTTATTTTTGGAGACTAAGGTGGGGACGGCCCAGATCACAGAAGCCGCAGCCCATTGTTTCGGACACTTGTTCTTCTACTGACCACGTCCTTTCTCCTGGGCCAAATGCAGGGGTGGAATTCTAATGGCTCTTCACAGTAAGTGTCCCCACCATTGGAAACATGAAAGACAGGCAACGTAAATACCCCTTTCTTCTGTTCAAAGTCCCCTCTGTCTTTTGTCTGCCTGAAGCATGTCTACAGGGCCAATGCACTTCCCGCCATTGTCTCTTGTAGCAAAGGGGCCAATGTCCCCATAAGTCAATTGTGGAGGGGAAGACTCACAAGGCATTGACAGGGAAGCAAAAGCATGAAAGGCCTCACAGACTCGTAAGATCATGGGCTCACTGCTATGCCATGAGAAAGAAAGGGTGGGAACAATTCCTATTGGAAAATACGAAGATTAGAGTGTGGAGAAAGCTAAGTAGTGGACATTTTTTTCAGGTAAGGTCGGAACAGGCTCTGAAACTAGAGTTCTTTCTTGTTCATTTTTTTTTAATTATTATTTTTTGGAACACTGGGCGAAAAAGCCGTTGAGTGCCCCAGAGCTTAATGATGTCTTATGGGCGCCTGGGAGATAATGCTGAGGGAGACGTGGACTGTGGAGGGGTCGCTCGTGAGGTTTCAGAAGGGAGCAAGGGTGTAATTAACAGCTGGGCCATCCCTGTCATGTTTTGGCTAAGGAGTGTGATCCCTGGTCATGTGGAGTTGAAGAAGCGGCTATGATTGTCAAAGAGGTGTGACCCTACCGAGGTGGGCCCCTGCTTCACTAGGACAGTGGATGTTGGTCGCTGGGGGGCTAAGGAGTCAGCTGCGATTAGTAAGAGGTCAGAATCATTTTCAAAATCTTCTGGGAAGTGTTTCCTCAGGGTCAGCCCACAGAAGCTGTGGTTTGCGGTGGGGTGGGGTGGGGTGGGGTGGGGTGGGGTGAGGGACAAGGCTGCATCTCAAGCCTGCGGCTGAACTTGGCAGTGCATAAGGGTCATCCACCTAGTACTGATTTTGAAGGCATACGAAATGCAAGATTGAGGAGCCATAAAAAGTGTGTGTGTGTGTGTGTGTATGTGTGTGTGTGTGTGTGTGTGTGAGTGTGTGTGTGTGATGTATGGCTGGGAGTCTCTATATATTTTGGAAAGTTTCTACTGCATTGCATTTCCATACTGCCCCTCAAATGGCCTTTAATTTTTACTGTCTCCCCATTTTCCCTCCATCAACCTCCTCCCCCATCTCCTTCCCCACTTGATCCCTCCAATTCTAGCCCACCCATCCATCCATAATTATCTGTTCTCTCTCTCTTTCCTAATGAGATCTATTGGTACCCTCCAGTCCCTTACTCTATGCCTACCTTCTTTGGTTCTATGGACTGTAGCTTGGCTACCATTGATTTAACCGCTAATATACACATATAAGTAAATACATACCATATTTGTCTTTCTGGGCCTGAGATACCTCACTCAGGATGACCTTTTTCTAGTTCCACCCATTTGCCTGCAAATTTCATGACAGTGTGTTTAATGGCTGAGTAATACTCCACTGTATTAATGTACCACAATGTTTTTATCCACTTTTCTGTTGAGGGACATCTAGGTTGTTTCCAGTTTCTGGATATTATGAATAAAGGAGCAATGAAGAGGGTTGAGCAAGTGTCTTGTGGTAGGATGAAACATCCTTTGGGAAGATGCCCAAGAGTTGTATAACTGGATCTCGAGGTAGACGGATTTCCATCTTCCCGGGGAACCTCCACACTGATTTCCATAATGACTGTACAAGTTTGCACTCCCACCAGTAACGGATGAGTGTTCCCCTTATTCCATATTCTGAGCTGGTTATTTTTACGTCCAGTTCTTCCCTTTTGTAAAAACAGCATTTATAACTTGCTCATATTTTTATAAAGCCCACCATTGAGAGATTTTAGACTTTTAAAAAGACACTAAACGTTTAAAGCATTGGAATTTGTAAATACTATGGAATCTTAACTACAGACTATGTAGTTAATGTTCTACATTATGATGCTAACATGAGATCTTAGGGATAAGGAAGCAAAGGTTATGGTTTAACAGTGAAATGTTGTGTTGGTAAGAGATTGTCTTGGTTAGGCTTAACTGTCAATTCCACACAGCCTAAGTCATCGGAAATGAGATGCCTCAATTGAAGATCTGCCCAGATGGGGCTGGTCTGTGTCCGTCTGTGAGGAACTGCCTTGATTATCGATTGGTGTAAGATAGCCCAGCCCACCATGGGCAGATGATACTGGACTTTATATAAAAAGGCTGTGTAAGCATGAGCCAGAGAGAGAGCCTAAGAGCAAGCCAGCCAGCAGTATTCCTCCAGTTTCCTCTCCACAATCCTGCGTGGGTTCTTGCCTTGACTTGCCTCAGTGATGGGCTGTGATCTGAACTTTGCCACCAGAGTCAGTATTGGGACCTTTCCCAGATCATCTTGTTTCTACACTGCACTGACTACCACCTGGTGGGTTCTATGCTTTATGTACCACTCTCCTCCTCTGCGATGCAAATTCCATAGGGATGGGCATTTTATATGTATGTCTATCTGTCTGCCTGTCTGTCTTTTTCCACTATCATTGTTCCAGAGTGTAAACTGGTTTCTACCCATAGTAATCCTTGTGTAAGCATGTGTGAGCCAGTGAGTAAGTAGCTAGGTACCACCTTCTGCTCGTGAGGCATCTTGGAATATCCAGCAGGAGGCACTCTTGGCTCTATTCTGCTTTGAAGCTACCTGGAGGGACTGTGAACTACACACACCAGGGAGGGATGGCAGCCGGAAAGATAAGTGTTTTAGGGGGGGTCATTGTGCCTGAGGTCTAAGGCAGTGGTTCTCAACCTTCCTAATGCTACAACCCTTTAAGACAGTTCCTCATGTTGTGGCTAAAATTATTTCAGAACTGTAATCATGCTACTGTTGTGAATCATAATGTAAACATCTGATATGCAGGCTATGTGATATGCAACACACACACACACACACACACACGAACACAAAGGGATCGCTACCCACAGGTTGAGAGACACTGGTCTAAGAGTTCATTTCTCCTTGGATTAGCATTTTGAGCTTTCCTCTGAGCAGGAGCCATGCAAAAAACATGCAACCTCTGAATCTGAGAGGGAGGTCTTAGATTCTCACCTCCTGTCCTCCTCCTGAGGGCTAGCCTGGCAAATACCTGCACAAATCTGAAGAGAGTAGGCAGGACACTCAGCAATGGAAAACATTCTGCGATTTTCTCTTCCTTGTGATACTAATTAAATCTAATTTATAAATCTGATTATGTGATGGTGAGCTTGCGCCATATAATGGAGAGAGGGAGGGAGGGAGAGTGGGAGGGAGGGAGGGGGCGGAGGGAGAGAAGTAAACACTGACCATTGGAGGGCATGTCTCAGTTGGTAACACAGCAGACAGCACCCTGGAGTGGGGACCAGCCCCTGCAGATACTGTTGAGCCCCACAGATGTCCCTTTGGGTGGACAGCAGTCGGTAGAAGCGTGGGAATACAAAGAACCCAGAGAACTAAGAGATTTGTCTCCTGTGGTGTTTCTTCTAGATACAATTGTCAGAAACTCACAGCATAAAGCTAAGCCTTTCTTTTAGCAAACCCAAACTGCTTCTTGTCACCTGCCATTTGCTCAACAGGGAGAGAATGTTTTAAAAATAAACAAACAAAAACAAAACCCTTCCCAGAAACAATTTTCCTGCATCAGTTGACACGCAGGCAGGCACCGCCTCTCCCCACCAGCTCTCGAGGACACTGATAGGTCTCACTGAGAGGGAATTTCTGTCTTGTGAGACTTCATTCTGCAATTATCATAATCTCCATTCTCCAGAGGCTGTGACTGGAGGAGTGGATTAGTGCCCAAGCCTTTGGGAGGTCTCTGGAGAAGACGGTTGAAATCTCGAGCTTAGGTCATAAGTAAAGATGAAGGGGGCTGGTCTGGCAGCTTATCCCCTTTGGGGAGCAATGAAAGGCACCGTGAGTTATGATTATTAATCTTGTTCAGAAAAAAAGGACCAATCAGAAGTGTGGAAAGTTGATCCCCATCCAAAGAGGCTGGCACAGCCCATGGAAACCCTGACTCCTTGGATTCAGTCTGGGCCTTTTCAAACACAGTGGGATTTTTCTTTTCTTTTTTCAAAGGAAATCACAGTATGGTGATTTCACTGGTTTGTTCACTGGTAGAGAAGAACGTGTGATTTAGCAGATCTGCCCATTTGGGCTCAAGTACTTTAACAGACATAAAGTAGCCTGCGATTATCAGCACATTAAGGAAAGGAAGACAGACAAGCCTCCTGCCTTCTCTCCTGACAGGTGTACTTCTACTGGATCTGCCGGGAAGCTGGGGCTTTTGAGTGGTTTGCAGATCTCTTACTTTCCCTGGAAACACGGATGAGCGAGCAAGGGAAAGCTCACCTGCTGAGTTATCGTATATTTCTCACTGGCTGGAATGAAAACCAGGTATCAGTAGAACCCAGGGTCTCCAAAACTCACTTTTTTTTTTTTCCGAGACAGGGTTTCTATATGTAGCTTTGTAGACCATTCTGGCCTTGAACTCACAGAGATCCACCTGCCTCTGCCTCCCCAGTGCTGGGACTAAAGGCATGCACAGTTAAGAGTGCTGACTGCTCCTCCAGAGGACCCCTGGTTTAATTGCCTCTCTTCTTAAAAGAACTGAATTCGATGATGAGCAACGGGGTTATCAGGCAGCACCAAAGAAGTTCTTAAAAGGGAGAGAAGAACAGAATCAAACTAGACTGGAAAAAATTAGTTAAGATGTAGCAATAATAATAATAATAATAATAATAATAATAATAATAATAATAATAATAATAATAAAAGATCTCTGTCTATCTTACTGTGAAAAGGATAAACATGTTGGGTAGTAAATAACAACCCAGATATTAGGAATCTTAAAGTTCGGATCTGTCATTTTAAGAGTGGCATCGGTAACTATGATTAATTGGCTGTATCATCTGTTGAATTCCTAATTGGTTCTGATTCTATGCTGCTCAGAAAAGAGAGAGAGAGAGAGATTCCCCGTTGCTTCTATCCGGCCTTTCATATTGAAAAGCATGTGAGCCAGAAAATTACTGTGGATGCATGATTTACATAGAGAGTTCTCTCTCTTAAGGGATTCTCAGAAAGCAGGCACTATGAACCTCCTCATCTGAAGCTGAGATGACCTTGTGCTTAGGCAGGTGTTCTGTGAGTCATTATAGTAATGGAGTATAAAGATTGAGTTTGGCAAAAAAAAAAAAAAAAAAAAAAAAAAAAAAAAGATGATGCCAACACACCGACTATTCCAGTACTGATAAAAAATACTATGATGACTGGTGCATCGGAATCCACTTGAACTCCCCGAGTATTGGTGTTAACAACACCATGATACTAGGTTATGAAATGTGTGCTTTAAACAGTGCTTTCTGTAGATGATATATAGATGGTGTCATTGATGTATACTTTCAAGGAAAATATGTTTAAGCCAAGGAGCTTTGTACAAATCACCAAATTTAGAAATGACTGCTCTCTCTCTCTTTCTCTCCCTCCCCCCACCCGCCGCCCCTCAACTCCATTGTTACCTTGACTCTGTACTTCCGTAAATGAGGAAGACTCTGGCTGAAATTCAAAAAGTGTTGTGAATTTTTATGATCTTTAATCAATTCCCCCTCTAAATATTTAACCCCCTGGGATGATTTGAATTGTAGGTTTCTTGGGAACTAGGCTTGATAGATCTTAATGGAATCGTATGGTGTTAATTATGTTTTCCGAACAAATATTTTCCCTATCCAAATGGGATTGTTGACTGGTGCTCCATTGGCGAGGCACAGACGTGGCTTTGTCTTTAACTTCCCAGAGCCTTGCTTGCTCTTCTACTTCTGAGGCAAATTGCTTCCAAGTATCCACTTAGCCAATCCCCGTCATTTGGCATTTATGAGACTTGGATTCTCTATACAGAACTGCTAAGTGGATTGGGTCAACACATCCCTGTCCTGCCCTATCTTTGCCCCTTTCGAGACTAAGATATGAAATATCTTTTTTTTCCCCCCAAATGAAAGTAAATTGAAGTTAATAGCCTCTTAAGCTTTCTCATGGCATGTCAGAAATTCTTCATACTTCCAGATTTCAAACAGGAAATCACTAATCTCCCGCATGTAAGAGAAAGAAATTGCTGGTACATTCTGTCAGTATCTCGAGCACTGAGAGGCTGTTTTAGAAATAGCTGATTCTTAAGCTGAATCCAACAACCTCAAAGTGGCAAATTGACAAGAACAGAAGGAACAGATGGGAGAGGTATTACGAAGGGCAACTCAAAAGAGTTTGAGATTAATTGAACAGGGGGCTGAGAAATATGGAACAGATATAATTCCAAATGTTTAAACACCAGAGATTGGGCGTTCCCACAGACATAAGTAAGGGAGGCCTTTCTTCCCCAATAGATAAAACGGTAAAGTCTTAACAAGTACTTTCGGGATCTCCTTAGCCCAACCTGTTTCTAGGTGAGCCTCACTATTTTCCTGTTGCCCCAGAGCTGTTGACTGATGGACGCTTATGCATCCTGCTGTGTGTGTTCAGGGTTCCAAGTCTGCTGCTCCTGGCGGTTCCTCTTGCTGACATGTCAGCCCAGACCCTCTTTCAATTTCCCATCTGCGTGCTGCATGGAGTCCTATTCCCAGACTCCTTTGCAAGCTGAGCACGGGTACCTTAAGGTCAGACTTGCTGGACAGCAATCCCCTGTAGCCTGGCATTCCAAAGGCCAGGCGGCCCCGTCCACTGGTCTGTCAGGGCAGACCCTGTGACCTGGCTGCCTTCTTAGAATAGGAAAAGAACCATCCGGGCAAGTCATGCTCAAACAGGACGCCGCGGCGTGAGAGAAGTGTGGCAGGGGTGTAAATTCTAACTGGCACAACTATCAGGAGTGAGAGGCTGAGAGAAAAATTGGTACGTGGCCTCCAGAGCTGGTGATGGTTCTCGGGATGCTGCAGAGCACACACCCACCTGGAGCAGGAAGAAACAGGTAGCTTCTAGACTTCACAGGGGCCGAGGCCAATGATCATACTTCAGGACACGATTAGAAGGATTGACATGCCCCAGGCTCTAATTTACTGGGCCTCTAAGTGCACAAGGGATGGGCGAATTCACTGGGTTGGAAGTCAGTCACTTACAGATCTCCATCCAGACCCCTTACTCTTCTGTTCCCAGCATCCTACCACATCTTTGTCAAGTGTATCATCTCCCAGCACTTGAACCCAACAATATACTGTTGGCTCTCTACAGCTTTGAGTCCTCAACCAACTGAGGACTGATAATGTTTGAATATATATATATATATATATATATATATATATATATATATATATATACCTTGAAAATGTATATCTTCTTATTTATTTGCATTATTCCCTAAATAATACAGGACAACAGCTCTTTACCTAGTAGTTGTATGGCAAATAAGGCTTTATAGACCAAACAGATGACTTAAAGAATATGAGAAGATGTGGGTAGGTTATACACAAATATAACCTCTGCAGGTTTGAGCTTCTGCAGACTTTGGTATCCAGGTCATCACAGTAGGCATATCCAATTGCAAGACCCAACTTCCTCCTGGGCATTTCATGGCACTTTAGTATGGAAATGCCCCCCTCAAGTCCTCCGGATTTAATATTAAATGAACGGGGACAGCAGCTGATTTTTGAGAAGTTAGGCAGAAAGAAAACTAACTTGTTCAGTGTTCTCCCTTAACCACATTTACTGTATTCCTCTCATCCTTTCAAAGAAAATCATCCTTTCCAGGCTATCTCTTTGCATGTCTGCTATGTACAGAGAAGCATTTTGTCCCAACAAGAATGAATGTAGAGACAGATAAGAGATGATACTTGCCCTAAAGCACAGCATCGGAGGCATCTGCTAAAAAGCATTTCAAGCCCTGATTTTTTTTTTAAAAAAAATATTTTAAATGTACAAATGATGATAGTGAGTTCATCTTTTTATTTATAGATGGTTCTTATGGTTTTTTTAATGTCAACTGATACTATGATTTTTAATTCAGGCTATTCACATAGCTTTACACTGGGATGAGAGCCTGGATGTGATTACAGGCTTAAAGCAGAAGACCTTCTATGGGAGGCCCAACTGGAATGATGAATTCAAGCAGATTGCCTACAGTCACCCCAGGTGAGCAAAGCCTGTTTTTTTCCCTCTGCCTGCCAGGGTCCCCCCTGAAGCCCAGACAAGCTGTCACTGTGGGGGAAAAAAAGTTAATCTGCAGTCAGAACTGAGAGTCCAGACCCAAGACAAAGTATTTACCTTAGAAAATATGTCTGTGACTGTATTGTATTCCAGGAACCACACAAACCTCTGTTTAACTGCCTGACAGACTCAATGATCGATTATGTTGAAAATCTCCACACTAAACCTCAATTTCTTAAACAGTATTTCTTAAACAGCATATGCCTCCAAAAAAATCTTTTGAACACAGTTAGTCTTTAATTACCCAACTAGAGAATTCGTTTCTATCATCTCTATAGTGTGTCTAGCATGTCTAGCAGAAAAGCAAAAAGAAAAAGTTTTCTCGGGCAAAGCAAGGATGTGACGTGATGCTAAAAGACCCATATCTAGAGCCAGGTGTTTAAGGACCTGTCCTAGCTCTACCATTCCTGCTGGTATCCCCAGGCTCTCTACCTACCCTGTGCTGACTCAGTTTCCTCCTCTAAGAGCTGTAAATAACAGCACTTGGCTCCCAGGCTTCTACAACAATAACAACAACAAAAATAAGTGAAGTTTATGAGTGCTTGAAACAGCAACATTTCACTGCTACCATTGCTATGGTTTTCATCAACTCAATTATTATGAGTACTATAACTACATAACAAACTTGAATGCATGGAGGGCCTTGCCTTTGGGGCCACAAGACTAGAGTACCTGAGACTCCTGATTCTAGAGGCTTCTATCTGAGTGACAAGGTAGCTTATTTTAGCTTAGTTTTTAGTGTTATTCAGGGAATAAATTCATGCTCAATGCTGTCTTCTTGAGTTAACACAGGCAGTGTTGAAGAACTTGGTAAAATTTAAGTCACTAAGACAAAGAGTTACCCAACCTCAAGACTAGGTCTTTCTTTGTCCTGACCTGCATCATCTATGCCATGCACTGATACTGTCTTCATATTTGAGGAAAGACTACAGTGGGGTAAGGAAGTGTCCCATGTGAGCAACTAGAGACAAGCAAGGACCAATGCTGGGAGGCAAGGATTATTGTTCCTGTCAGTCATTATTCAAGAGGCCAGTGAGTGGACAAGAATCCCAAGCAATGGCATTTAGGTCAGGTGACAGGGAACATCTACAAATCATTGTAAGACCTTGAATATGATTCCTAGAGAAAAACCACATAGAGGAATAAGCCCAAGACTAACAGAGGATCACCCTTGTTGCTTGAGAAAACAGACTATATTGGGCCTAGGATGGAGGTAGAGATGGGTCTTTTAGCATCACGTCACATCCTTGCTTTGCTGTGATGGGAGATGTCATTCTGTAAATTTGTTTCTCATACTGGTTAATGAATGAAGCACTGCTGGCCAATAAGAAAGCAAGATAGGCGGAACTAGGAGACAAGGAGGAGAGAGGAAGTAGTAAGGAGGAGTCAACATGGAGAGGCTGGGGAGACGAGATGCAGACCCCATTCCCTCGTAAGATGAAAGCACGTAGAAATATTAGATTAACAGAAATGGGTTAATACTTAAGACAGAGCTAGCCGATAAGAAACTAGTACCTGGCTAACAGCATTATATCAAATACAGAGTCTCAGTGTGTATTTGGGGCTGGTGCGGCGTTGGGACAAGACCAGCCGCAGGAGGAAAAACCTACTCCTTACAGATGGCAGTTTTTGGGGGGAGCACTGTTTGGAGGAGGTCAGTTTGATTCTGAACATTTTCTGAAGGTATGACTTTGTTGATGTTGAAGCATGACCCAAGTTAGAATGAACCCCCACTCACTCGTGAGCACGGCCATGACTGTGAGCGTTACTGTGTAGTAGACAAGGGACCTGGGAAGCTTCACTTAAGATACTTCTTAAACATTCAAATGGCCAGCGGGCGATGCCTGAAGCAGGATTTCAGGTGAGAACTTCAGCTAAAGGTATCGGCATGTAAAACAACACTAGAACAAGTGATCAGAAGAGAAAGGCAAGAGTCCCAAGATACACTGAATCCAGGGACTGAGGAACCGTAATCTCTGTGTGTGTGTTGCAAAGTTTAATACACATTGCTCTTACCCAGCTTAGCAATCATGCCGCTTAGGGCTTCCGGATTTTTATCTGCCCCCTTTACCTATAAATTAAAATCCACTCCTGTGTCCCTGACAACATCTCCATCTCCATGATTGCCTGGGCATTTTCTCACTGTCCCTCCTTCGTAGGAGCCGTGCTTCATTAAGCTCTCTGTAGTATCCTACCTAGGACCTTATTCTGCTCTGTGGAGTTCTTTTATGGTTAATTGTAAATCATCTGTTGGTCAATTCAGCTCCTTTTTTGTAGTCTCACTATATTTTCTCTGTGTCAGAACTTTGCCATTCTGTCGTTATTTGGCTGCCTCTGTGTCTGTCTGGCTTTATTGAGCCAGCTATCTTGACAGGCGTTGGGTGAGGAGGGAAGTGAGGAAGTCGTGATCAGATAGCATTCAAAGCCCATGAGCATCCAAACATAGTATCCTTGGTCCATGTGAAGCCACTCTGCTCATGCTTTGAGACAGGCTCCCTGCAAACTGAGGGTTCATCTTATGCTCTGATAGCCTGCCAGGGAAACCTTGCACCCAAGACGAGAATGTTCTGTGATTGGCTCAAGACTACTGAGCACATGGGCAGGGGAGAAGTGTGCAGAAACTTGTATCCATCCAAGAGGGGCAGAATTCTAACAAGAAGGTCAGGAGACAGCTTGACTTCTAACTGAGGAGTCAAGGGCAGCTGTGCAGGCTGGCAACCTAGCTTTTCCTCCATGGACTCAGCTTCAGGAGCCTTGTCAGGGCTGCCCACCTGGGACAAGTGGCTTTGGGACTCTTTCCTGTCATCAGTCCTGGCACTCACTTCTTCCTGTGCTTTTGTGTTGGCTCTTGACGGTGTCCAGTTTTGATTCTGGTGCCGAGCACCATCTTGTCTCCAAACATGTGCGTCCATCCCAACAACCCCCGGCTCAGGCATCTCAGAATTCAGGTCCTTTCAGCCCCCAATTCAACAGCGGGCACTGGGTCGCAAACTCTGAAGTGTCTCTAAGGTCTGAGAGAAGTGTCTCTCACCTTATACCTACCTACCTGTCTGGTTCTTGTCCAGAGAAAATGGAATAATTTCATATGAAACTCCCTTAAAAAAAAAAAAAGCTAATATGTAGAAATTATCGTGTTATACACTGATATGTAAAGCCTGGATGGTTTTGCTCCCATTTTCTCATTTGGGAGAAAAATATAGTTTTGGATAAATCTGTATCTTTAGTTTTCACTGATCACAACATGAACTTTTCACTTCCTGGCTCCATGACAGAAATGACTGGGGATGATGGGTGTTATTCTATAGCCACACACCCACACACCCCTAGTTTTTTTGGACAGGGTCTCTCTTGACTGGCCTAGAGTCCCATGTTCCAAGAGCATTGGGCTGGCTGGCCCGGCCAAGGGATCTCAAAGACTCATCTGTTTATACTTTCCCAGCACATACACCACCACGCCTGACTCTTCAGTGAGACAACTCCCTAGCCCACCCTCAAATTGCAGGCTTTTGAAACACACATCTTTAAATTCATGTCGCTAGCTTCAGTCTTCAGCATGATTTTCCTGCGTAGTGTTTATCTTCGTTGTAGCCCAATGGAGAAGGGCCTTTCAAGTCGGCCTGTTTTAAGCATCCCTCTTCACTTGGAGGGGTGTGAGTCAGAAACACAGAATGTCAAGAAGTCAAAGGCAAAATCAGACCTAAGAAATCCCTGCTCAGAAAGTGCTTGTTCTGTAGAGCCAAGAAGTAGCTCTGTCTCATGTTTGTAGAGACTAGAGAGTAGAGGATAGTTCTAGCTAAGCTGGGAAAAAAACTTTATCACTTTCATTTCCCCCTAACACTGTTGTCAGGGACATGTTCACCGCGTACCAGAACCCCCCATCAGAGCATACAGTTGCCCTTAATTGCTAGCTGCATTTCTCAGCATGGTAGCTGTGCAAACTCTCTTTCTCTGGTGCATTACATCACCTCAGAGCCAAGATATTACTGCCTACTTCCTACCTGAAAAGATAAAAAAGATTTAATATCAGATTTGTAAAGCTTGAGACTCTGGAACACACTGGCTTATTAAATAGCTTCAAGCATCAATATAATTAATATTAGATAAATCCATGCAAAATCAATCATTATTTCATCTCTGGGACGCCAGGTCCCTGGAACACGGCGAATCTGTAGTGTGAAGCCTGGCATCGCCCTTCCAGAAGACTTTTAAAATGACCTCCTTAAAATCATCTCTTTTTTTGTTTTTCTTCTGTGTAAAAGGAGATTTATGCTTAATGAAGCTTTTAATGAAGAAATCACAGAAGGAGAATGCCAATAAAATCTAATTTTTAAACAAGAAAATCTAATATTGAGAAGTATTGCAATTCGCTGGCCTTTGTCCAGATAGAAATGAAACACACAATCCAATAACTGCTCTGCACAAAGGACAGACTAACATTAATTTTCTTCAAGATGGTTATTAGAGAGATAAACAGTATGTTCTTCCCTTATTATGTCATGGAGATGTTCGTTCCCAAGCCCACTCACAAGGCAGGCTTGTCCGGCCATTAGCTGGTATCTTTTGGCAAAGATGGGTCAGGAAGAATTGCTGGATTTGTTAGTGGCCTCAAAAGATTCTTTGTTCCCAAGAGCCTTTGAAGTAGGCTCTCAGCCATTGCTATTCACAGGCACAAAGCTAGGCATTCTTAGCACAAACTCCTGTAATCACATTTACCTGTTCACTCAAAGCTAGAGTTTCTTCCTGTCCTAAGAAAGAGTTGAATCAAAAGAATTGAGGGGAGAGGAGCGCAAAAAGAAAAAAAGAAAAAAAAGAGACAGAAAGAAAGAGGAAAAATTTTACAGGACATGAAAAACAGCACCGAAAGTAAAGCTTGAAGGGAAGCAGATCAAAGAGGATTGAGCAAGTTCTAAAGGAGCCAGAAAATTGCAAAAATAACAGTAATAGAGAAACAAATTGATGGCATCAAAATGAATACAAATGAGGAACAGGAGAGACAATTTTAAAATAGATCAAAGACGAGGAGCAGAAAAGAGGGGAGTATATTCTGCTGCTTTTTTTTTATCTGTAATTAATTTTGGTAATTATACCAGTTGATTTACAAAAACGTGAGTTTTTGTAAGACAATCAACAAATACCAAATGAGTACATATCTAAAGGGGTCATTCCTTGTTGTGCCCAGACTCTCAGGCATGTGACAATTAGATCGTTTATACAAGTGCAAAAATGTATTTCAAGCACACAATGCAAGTCACCCTCCCATTAAAGTTCAGCAGGGTAATTAATACATGCATTGACACCTAGGACTTATTAATCTATAGAAATGTGTTTTGTACAAATGGAAGCTGTGTTTCACTTATTGTTAGCATTCTCAAATGTACAGAAACCAGAAATCATTCTCAAGAAGACAGGCAGAGTGAAAATAAATATAGCGTTGTCATATCTAGCTATTTTGTGACAAACACACATTGTACATCTACTCACCCTTGTGGATCTGCAGCTCAGCTGTTCTTAGTTAATTGACTAAGAGGCTTTTCCATGGGGCTTCAGCCTTTGATCTTATACTTCAGGAAATATTTATAGTTTGCTGCTTTTGACTTATCTGTTAATATCTTCGCCATGCCTTATAGGTGTGAACTTTATGTAATTAATTACCATTTTAAAAAAACTTCTAACATTTCCCCAGTCTCCAAAACTTCAATAGGAGTGATTCTTTAATAACTGAGAAGAATGCCATCATTTGTTAGGACAGAGGAACCCAACCCAGACATGATGAAGGTGTCCATGAGTGGGGGCTTCTAATCCATATGACAGGAATGCGCTTTAGACCTCCCATTGTTTTCAGAAATGTAAAAATTACCTTTTTGCTAAATTGAGTAAATGTGTCCATCTGGAATCACATTTGCTTGTGTACACACCCTTCAGTTCTCATTTGTACATGCATATGTGCAAAAATGTTGTTAAGTGATAATTTTAGGAAATTAGCATTCTGATGATAGCACACAAGGTCCTTTATCTAACAGCATATCCTAAACAGTCATTATATGACTAAAATGTTCAGAGCACTCAAAGAAATAAATTTAAATGTAAATCTAGCACATGATAAATTATAGCTTAATAAGAAAAATGAAGCTACCATCATGGTTGATGGGAAACTGTCCCCATATCTAAATGGTACCTTTTCCGCCAGAGGGCATCCAGCTCGCTAGTTAGTAAGGGGACTAAGGAACGAAGTAAATAGCAGATAGATTCATTATTCTGAAAATGTACTTTGATGACTATTCCAGAAAATTTAACAGTAATGGAAACATATATATATGTTTCCATATATATATATATACACACATCTTTACGTGTCTTAGTGGAACACGTAAATGAAAAGGCAGGATGGAGAAAATGGTCCCATCATTCTCTGGAATACAATACTATGAATCAACTACTTCCCTTCCTCCTTTGACTTTCTCTCTCACTCCTACCCTACTAAGGGAAGCAGCTTCATCCTCTCATATCTACTGGTAAGCATGAACATGCAAAAGAGGAAGCAGAGATGAGAATCCTACAGCTCTCCTGAACACACAGCCCTGAGTGTCAGGAAGAGACCGTAGTTGGAAGGTGGCACAGAGGAGAGACACACGTGGGTTTTGTTAAAGACACCTGCAGCTCCAAATGAACACCTCAGTCATAAGAACGCGGCATGAGTCCCATTTCTCACTGCTGTGACCAAGAAGCAGCGCAGAGAGGAAGGGCTTATTTAGGTTGGTGGGTTGCGGTTCATCGTGGCGGGAGGGTCAAGAGGTGGTTTCTCACATCGCACCCAAGGTCAGGAAGCAGAAGACGAGGAATGTCTCCTTTGTGTTCCGTCACCTCTCCCATTTCGTCTTCCCTCCTCCTCAGTTAACTTTCCCTGAAAATACCCTCTGACCTCCCCGCAAGGTGTGTCTCCTAGGTGATCCTAAATCAACTTGACAGCCAAGATTGACCACCGCACACTCCGAGCGAGTCAGTGCGGCTAGCTGCTGGGCATGGCCTGAGACATGGGGCAGGGCACTGGCCAGCACAACTATCACCTGTAGTTATGAAAAAGATGGCGTTGTATCAAAGTGTAATTGTGTGATAAATCATGTGGAGGCATTTCTAATGAAAAACTGGGAAAGATGAACCAGAACTCGTGTGTCCACTGTCTGAGACAGCTTGTAGCTCTCGGTGCCTTCCTCCTAAGCCTTCATAAATCCAGAGGAAGCTTCTGTTTATCGATTTTATTTGCAGAACACACTCAGGGTATAAAGTAATTTGACTTTTTTTTTTTTAAACAGGGTTTAGGGTCTGCCCCAACAGGGTTATAACTTACCAAGCATAAAAGCCAACACATAAAAACAAACATACAATTTAAGGAGAGAAGGGCTCATGCCAGCAGAATCTGCGAATCTGGGGAGGTGGCGGGATTACTCCCAGGCACACCCACACTCCCATCTATCTGCTGGGCTGAAATCTCTTGGTGGGTGATATTTTGGATGCCTTTCATGCATGGCATTGCTCAACTGTTTTGAGAGAGGAAAAAAAAAACCACATAAACCCCACAGAGACGGGCATAGTGGTTATTTAACAAGTGCAGGGGGTAGGTAGGGAGCAGGAGGAGAACCTTCTTTGCTATTTATCTGAGATCAGAATAATAATGTGAATGCTAGCCATTGTTTTTTTTTTTTTTTTTTAAGCCTCTGTGAAATCATCGAAGTCGGCCACTCAGACTGGTCAATCAATGCCCTTAATGCTATCCTCCACCCGGCCCCACCCGCATGAGCAAGCTCTGTAGCTTGCAGGCTGTAAACTGGAGGGTAAACGGTATCTAGTGTTTTTATATTTCTTTTGCACAGAATCTTCTTTTTTTAAGTCTCAGCAATTGTGGATAATTAAATTTTTATAGAAGAATTTTTTTTTCTTTAGCAATCCCATCAGGGCTCGGCTGTACTTGTCCATTGCCTCATAAAAGGGAAAGAAAAGCCTGCCGCATCTGTGCCTTAACTATTCCGTGCAGATTCGCTCGGCTCCCTGGTTTATGGGACACATTCATGACCAGGAAACCCCATACTTGGTCTCATAAATGCCAAGGTTGGTAAAAAAAAATCAAGGTGAGGGCTATGCCTTCCTTGGGGACAGCAATATGAAGAGAGATGCTGAAGGGCTGACCTCTGTGTCACAGCCCAGGGTAGGTAATGAATAGCCTCTGTGAGGCTTTCTGGTGATTGCACAGCCATGACAGCTATGCACCCTGAGTTCAGAAACATTTGCACTCAGCTGTACAGTGCAATAGGCATGACTTCAAAGGGGCTGGAGAGCCGTGAGTCACTGGCGATACCAGTGATGCGCGTGGCAGCCCACAATCAGACTGCTTTGAAGCAGGGTCTTAAAGGCAGGGCATCAAAAAGTGCCCCCAGCTTCCCAGACAGTGACTATGGCTACAGAAGAAAGGGCAGTCACAGCCTGTTGGGGATAGGCCAGTGGCAACCTCTTTGGTGGCATTGACACCCATAGCGGCACCTTTGAAAACGAATGCCAGCGTACCTCCGGGCATCGTGCCCGATGCAAAGCTGTGACTCCTCATTGGGAAGGACCTCACCTGACCTTTTTCACTCAGACGTTTCTGTCCAGAGCTCAAAAGACCAGTCCCTTCATTCTCTAGCTGTCTCTGTGTCTACAAGCCATTTCCCATCTTCTTTCTGTTCAGCTCTATGAAGCAGGTGAAAGTCCTGTGTGATGCTGATATCTGAGAACTAACGGCGACAGAGACCACCACGGACCCAGTACAGGGCCCAGGCAGGGCCTGCCATGCCTCGCTTCATCCTCAGACAGAAGCTGAGAGTGCAGAGGAGACCCTGAGGGGAAAGGTCTCGAATGTTCCTGATTGCATAGCCAAAGCAATGGGGCTCCGGGAGGCCAGAAATGTGCCCCACACTTACATCAGTCTCCTTAAGTCTTAAGTTTGCTTCCTAGTTCCATGAACACCTGAAAATTGCCTCAAGTCAAATTATTCAGTACAAAACATTTTTTTTTTTTGAAAAACAATAATTTCACAAATTAAGTCATGGGGAGGATATCTTTGAAAGTGGCACTTAGACATTTTTAATATATTCTCGTTTGTAAATGAAACCATTTGGTGCGTTCCTTTGAAGCCAGTTGGAAACGTGATTAAACCATCGCGTTCTACCATGGGCATCACGGCCCTGGAGCACGTGGCTAAAACGGGACTCTGATATATGGCAGAGAACCATGCTACTGTATAAGGGAAGAGGAGTAGGGCTAATCAGACACTAAAGCCAGGTGGAAGGAACAGAGGCAGTAGGGCGGGCTGGCCCTAGATCTGAAGGATTTCTCTGAGTCAGTATGGCTCCTAGGGCCATCTGCCTCAATATTACCTGGCTCCATACCAAACAATACTCTTCATGGATCCCAGCCAAAGAATCTGCAGTTTAACAATCTGCCTAACGATTTTACACACAGTAAGATGGGTAGGTGCTTCTGATCCAGACTTGAGTAACTACGTCAGCGCTTACTGGAGACTAGGAAAAGAAGCCACCACAGGGCACACAATAAGACTGAAGACAAGGAAGGAGAGCTCTGTGTGGTCTTTGTACTTTCCAGTAGGGGTTGGCCTGTCCTGACTGCAAGGGACCATATGAACCCCAGAGCCAGTGCCCTGCTTATGCAGGAGCAGAGTCAGGAGGGACAGGAGCACTATTGTGAATCAATGCAAAGCTATTTCTTCCACACTATTTTCTGGGGTGCAAGGGTCAGAAATTTCAAGGTTTGGGAAACTGTGTCTTCAACAATGCTTTGCCCCTCCCTTGCACCTCTTCATCTAAGCCTCCTTTGCAAATTGAACTCTAGTGGGAGAAATAAATCAAGTTGTTATTGCTTCAATATAAATTTTATTATCTATAAAAATGGCAAGGTTGAACAAGACATGAGTCATAACTAAGCCTTTTTAAAAAAAAAACTTTTTGAATATACTGTCTTACTTTGCTTTCATGAAAACACACAATGTAATTGTTACCTTTATATTATATATGCAAGACCTCCAGCCCCTCCCAAAACCATGCAGGCAATAATCAACATGACCTTCATTCCTTTAGCAAAGGCATAGTCTTTGTCCACTTAAGCCAGGTCCTGGGATGTGGAAACTGAGTCAACCTTCCTGATCCCCCTTTTCAGGGAATTTACACTCTATCCACAGATCCAAGAGGGTGCTCACCAAAACCCACTGTATCACACACCCCTGTTCTATCATCACATCTGCCTCCAGCCTCTGTCCTCTTGGGTCCCCGGCTCCTGTGATCCTGGGAATTGTGAGTCTCTAGAAGCCTTAGTGGAAGCAATGTGCTGGAAGCAGGAAGGATGCTAAGAGGCAGTGGACACAGAATGAAGGATGCTAAGAGGCAGTGGATACTCTGGGAAGGATGCTAAGAGGCAGTGGATACTCTGGGAAGGATGCTAAGAGGCAGTGGATACTCTGGGAAGGATGCTAAGAGGCAGTGGATACTCTGGGAAGGATGCTAAGAGGCAGTGGACACAGTCAAGAATTAAGAAATGACCTTGCCACCATGTCCGCTTCCTAGTTGCCTAGGCCTGCCGTGGCTTCCTACTGGCCTTGCCCGGATAACACTCTCTCCTTTTCTTATTGCGCCTGCAGCAGCAGCATTGGCGTGTTCTTCTGTGGGCCCAAAGTCATGTCAAAGACCCTTCAAAAGATGTGCCGTTTGTATTCATCAGCGGACCCCAGGGGTGTTCATTTCTATTACAACAAGGAAAACTTCTAGATGCTGGAGGTAAATTTAATGCACTCTGCCAGCGGCTGCAATCAAAGAGGTGGAGAGTCAGGAGATTTTTTTTTTCACCCTCAAAGGGCCAAACAGCAATCATTTTAGACTTTATGAATAGCATGGTTTTAGCCTAATCTACTCAACACACTGTGACGCCAAGATGCTAAAGTAGCCACAAAGGAGAACACATCAGAATGAACTAGCTGAGGTCTGTCATCCTAAGAATTTGTTTCTGACCACCAAAGGTGAATCTCATAACATCTCTTCTGTCACGAAATTTGTATTTTTGATAATTTAAAGATGTAAAAGTCAGGGTTGTGCATATAGGTGACTGGTCAAACACTTAACCAAAATGGAGAAATCATGGGTATTTAAACTTAGGATGTGGACTAGATTGGGCCTGAGATATGTAGACATAATGCTAATTAAAGCATGATTAGAACTGGGGAGAACTACTACATGTTTCTACCTTGTACGACGTATACATAGAAACTAAGTTGTGTGTTTGCCTTTCCTCTCTTCTTCCTTCTTTCCGTCTTTCCTTCCTTCCTTTCCTCCCTTATTTTCTTCTCCCTCACTTTTAAAAAAATAGTTACAGCTCAACTCAACTTCCATCCCGTAAAACAGCTGGGAATGCTTTTGAATTTTCTCCGATTTAGTCTTTCATTGCCCTGTTGCTGGTAGCTGGCTGCAAAGTATCCCTCACATCTTATTCTTTTCTCCAATTGTGCTAATGTTTTATAATCACTCCATCAAATATATCAAGACTGATTTGAAAATTATTGAATCCCAGACAACAAGTAGGTGTGTTAGTGGCATGTTAAATTTTCTGTTCAGGCTTTCTATCAAATTATTGACTTCAGAGGGCTCCTTTGACTTCCCTATGCCTGTTAATATCAGTGTCCCTGCTTAATGACAAGCCATTGGGAACTATACCACACCGTATTTTCTTGGATCCTAGTAATACATCATTTACAATTGAACAAAAGCATTGCTGGAATTAAGACAGATCTTGTTTTCCGAATGTTTCTTATCATTGTGGACTATGAGAAAAAAGTAAACTGGTCTGACTTGCTTTGATTTTTTTTTTTTTACAAAATCTGGCAGCTACTTAAGCTTTTTCATGTATTTCTAAAATACAAAGGCATTGCCTGCTTTCTATTATGAAATTATTTTTAAAATTTGAGTATGAATTCTCTCATATTCAGTTGGGAGTACTCATATAGTTGGGTGTATTCAAAAATATCTCACACATGATTTCTACTTCCTCTGCTTTGGAATTGCTCAGTATCTAAAAGTATCAGATAGATCGATAAGCAGGTAGGTAGATGCATACATTCATACATACAGGCAGACAGACATACAGACATAATCATTTGAACTTTAACTGAACACATCGAGGCATTCTATGTACTTATTTTCTCATTTAAACTTGATTCAACCATTATTGCTAGAAATTTCTGTAGTCAAATCTAACTTCTAGCCAGAAAATTAAATACATTAATTTTTTCCACTTAGTCATATTCTTTACTACTTTTCTTTCTTTGCCTACTTAAAAATAAAATGTAGTGTTTGGTCATCCCATTTTGTCTAATAAAATAAAACATTTTCTGGTAGAATATGAAAAATCCAATTACTTGTTATTTCTGGAGGTATTGTTCAACTTTTTAAAACATATATACTATGAGATTCTTACCTATCCAAACGGAAAAAAATATATAAAAATATGATTTCTGTAGTGTTGCAATAACCAGATTAAAAGGGAAATGATTTATTCAAAATAAAAACATATCACAAAAATTATTCAAGCTAATTAGATACATCAATAAACATAAATGGAAAGACATTTGCAAATGGGTACAAGCAGTATTAACTACATTTGAATAGTAAACATTCTGAAGATATCAATTTATCCAAAATTAATTTCTATGCTAAATGAAACGCCAATTAAATTAAAATTTTCTTGATTTTGATTTTAAATGGTATACACTCTAAAAATTAATTTGGGGCCGTATAGGAAAAGAGAGAAGCAAAATATCTGATGGAATCTGGAAAGGAAAAGGAAAGAGAAAAGAAGGAGGGGAGGGGGAAAGAGAGAAGGGGAGGGGAGGGGAGGGGAGGCAAGGGGAAGGGGAGAGGAAGAACAGACAAGAAACTTGGGGAAGGGGAAACTTCCTTGTATGGAAGAAATCGCCCGGCAGGGGGAGCCCCTCGGGCAACCAAAGAGGAGAGCTTCATTACCAGCAAGTGAGCAGAGTGTGTGTGGCCACAGCCTCACAACTTCCCTAAAGACCCTATGCCAAGAAAATTCTCTTAAAAGTACTAAGGTACCTTTTGGCCCCGTGAAATTAACTTCCCAACATGAAGGCAAAATACAGACTTTCCAAACAGAAACGAACGTGGCATGCCCTCCCTCTCTAGAGTAACTGCCAAAGGATATGCTTACTTTAGGAGGGAGGAGGTTGAGTTTACCAAGACACAAGGAGCCAAGACGAGCAGAGAAAAACAAAACAAAAAAAAAAAAAAAAACAAAAAACAAAAAAAAAAAACTAAAAATATGTTCTGTCTGCAAGGGGCAATAAACAATTAGTCATGAATAATTGTGTAGGCCAGAGGCATCGATATCTGGAGACACCCCACCCCCACCTCATGTTTTTTGAGGCAGGCTGTCTCACTGAGCCTCAAACTGGTGATTCGGCCAGGCTGGCTGCCCAGCGAGCTTTGGGATCCTCCTGTCCTGGAGCACTGGAGTGACAATCACACACCCCAGTGCCTAGCTTTTCCACACGCGGGGGCCAAGGGAACCCAACTCACAGCTCTTTACTGGCTGAGCCAACTCCCCGGTCCCCAAAAGAATGTTTTAAAAAGATAAAAGTAAAATATTAGGTACCCTCCACTTGTAAGCGAGGAGGACACTGGAACTACTGTTTGTAGCCTTTGTTAAGTGCTATAAGTAAATGGGTGCGTGTCCTGAAATGGCCCACTGCGCGTACCACAGCGGTTTTAGTTGAACCGAAGTTTTTCATTCCTTTCCCGGATGATCAGGGAATGTGCAAAGTTGCGTCTCTGCTCTAACTTGCATTTGAGACTTTGGGTCTGTTCCATTTCCACTCAACTGGTCTTCACGGGCTCTACTGTTCCTGAAACACATTCAGTCCCCTTCGGGTCTCTGCAGACATCACTGTGGCATTTTTTTGTCATCCTATGGCTGTGGTGAGGTATGGAGCTCTCTCCTTTCTCTCTACTTTATTAGTTACTTTTTTTCATTTTTGGCCTGGATGGTCAACTAACTCTTCTTTTATCTCTGAGACTCAGAGTGCTTTGGCAAACAGTCCATATCATTCTTTTTGCTCTGCTCTGCTGTGGAGTGGGAAGGGATCTCCTTCACCTCGGGGACATTTTCTTACATTAGATCTTTGAATACATCTTCATGTCCTTTGTGTCCTCCTCTTAGAACCGCCAATTATTTTAATAATGGATCCTTTTCCATTCTGTTAATTATTCTAATGATTATAATCTCTCTGTATCTTTTATTTACATCATTTCATCCAAATTTTTACTGGATCAAATTGTTACTGTTGGAACTCAAACTGGTTCCTGTTTTAGAAAACAACACACAAATATGTGGTGTGCTATATAATATCACCAGTAGAATCTGGGCAGTATTCAATGATGGTTTGTTTTTGTTTTTTTTTTTTTTTTTTTTTTTTTTTTCCAGTGAAAGCTATAAATCTTAGTATTCAAGTTCAGTTGAATAAACAAAAACTATAAATAACCTCCTCTCTATTCAGGACACATTATACCACAAAAAGAAAATGAACAGACAAATACAACCTCTGCTTTCCTCGTTCCTTACATTTGGAAATTTCAGGTTTGGACTTGTAATTAATCTTTCAGCTCTGTCTATTCTGTCTTTACAGTTTGCAGATGTTAAAATCGGCTATATAAAGATGTCACTTTCAGCCTGGATTTCTTACCCTGGGCCTCGGTGTCCCTTTGGCTGTTTATTTTGTTTCTTTCATCGTATCTAAAAGTATGTGCATACTCTCTCTCTCTCTCTCTCTCTCTCTCTCTCTCTCTCTCTCTCTCTCTCTCTCTCATCTCCTTCTTCCCCTTTCCTTCCTCCTCCCTCCCTCCTCTGTCTTCTTTACAAAGACATAAACTGTACCGGACTTCCCGTCCCCATTCTACACCCTGCAGCCAACAGTGAGTTTTCCTGCCTTCATCCAGGCACAGGGCTGTTCTAGTGAACCTCCCTTAGGAAAGGCTTTCTGAAGCTCTCTCCTGACAGCGAAACTCATCTCTCTCGCTCTTGCCTCCCACAACTGCACATGCGCAGCAGGAAGGAGAAAGGTAAAGGAAGGAAACAAGAGTCTCAACAAACTTTCCCACTCAGGACTTTATGATCACCAATGAAACGCCAAAGAAATAAATGAGTAGAAGCCACATTTCTGCTCCCACTCTGCTCCTGAGGGCTCATCATCTTTCTTTCATATGGTGTGTGTGTGTGTGTGTGTGTGTGTGTGTGTGTGTGTGTGTGTGTACACACGCTCGAGGCTGCAAACTCAGTGCACATGTGGAAGCCAGGGGTTGACTTTGGGTGTCTGCCTTTATGGCTCTCCACCTGATGAGACAGGGTCTCTCATTGACACTGGAGTCCCGTTCATCAATGCTATGAGACTAGCTGGCCCACAAGCTCCGGGGATCCTCCTAGCTCCATCGTCGCAATGCTGGACTAACCAGCATGCACCACTGATTTCTACACTGGGTCTTGGGGTGCAAACTCATGCCCTTGTTTGTATACCTCAATCACTTTGCCAATGGAGTGATCTCCTCAGCCCTTGCCTTTCTTCTGTTAGTCGTTTTTCTTAACACGGTGGCCAAAATACCTGACAGAACCAATCCAGCAGGTGACTTACTTTGTTGGCACACGGACCCTGAGATCCTCCATCCTTCACCCTGGGGAAGACGTGGTGGTAGAGCCTGATGCTCCATGGCAGCGGGCACTTTGGGCAGCAAGCCTTCCCATGGAGCAGAGCAGAAAGCAGAGCGAACATGATGGGGCTGGAAGTTGGTATAACCTTCATGCCCACCACATCCTCCATGAGCGACTTTCACTAGCCAGACCCTACCTTCCAAATGTCCCCCCACCCTCAAAATAGCACCACGGGCTAGGAAGCAAGCGTTCACGACACAAGCCCGTGGGTGACATTTCAGATTCAAACCATAACATGTTTTTCAGCTGTATTAGATTACATTTGTCCTTCATCTTCTTTATTGGTCAGTGCGTACAAAGCTCTGAGGGTGAATGCCCACCGCATTCTCTTTATAGCGCACTAACAGGATTATTATCTCCACAACGGTGGCTATTTTCAAGGCCCACACAATGGCCTCCCTTCAAGAAGGAAAACGCAGCTCTATTTTTAATCAGCTGCTGAAATCAGTGGCCAGTTTACTTTCAGGAGCAGTTCTATTGACTTCTGTGATGTTAGGCATCTCTTTGCCTCCATCTCAGATAGCTTTGCCCAATTTCAGAGTGTTACTGTGTCTTCCAACTTGGTCCTCCTCTCTTTATCTGTCTATTCTCTTGACTTCAAGCCCTCACACACCATCTGTCTGCTGATGAGACACAAAAGTAAAACTCCAATGTAGACATGCCCCTTGAATCTCCTTGACACCCCAGCTGTGGGCTTTAGCACAGAGAAGAACAGGCATCTCATGTTTGAACATGAAGACACAAACTCTTTTGTCTTTCCGCTTACAATTCTGCTCTTCCTCCGGTTTGTATTATTTCTGTTTCTGCTACCATCATCTGCCAACAAGCATAAACTAAACACATTAAGAACTTCTAAGTCCTCTTTGTCTCCCCAGATCCCTCAATAGTGACTCCAAGTCTTGTCCAAAGCCATTACCTTAATATGTTATTTATTTCTGACTTCTGATAACTATTTCAGAAAAGCGTAAGTTGTGCATTTGTGGCTTACGATAAGTATGATCAAAACTTCTAAGTTAATACTATTAATCTGTCTCATTCAACTTCAAGCAACCTGCTCCAACAAGCAATGTCCGTGCACTGCATTGGCACAAGTAAAGTCCTTGTTTCCAGGCTGGCCAGCCTTCTCCTTCTCCGAGAATGGATGGATCATGGCTAAATATATTTTCTCCTATATGAGTAACTCATTCCTGAATAATCTAAAATGTTTTCTTATACATCTAGTAGCTATTAACACATTACTGGTTTCTTTTTAATAATTTTTAAGATTTATTTAATGTAGATGGTATTCTGTCTTCATGTACATTTGCATGCCAGAAGAGGGCATCAGCTCCCATTATTATTATTAGATGGCTGGGAGCTACCATATGGTTGGTGGGAATTGAACTCAAGACCTCTGGAAGAGGTGCCAGTGCTCTTAACTGTCGAACCATCTCTCCAGCCCCTAACTCATTACCATTTTATCTCCTCTCCTTCCCTTTCTTTCCTGTCAACTCTTAACATTGTTTTCCAAATGACTTTTATGAGAAAATCCACAGCCCAAGATGACACAGATTGAGGAAAAGAGTTGTAGAACAGGTAGAACAGCTATCCTTAACCCATTCCAACCAACAAATAAATCACTGGAAAATAAGTTAAAAATTGTCTCAGCGAAGAAGGGATGAAAAGAGCCAAATGCAAGTGTTACATTCTACACCAACTGACTCACTAGATAGGTGCGTAGTATGAAGAATGTCCCTCCAAATGTCCTCATCCTGATTCCTATGTGATATCATACTGCAGAAGTGAATTAAGATTCTAGATAAAATTATGACTGCTTTGAAACTGTTCCATGGGAATGAAAGATTAGCCTTGATTAACTAGACTAGCCAAATATCATCACTGGGCCGTTACAAATGACAGGAGACATGGAATGTTCAGGGTCCAAGAAGGAGACGTAACAAGAAAAGAAGGGTTGGCTACAGAGGCAAAGGTTGCTAAAGAATGTGGGAAGCCTCTAGAAGTCATAAAAGAAAGGATATATGTTTTTCCGCTAAAAGATGCAGAAATGAGCATAGCCTGTGATTTTAGACCAGCGAATGTGGGAAGCCTCTAGAAGTCATAAAGGAAGGGATATATTTTTTTCCTCTAAAAGATGCAGAAATGAGCACAGCCTGTGATTTTAGTCCAGCGATATTCATGGTTGACCTAAAGCAAGTGTAAGATTTAAATTTAAAAAAAAAATGTGTTATTAAAAGCTACAAAACAAAGATTTTTGTTATAATATCAATGGGTAACATATAGACCAAAAGTAAGGCATCATAGACACATCAATTCTCTTCCAAAGAGCCTGTAAATTTCAATCGAAGTCCTACAAGGGCTTTCAGGAATCCTGACAGGCTAACTTTTTACACATACATAGAACGAAGAGAACAACAACAGACAAAAGTCGAGAAAGGAGTCCTCACGCTTCTCTATGGAAGACCACGTCATGGATATTCTAAGCTGTGTTGGCCACATATGGCCTTCGTCATATCTATTCCTTTGACTTTGCTTATTATTCAATTCTTTAAGAATGTAAATCATCCTTAGCGTCAAGGCTATATCTAACCAGCAGATGGACTGAGCCCATGGGCGATACTTTGCCTATCCCAGAATTAGAACAACATGGATACAATTCACAACCCTGAAAAGAGTGGGGAGCATTGTGGAGGAATACATATGTAAAGGAACCACACACACACACACACACACACACACACACACACACACACACGCACATGCATACACACATATGCATACACACATATGCATACACACATATGCATACACACACGCATACACACATCGCACGCATACACACATATGCATACACACACGCATACACACACACACACACACACACACACACACACACCTTTTGACAACTGGAACTGGGAAGATGGTCTTTGCGACTGCTACTGTAGAGATACCGAGGATCATGAGAGATTTATGTGGACATCTACACAAACAAATTCGATAAACTAAACAAGCGGACAGATTCCTAGAAACATGCAAACTACCAGATCAGAAGGAAGGGGGAAATCTGAGCAGAGCAGTAATGAATCATCAGTAAAAAAGATCGTCTCTTGCTAAAGTAAAACTTGTGACTTGATGGCCTTACTGCCAAATTCTACCAAACACCTGAAAAACTAGTATACCAATGCTTCTCAAACTCCTCTCCAAACAGTATAGGTAACTGGACACTCCCAAACTCATCTCACAAGACCAGCATTACCTTGATACAAAAACTAGGCAAGGATGTTACAAAAATTCTATAGATCGTGATATGTGTGTGTTATATAATATATATGGAAATCTACTATAGAAGCTGTATATGTATATGATATATATGTATATGAAGTATATATATACATATATACATATATTTATATGTGTGTCGGGGTATATATACAGGATTTAAATGCAGTTACCATATTAATTGGTATGTATGTTATATGCTACCAAATAAAACCCCAGTAACAGGAATGGGTTATATATTTTTGAGTTGTTGGCATAAGCACTCCTAGAAACACCTCCTCCACAAAAAAGTTACAGGTTATTGTCAATGCTGCTGATTGTCCTCCATTACCTTATCTCACCGCATGACAAAAATAACCCTCAGAGTTGATCAAAGATCTACGCAGAAGACCTGAAACTGAAAGATGCCCAGAGGAAAATCCCTGGAGAAAGTTGTAGATTGAGTCTTAGACATTATTTCCGGAAGGACTCCATTAGCACAGATGATAACAAAAATAAACAAACAGGACCACATCGCATCAAAATAGGAGCTGAGAGGCAATCCGCAGACTGGGAGAAAGTATTTGAAAATCCGACATCCAATAAGGCACTGGCATCAAAGCAAAAGAATGGAAACGGCACAATAGAAAGGAAACAAATAGCTTGCTGTTAAAATGGGTAAAGAACCTGAAGGAGCATTTCTCACAAGAAAAAAAATATATATATATATATGCTTGATTAATAGAGACACTAACCGGACTGGGAGGCTAGCCCAGCGCGGATGCAAAAGCTGCGCAGCAAGCATAGAGCCCAAAGAGCTGAGACAGCACATAGGTACATAAACATTAGGATTTGCTGGGAGCCGGCCACCTGGGTAAACTGGGCAGGCCAGCAGGCAGCACACTGTGTTGGAGGTGGCAAGGGGCTTTATCAGGAAGACCAGAGCAGGAGCCAGGGCTCTTCCGCAAGGCTGGAAGGTTCCCTGACTCCTGTAACAATGGTAAGAGATCAAATTCTCAAAAGAGCTCAGTTCTTAGGAGCAGAGCATCTGGGAGCCCTGGGACACAGCTGGCATCCTGAAGATAGAATCCACGGGATGAGACGGGTGGGGATGTTTAAACACTGTCCGTCTTCCATGGAATCCTCCCAGGAGCTGGGGATAGAACCAAGCCTTCCAGTGACTGGGAAGGCAGACCCGGCCCCTCTCTGTGATCTCTGGGAGGTCTCCGAATGTCAGGGAGGGCGCCTCAGTTGGCAACACTGTCTCTTCTCTTGCCCCTCCCACCTGTCCACCCTGGGGCATCAATTATTTACTTCATACTTGCAGCACATTCTCCTGACTCAGAGCCCGGAATGAAGGAAGGGTCGCAAAACAGAGCCCTGTCGCCGTGCTTTTAAAATGCTGCATCTTTGTTTTTAAATTGCTTGAGTTTTGGAAATGCCTCCCCACCCTGGTGCTTAATGCTGTGCATACAGCGCAACAGCAGAGTGAGGAGAGAATTGCAGCCGGTGCCAGTTCATCCACAGGCATTCATCCTTTTCCCCCCTTGGTGCCTGCACTGAGCCCCAGGGTAAGCTGACACCTTTTTTTTTTTTTTAAATAAATTACGCTTCATTTTCTCTTTCGCCTGTGTGTTAAGAACCCTGAAAGGAATGAGCAATGTCTCCAGCCCCTGATACCAGCTGCCGTGGCAGTGACAATTTCCCACAGATTCAGAATGATTGTTTTAATGGGGCTGTGGCGAAGGTAGCAAGTACAAAGACAGTGTGATGCCAGGAAGAGCGGTCTCTCTCTTCCCCCAGCCCTGCGCGCCACATGATGTAACATTTAGCTTCTGGCTTAACGTGGCATCTCTGCCTGCCTTTGATTTATTCCCGCTTTTGTAAATCACAGAGGTATGTTACCGGGCGTGCGTTTAGAGCCATTGTTATAGTTCATTGAGGAGCAAGGGCTGTTACCCTCACCAGAGGACAATCTCACGTGTATCAGGGTGAGTGACCCAGAATAAAAGAAAGGAATTTTTTTTTCCAAATGAGAGCAGGAATATAGATGTTATGCCAGGATGAAATTGTATTTACCTTGATTGAAAACTCTTTTATTATGAACATAATTTAGATCAGAATGGAAGAGGGAACTGTTGGGCTCCCTGCCTGGCTGGCAGTGTTGCTGAGCACACAATCACTACAATAATGTAAGTGCATATGTAATGACTGTGTTATTGTGTTTATATTCGAAAGCATCATGTCCCATCAAAGGAAATGAAAAATGTCTTCGTGGGTCTGCTCAGTCAGCTTCTTTAGCAGAAAATGCTTGGAGGTGTGGAATAGAAACGTGTGACCAAAATACAGAGCACAAGAGAACTCGGCTGGCTTTTCTGATGTGGGAACCGTGGAATACGGACCAGACCCTGGCCCTAGGTGCAGTCAATATCCAGGCCTCTACTGTGATGCTGACCAGAGTGCCCCCTGAACACAACTTACCACCTCACCACTATGTGACGTAAAATGTTTCAGGAAACAGGAGCACTGTCTCCAAGGACCTTACAACACAAAGTGGGCTAGCAGAGCAAACACAGACAGGCGGTTAGACCCACAAAGGGTCCTGAGGAGAGGGGTGAGAGTAGTTGCTGCGCAAGCGCGAGGAGCTGAGTTCAAATCCCTAACACCCACATAAAATGCCAGGCGTGGCTGCTCAGGCTTATGACTTCAGCATTATAGGAGATCCCAGGAGCTCACCGGCCAGCCTGACTAGCCAAAATGGCAGGCTTCTGGTTCAGTGAGACTGTCTCAAAGCATTTGGTGAGGACGATAAAGGAGGACACTCAGCAGCTTCCTCTGTATACATGTAGTCACATGTATGCATTGATGTCATGCATGCACATGCCAGACACGTGTGTGTGTGTGTGTGTGTGTGTGTGAAATGCATATAGCTTCACTGCAACTAAGAATTTTAAAATACCAATAAAATTTGCTTAAACCTAAGCATATATGATCTTCAGAATTACTCTCGTTCCCAGAGGTAATTCTGAAATTTTTCTGAGACTCTCACAAGCAAGACCATACATTTTTTTTTACAGCAAAACCACATTGGCTTCTGTGCAGAGTCTGTGGCTGATGGAGGGTTTTGTCTTCTCGGCCATAATCCTATCTAGAGCCCTCGAGAGTCACCATAGCATCTCACTTAAGTTCCCAGCAACCCTTTCAAATGTGACTTTAGAAGCCACCAAATGTGTACCCACGGCCTCTGTGAGGACGCTTAAGGGTGACTGCTTGAGAAGTCTACATTCAAGCTCCTGAACCTGAACCACCCCCCTTTTCCTAAACATCACTCTTCTAACCCTTTGCTTAAGCCTATGCTACAACTCTCTTAATTAATTGATGGGAGATGCCATTCTGTAAATATGGTTCTATTATTGGTTAGTGACTAAAGCACTGTTGGCCAATAGGAAAGCAAGATAGGCGGGACTAGGAGATGAGGAGGAGAGAGGAAGAAGTAGGGAGGAGATTCAACATGGAGGACAAAGAGAGTAGAATGCTGGTCCCTCTCTCTGGTAAGATAAGACCACCACGTGGAAATACTTAGGTTAATAGAAATGGGTTAATATTTAAGACAGAGCTAGCCAATAAGAAATGCTAGTAACAGGCCAACAGAATTATATCTAGTACAGCTTCTCTGTGTGCTATTTGGGGCTGGTGCGGTGGTGGGACCAGACCGGCAGGGAAACATACTCTTAACAATTAATCCTAACTTAAACCTATGCTGCAACTATCTTAACTAATCCTAACTCTGCATCTTAAAAGAGACCAATGTCACGAGTATTTTTTTTAAAAACTACAACTTTTATAAACAAATATTTTTCTGTATTTAAAAAAATATGTAAACTTTATAAATCAAATGCAATACTTAGTTTGATTCTGGCTTAAGAAAATGATCTATAAAAGATGTTTGTTGTCTGGGGCAGGAAACAGGAACATTTGAATGTAGTTGAATCTTAACTGATATTGGGAATTGTTCATTTCATCCAGAATGACAATAATGGTATGGTTATGCAGTGAGTGTCCTTGTTTCTCACAGGGAGGTGTTTATTGAAATATTTAAGGGTAGAATATCGTGACTTACATAACATGATCTGTAGGTTAGGAGACTTTCCAGTCCAAACAAGGTCTTAGAGAATGAGATGCAAATAGGAACCCTTTCACAAAATTTCTGGCACATAGTAAATCATTACTGATATTGGCTTTTATCATTATTGTTGTTTTATTACTTCTAAGCCGTCATCACGGCTTCTCTTGCCAGTTGTATTGCTGTGCAGGCTGCTACCAACGACAGTATGGAGACGTAAATATGGAATGTCCTCTTTGGTTTCTCTTTAAGCAGAAAAGGCTGTATCTTGGTGATGAATGCTCTGGATGATGCACAGGTTTTAGTTGTTGTTTGTTTGTTTTTTGTTTTTTTCCCATTGTTGTTTGGGGAAGTTGTTGTTGCTATTTGGCTTTGTATTTGTTTTGGTTTCTTGTTTTGTCTGAACACAGACTCTTCTACAGCACCTAGACCAAAGTGACAAATGCTATTCTTGTCCTGGAGCACAATTGCTTAGGAGCTGAGCTGACCAGTGAGGTATAGGGAGAGGTCATTGTCTTCCTGGGAAGGAGACCCACATGACCTAATTAGGAGACTTGGGAGCAAATACCAGGACTATGTTATGAGTAGTTTCCCCCCCCCCTCTCCCAGCCCCAGCCTGGTCCCACAGCCGACCAGCCCGAATAACACACAGAGACGCTGTATTAGATATAAAGCTGTTACTAGTGTTTCTTATTGGCTAGCTCTGTCTTAAGTATTAACCTATTTATATCAATCTAAGTACCTCCACGTGGTCTTATCTGACCAGAGAAAGAGTCCAGAGTTTTGCTCTCTTTGTCCTAAATGTTGAATCTCTTCTCCTACCTATCCCCGAATCTTCCTTTTCTCCTAGTCCCATCTATCTTTCTTTCCTATTAGCCAACCATGTTATTTCATTAACCAATATACCTGCTGATGTTCATCTGTCTCTGTTGTAAGTTAATTCTCCCTGAATAAACATCTATTCATCCTATCTGTTTTTCCTGATCCTTATTAAACCATGATAGGCCTGCCTTCTCAGAGTCTGCCTCTGGTTTCCATGAACTGTGATGTAAGACATTCTCTGTCTTGAGGGCTGATCTCCAAAATATACAAAGAACACAAGAAACTAGTCACCAAAACACCAGATAACCTTATTAAAAAGTGTGGTACAGAACTGAATAGGGAATTCTCAATAGAGGAATCCAAAAAGGCTGAAAGACACTTAAGAAAGTGCTCAAAATCCTTAGCTATCAGGGAAATGCAAATCAAAACAACTCTGAGATACTATCTTACTCCTGCCAGAATGGCTAAAATCAAAAACACCAATGACAGCTTATGCTGGAGAGGATGTGGAGAAAGGGGAACACTCCTTCACTGCTGGTGGGAGTGCAAACTTATAAAGCCATTCTGAAGATCAGTATGGCACTTCCTCAGGAAAATGAATATCAGTCTACCACAGGACCTGGCAATTCCGCTCTTAGGCATATACCCAAATGATCCACATCCATGCAACAAAGACATGTGCTCAACTATGTTCATAGTAGTATTATTTGTAATAGCAAGAACCTGGAAGCAACCTAGATGCCTCTCAGCTGAAGAATAGATAAAGAAGATGTGGTACATTTACACAATGGAGTACTACTCAACAGAAAAACAAAACAAAACAATGGAATCTTGAAATTCACAGGCAAATGGATGGAACTTGAAGAAACCATCCTGAGTGAGGTAACCCAGTCACAAAAAGAGGGACTTGGTATGTACTCACTTGTATATGGGTTTTAGACATAGAGCAAAGGATCCCCAGCCCATAATTCACACCTCCAGAGAAACTGGGATACAAGTAGGAACCTAAGAGATTCATACAAGGTCCCTCATAGAAGGGGAAAGGAACAAGATCTCCTGAGCATATGGGGGGGGCACAGTGAGTGGAGAGGGAGTTAGGAGAAAGAGGAGGAGAGGAGAGCATGTGGGACCAGGAAGATTGAGTCAGGGGACGAATAGATGAGAGTTTAAAAAAAAGAGATACCATAATAGAGGGAGCCATTATAGGTTTGAAGAGAAAACTTACTACAGAGAAATTCCAGAGACCCACAAGGATAAACCCAACAAATATTCTGAGCAACAGTGGAAATGCTACCTTAAATGCCCTTCCCTGATAATGAGATTGATGACTAACTTATCTGCCTTCCTAGAGCCCTCATCTAGTAGCTGATGGAAACAGAAGCAGACACCCACAGCTAAACACTGAGCCAAACTCCTGGAATCCAGTTTCAGAGAGGGAGAGGTGATAGGAAAAGGGGTCAAGACCAGGCTACAGAAACCCACAGAGACAGCTGACCTGAGCAAGGAGGAGCTTAATGGATCCCCAGACTGATAGCTGGGAAACCAGCATTGGAATAACTCAGACCCCTTGAACATGGGTCTCATTTAGAAGGCCTGGGCAGTCTAGGGGACCTCCAACAGTGGAACCAGGATGTATCCCCAGTGCACAAAAGGACTTTGGGAGCACATTCCCCATGGAGGGATACTCCCTTAACCTAGAGGCAGGAGGGAGGGCCTAATCCCCACTCCAAATGACTTGATTTTGTTGATTTCTCCTGGAAGGCATCACCCTCCCTGTGGAGTGGGGGTGGGTGGGATCAGAGCGGGGTTAGGGGGCATGGGAAGGAGGAAGGGAGGGAGGGAGGTAGAGGGAACTGGGATCGATATGTAAAATAAGAAAAAATAATTAAGAAAATAAGTAAAAGTCATATTCCTGGCCTGGGACAAAAAAGAAATTCTGTCTCTGTGGCAAGAGCCTGTGATACACCTAAAACTGGTGGGTCGATTTATCTGATTCTGAAATGCAAAGTAGAGATCCATGTTGTCCCCGCTAAGCCACAAACTCCAGCATCATAATAAAAACAGCATTATTCTTTTTTTTTTAAAACAACATTATTCTTTCCATCTAGTTTATCATTTGTTTTAGTGAAGATACAATGTATCCATTTCCTCAAAACTCCAAAAACCCAATGTCTAATTTTGCCTGTCTGTGTTCTCCCCGGTCCTTCAAGTACCAAACACTTGTTCTGTCCTATGAATATTGAGAATAAACTCCTGGACAGGCCAGAATTCTAAGGGGAAAATTGATTTGTGATTTCTGTTCTTTGTGTTTATTCTTAAGTTCAATAAATTGGATATGACTAAATGTCGATAGGACTGGATTTTTCATGAGCCTTGCTGATAAAAAAAATATTCAAGTTGGAGAACATTCAAAGTAAAGCTGACAAGAAAAATAAAAATGCCACCAGGTCTCCTAGGCATTCTCAGTTTTCATCTAAAAAAAAGGAGTACAACTAATAAGTAATAAAAATAATAACAAATAAAAAAACCACACTTGTGAGCAATTAGCAGGTCCTGTTAGCGATTTCTTTGTGTTTGATTTCTTTTGTTTTGAAGAAATATTAAAGTAAAATTTTAAGTTGGAATGTGGTATACAAAAATACTGGACAATACCCACCCAGCAGGTATGGTGAAGCCCTCCTTGCCTAAGAATTTCAATACTCGCTATATGCATCTTCTAGATACAGACATTACTAAATGATTAAGCATGGGTGTGGTTTCTGTGGGTTTGTATGAGAACAGAAAATACCTACACATAGGCCAATTAGCTCACATGTTGTCAATGTGGTAACAAACTTAATAACAAAATTTATTGCTTTAACCATTTTTCTGATGGCTTATACCATTCTACAAAATATATGCATTATATAAGACTGTACAAAATATATGCAATATAAAATTGACTATCCTAATAATTTTATGGGTACAGTCAATGACACAACAATAAAAATACACTATTGCACAGCCATGAACACTTCTACCTCCTGAAGACTTCATCCTGCACAGCTGAAACCCAGAACCCAATAAGCAGCAATCCCCACTCCTTTCTCCTGCTGGCCCTCTGCTACCTTCAACCTGTGTTTTCATTTATGAATCTCAATACTCCAAGCACTTCCTACAAATGGGACCATGCAGTCTTAGACTTTGGAAGACTAAAGACAACCATTTTAAGTGGCATCTTCGATATCTTCTATCCATCATTTGCAGCTGCCTTGCCAAGGGTTTGTTTTCCTGATAATTCACCCAGGAACAGCACAAAAACCAGGTTTCCCCGTTCAGAGGAACACATCTTTCCACTGCATCAATCTAGCAGTTACCATGTTAAATTAGGTCTCTCTGGCATGGCCTATTCTTATTGAAATTAAAATCACAATGTCAGAACATTTCCAATCTTTCATGGAACAGATACTGTGTGTGCACCCCCTTCTGTAACATCCTGCATGTGTTACTGACTTAATATAGGTAGACATACACACACACACACACACACACACACACACAAAATATTCTCTAAATCCGGAGAGTCTAGAGGCCCCTGAAAGATGAATGGTAAGAACCAGCTTCATAAACCAGTCAACAGAGAAACCTTTGGAAAGTGTCACTGAGTTACAATAACTCAAGTGTGACAGAAGTGGGCCTTGACTTAGGGACTGAAGAGATGGCTCATTGACTAAAAATACTTAATACTTTTCCAGAGGATATGAGTCTGGTTCTTGTACTCATAGCAGTGCTCAACTGTGTGTCAACTCCGGTTCTAGGAGATCTGATAGTATCTTCTGGCCTCCATGGCTATCAGACAAATATGTGGTACATAGAAACTCACACAGTCACATTTACCCATTACAAATAATAAATAAATCTTTTTTTAAAATGTGCTAGCTCAGGAAGCATAGAAAAATATCCTATATATTCTACATTTATTGTTCGGTATCAAAACAAAAATCTTAAATTGCATACCTCAGTTCAATGATCTTACTCTACCAGTAGAGATGTCAATCCCAAATCTGAATGGGATCTCAAGTCAAGTGTTATTCTTGAACATAACCAGTTCACTTTAGTTTAGAAAAGGGCAGAGAGAGAGAGAGACAGATACAGAGACAGAAAATGGATGTGAATAAAAGAATGAATGTCAACGAAAATGAATGGCGAGATCCCAAAGGAAAGAGATCTTCATCGGGAACAGTCATAACTCTTACATACATTACTATGAGAATCAGAAGTCAGCCCATCTTGAACCGTAGACCTGAAACAACCTGGGGTGGATTTTATAAATCAGCCATGAGAAATCACGTCCTGGAATCAGTGATAGATCGTTCAAACCAACACTACTACATACACTAGTCTGTCACTGATTTTTGGACCTGGCACGTGTTAGCTTCATTTTGACAAGTTAACCTTTTCAATTCCTCATATGCTATTGCATAATCAAGGTAGGAATTTTCTATGTTTCTTGAGGTGCTGAGAGATATAACAGGTTTTGTTATCACTTAAAGAATTAAATGGCTGGAAATATAGCTCAGTTCATTAATTTCGTGATACACAAACATGAGTACCTGAGTTCCCTAGCACCCTTACAAAAAGCTGGACATGCTGGTACATGCTTGCAAACCACAGTGCCCTAGTGGGCAGAGGTAGGAAAATCCCAGGAACTCTGTGGTCAGGTAGCCTATCCCAGTTAGTGAACCCCAGGCAAAGTAGATGATGGCTATGCAGTGACATCTCGGGTCACCTTCCAGCCTCCACATATACCTGTGCGGGCACACACACACCCCCAAACACACACACACAAAGAAAAATTAAAACTTGAGTCTCATCGCTCATCATTGTAAATTCCATTCTGTTACCATAAATACTGCAGACTTGGTAGTTTATAATGAACATAAATACTCACTGTCTCCTAGAAACTTGAACCTCCAAGATTAGGTGACTAATATCTCTCAAGAGCTTTCTTGTTGTGTCACACCATGGCAGAAGACAAGAAACCAAAAGGCAATAAACTCCTTTTATACCATCACCAATCTTGTTCAAGAAGGTAGGGTCTTCATGACTTAATAATCTTGTAAAGGTCCACCACTTTGTATTATTATAATGCCAGTTAGATTTCCAAAGAGTTTTGAAGAGAGTAACATTCTATCTGCAGAAGACTTGAACTACATGAAAGTGTTAGGTGTCAGAAATGGCATCTTTATGTGACAAATATCAGACCACGTGGGCATGATTGCTTCAAATACATAGTCCACTCTCAAAATGCTAGCAATAGAGCCTTGAAGCACAACTCCAGAAAATTCATGCCTCTTGTAATTTACTTCAATTCTACTTTTCTCTCAGCAAAAAAAAAAAAAAATCTAAATAGTGAAAACAGGAAGTAGTCTCCATCTGGAATCCAACCCCTAAGATGTTCCCAGAGTCATCTAGCCCCAACCGAATTTCTACAAAGTGAGTTATGACAGCGCACAGAGAAAAACTGGGTTTCTTAAATTAGGTAAGTGTTCCATCATGGTGAGCACTTTCTATCTATGTGCTGAACTGTCTACCATAACATTTATGATACCCATCATCCAACAGATAGCTGACTCCATGGAAGATAAACCATTAACAACTATACAGACTCATTTTAAATTAGGCTTGAAATTTAAGTGATAAGGCAAGTGGCATCCATCTAAACTCCAAAATAATTTCTCTGGAAGATTTTAAAGATAAGAGGATTCCCAGTATCTGAATATGTAGACAAGATGATATAAGGAAGAGATTTGTAGGTTCACCAAGAGCCAGGATATGTTTGAGGATAAACAGAATTCTGTAGGAAAAGTAGGCTGCCATCTGAGGTAAAACAGCAGCAAGCTGTTACAGATAGCTTTTGCATTTCAGGAAGTGTAACATTAAGAAAAGGGAAGGAAATGTGGATGAACACGATATCCAGCCTATTCAAGATTTAATAAATAAAGCAATCAAGGGAGAGATTGAGGTCCTATATGAAAACGGTGAGAATAATAAAGTGAGCTTGCCTTAACCTAAGAACTAATGAATTCAAGGAATGGTGGGGAAAAAAAGTGATCCATTATGCAAAACTGCTTCCCATAAACACTGAAGACTTACCAGACCAAATGGCCATATGGGAACCCTTGGCAACCACTGAGGGCTATGATATAATTAGCATGAACGGAACCAGCTAGTCTCTTGCTGCCAGACAAAAGTTGTATATGGGAACGACACGTTGCAGACATACAAGAGGGACTGTGGCTTTGTGCTGTAGGATTTCATAAGCAAAAACTTGTGGGGAAAGGAAATAGGATAGATTCACTTGTGGGCGGAAATGTCATTCTCAAATTATCTAGGTCAGGGTCTGACAGACTATATATATATCTGGTCCTCTGCCTATTTCTGTATAATCTTTAAGAATAATATGTATAGTGTTCATGGTTGAAAAGTATATTTCATAATGTCTTAGTTACTTCTTACATGGCTATGACCAAGTAATTGACAAAAAAAGAAAGAAAGGAAGGAAGGAAGAAAGAAAGAAAGAAAGAAAAAGCAATCTAACGAAAGAAAAATTTTGGCCAATGGTTTGAGCAAATAAGGAAGTGAGGAAGAGTTGAGGAGGCTGGTCACATTACATCCACAACCAGGAAGCAGGAGCAGACAGGATGTGGAGTTGGGTCAAAATATCCTCAAGTGTCCACAGAGGACAATACCCCACCTAACAGTCTGCAAAACTTAAAGTTTCCTGATCCGGTCTTTAATTGAAGATGTGTGCCGGGAGCTGGAGGAGTAGTTCATTGGTTATGAGTATTAGCTGGTCTTGCAAGAGGACCAAGAGGACCCAGGGTTGGTTCCCAGGACCCACACGATGATTTACAACCATCAAAAACTCCAGTTCCAAAAGATCTCACACCCTCTTCTGCTCTCTACAGGCACCAGGCAGGCACATGATGTACACATATACATACACAAAACAAGCACATACCATGCCTCATCATGGTGAGGGGACAGACTTCATTGACTCCCCGTGGGAGGCCGGTAATTACCCTCTCTCAGGAGCAAAAGGGCATGTGAGGGGAGGGGAGGGGAGGGTGATGGGTGCAGGAGGAGGGGGGAGAGGGGGAACTGGGATTAGTATATAAAAATAAAATAAAAGATACAAAGAAAGAAAGGATACACCCATCCTAACCTAGATAATAAAACAGAACCTCTAGAGTATAAAATTGCCTTAGACTGTTTCTCAGGGTTGTTTTGATTAGTTGCCTCCAATGACAAGACATTTTAAAACTTTGGGCTCTCCTGAATCCAAGTGATGATCTGGGCAGGGTGTGACTGTGAAGTACACCCTGTAGACAGTGATCCAGAATGAATGTGAAAAATAAATAAATAAATAAATAATGATTGGAGCTTTACTTTAGAGAAGACAGCATCATGGGAAAATGACATCAGTTTTTTTCCTTATTTTACATATCGATCCCAGTTCCCTCTCCCTCCCATGCCCCCCAAGCACCTTCCCATCCCACCCCCCCCCCACTCCACAAGGAGGGTGATGCCTTCCAGGAGGGATTAACAAAATCTATCAAGCCATTGGGAGTAGAGACTAGGCCCTCCCTCCTGTCTCTAGGTTAAGGGAGTATCCCTCCATGGGGAATGTGCTCCCAAAGTCCTTTCCTGCACCAGGGATACATCCTGGTTCCATTGTCAGAGGTCCCTTAGACTGTCCAGGCCTCCTAACTGAGACCCATGTTCAGGGGCTCTGAGTCAGTACAATGCTGGATTCTCAGCTATCAGTCTGGGGATACATTAGCTACCCCTTGTTCAGGTCAGCTGTCTCTGTGGGGTTCTGTAGCCTGGTCTTGTCCTCCCTCTCTGAATCTGGATTCCAGTTCAGCTCAGTGTTCAGCTGTGGGTGTCTGCTTCTGTTTCCATCAGCTACTAGATGAGGGCTCTATGATGGTGGGTAAGTTAGTCATCAATCTCAAATCAGGGAAGGGCATTAATGGTAGCCTTTCCAGTGTTGTTCAAATTGTTAGTTGGAGTCAGTCTTGTAGGTCTCTGGACATTTCTCTAGATTCAGTTTTCTCTTCAAACCTACAATGGCTCCTTCTTTTATGGTCTCTCTCTCTCTCTCTCATCTATTCCTCCCCGACTCAATCTTCCTAGACATCAGTTTTAAAAAAAAAACTGTAATAAAAGCTCTAAGAAAATGCAAAAATTGTGATCAAATACATGCTTGAAGTCTGGGCTGGGGCTGGGGGTGAGGGTGATGCAAGCTATGAAGGAAAAGACAGGGAACATCTTCAGTGAATACAAGAAAACTCCATATAATTTATCAGTGAAGTTTAGGAAGGATGTTTCAGATGGTGTCTGAGTGAAGAAATAGTAAGGGAGAAATGTTGTACGTAGCAGAACAGACGCAAATGAAAGCATTCATGGGCTAAAAAAGAACGGGCATGTTTCTGAAGACCCCAGCTCAGTAATAAAATCTTCAGCAGAAATAGGGGAGACAGGAAGACAGTGAGAGAGGGAGACGGTAAGATCAATCAGCCAGTGGCTGCAGTGTAAAAGGTTAGTGCAGGTCTAAAGAGGAGAGACCAGAATGAGGCCATTTATGGAGAGAAGGCTTCGTGACGCTCTGCCTTTTAAAATGACTTCTGAAGCAGACCGGTCACAGGTACAAAAGCAAACCTCCAGGAATAAACTAGATGTTCTGGGCTGAGTCAAGAATGTGTTCCATCACATATGCCTTTCCAAAAATAGAGTAATCGCTAGAAAGAAATAAGCTACACCCTAGGGTTTAGAGGAAACTCAGGAGTGTACTTTTGGGTCCAGTAAAACTTGTATGGACTGATCAGTTTAACAGAGAACTGGCAAGCTATTCACAGAACAGAAATCCATGGGTAGGAACCAGGAATATGGTGGCCTGTACATTTATGCAGAAGATAATATATGTATTAAGGCAGGGAAATTTCTGAAAGGGAGAATAAACTCCCTAACACTTTTTAAATTTTTGTTGTTAGTATATTGGCTGCTACCTAATAGTTCTAAAGAATAAAGGAGAAAAGCAGAATTCAAAGGCATCTTCTATTTAAATGCCTACTAACTGGGGTTGAGATGGCTCAGTGGTTACGAGTTCTTTACGTTCTTGTAGAGAACCCAGATTCAGGTCCCAGCACCTACATGGTGGATTACAACCTTCAGTAACTTCAGTTCCAGAGGCTCTACAGGCCTCTTCTGGCCTCCGTGGTCATCGGGCACACATACGGTGTACAGACAGAATCACAGGCAAAACACTCACTCACAGAAAATAAAATATTTTTTTTTCATTTTTAAACAATTAGATAAATACCCATGAAGATTTTTATTAGATTCCATTAAAAACCATGAACTGCATATATTTATTACCAAAGCAACAAGCGTTCATTATGAAAAGTAGAAAAACAAAAGGACAAAGCCAAAGCCATCCAAAATCCATCGAGCCAGAGACATTAACGTTGTCCAACACGTCGCTGGGACCAGACGTGCAATTCAATTTGTTATCTTATTTTAGAGGAGCGCTCGCTCTGGCTCTGGCTCTGGCTCTGGCTCTGAAAGAGAAGGGGCAAGGAGGGGCAAAACGTTTTAAATTGTTCCAGCTCACACATGGCTGCGAAGACATAACAAGAGACTGTTTATAATAACATCCCCAGGTTTGCACACGACACTACGTTCTTTTTAATAATGAAATATTGTGCCATTTACAGAGAGGAAACTGTGAAATTTTCACAAGATGGCATATGGGAGCAGGAAACTGGCAGATGAAATTCCTTATAGGCAACTGTAAGAGAGTGCACATTCAAGGGAGTTGTGTATAATACCAATTATGCTGCAAGATGATGGATTCCCAGGCTTCAAGCATATCTAGAACACACAGCAAGCTGTCATTACAGACTATACACCGAAGACAGCACACTGATTTCACCAAAAGATAAAAACTGGTGCAGAAAGTAGTAAATCTACAGCTAGAATATTCTGTACATCTAAAGCCCTACTCTGACAATGCCAAGAAGCAATCAAAGTCACTAAAGAAAAGGAAGACATATACCTACAAAAATCAGTGCTAATAATTGACATGCTCCAATATACAAAAATCTAACTGAAATATAAGTATGAAAAAGTATATAGAATGACAAATTCCTGAGTAACACTTCAGCTAGGGTCAATGGACAATAGAAGGTTTAAGACACCTTAAGATGGTATGCCTATTTCTCATACACGTGTGTTCATATATCTATGTATATGAATTTAGAAGTACATTATAGCTATAGTAGAATGTAGATATGTGTATGTGTTGTGTTGAGTGGATGTAAAATTCTTGTCATACTGTTAACTAGGTCCATAACCTAGAAATCAGGAGCTAGTGATCCAGATGGTAAGAATATAACTTGTCGCTAACCCTGGGGACAGACCTTGAGGTGCAAATGAAAAGGCTGTATAGCAAATGCACCAACCAAAATAAGCATGTAGACTGTCTTTTCCTGAGGAATGCTGCAGGACAAATAATGTGGGATGTTTACAGAAAGTATGTGAGGTCACTCTGTCTGAGTTCCTGGTATTAGGTCTCCATGAGGGAAAAAAGAGAGAGAGAGAGAGATGTGTCTTATTCTCAACTGTAACCCTACTTCTGCATAGTATGGGTTTATACATAGTAGGTATTCAATTAATACTTCTCCAGTAGAGTAACAAGTTGATGAATAGTCATGCCAGAGAGAGAGAAGGGACTAGGAGTAGGAAAAGAATACACTAGAATAGAAGGGGCAGACACGACTGTTTCTCTGCATGCTACTTAAACCATCCAACAAGTACTGATTGACTGCCTGCTTATGCTAAGGTAGATTTTTTAAACACTGAGGGGTGGTGTCACTGTCAGAGGCAGTGGCTGCATGGACTCTGGACATATCCCTGGGTGCATTTCATTTCTGATATCCACGTAAGCCAGGGTGGCTCTCTTCCTCCTCCCCACCGCATACTCTTTTGTCCTTGCTTGACATTTGTCACTGTGAAGATTCCCAGATGTGGTGACACTGTCCTGCATCGTCAAAGGACTGGAAGAACTTGGGGAGAAACCCAGAAACTAAATATCAAAGTAAAAAAAAAAAAAGAGAGAGAGAGAGAGTATAGGAGTTTATGGACATAAATTGTATACAATTGTTAAATGGTACACTGTCAAGCAGATTAATTAGTTAACATTTAGAAAGAGCAATGAAGATGAAAATTGCCAAATAAGGGCTTCGTACATCGAGCCAATACCTCGTTTGTTATAACTTCCCGACATAAGAAGTCCACCAATTGCCGAGACAATGGAGGTGCCCAAGCTGGAATGCACAGTTTGCCTTGGGTCAGGGATCCCAGTGTGGTAACTAAGATTTTTGAGTTGAAGCATTCTTTCCTAAGCGTCTGTGAACTCATGGGTGTGGATCTGTTCTGTCCCAAAGCCCTCTGTGTTTGTTGGCCAATTCTGCTGATGCTACCAACCCCAAAGATAACCAAAGACCCCCACAGTGAGAGGCAGCTTAGGGCCAACTTAACGTCTTTATAAATAAATCTTGCTGGATTTTTCCAGCCCTAACATGGATGTTGTTAAAATGGGATTTGGTTAGCATTCCTCAGATACATGGTATTCTACTCTTGAATAATACGAATATTGAACCACGTGCATACTCTTGAATCACAGCACGGCCCGAACCAGGACTCAATACAAAGCCACCTCTAACCCAGCAAGGCACAAATGATCCTCGGGATGTAGGAGTCAAGGGAGGGAGAATGCCAAATCAGAAAACACTTTGCTCTGGTACCCAGTGGCATGTGAACTCGTAGCCTTTTGGCACAATGCATCTCTAGAAACAACCGAGTTCTGTTTATTTGGCGTGGTTATGCTTGTGTAGCTACAGGGTGTTGTTTTATTTTTACTAACATTTGTTTCTATTTATGTAAGTTTTATAACCTCTCTTTCTTCCAAAAGAAACAGAGATAGTTTACAGATTGAAACAATATGGATGGCTAAGATATACAGGAATAACATAGGAGAAACATTCCATTCCTGTGGGGGGAACTCATCAGGTACATTATCCTTCAGTCAAAACAAAACAACGGGACTGAAGTTAAAGCAGCAAAAATCCTGGGTTCTAGCCCTGGCTGGCTGTGTGGTCTTGTTCAGTCTTGATTTCATTGGCAACAAAAGTTCTCTAAGACCTCTCCAACATGGTTTTTGAAGTGCTTGAAAAATGTTCTGGCACTCATGTGTCAGACACTGTAGAGTAGGGAATGTAGCAAATCCATAGAAGAGGCTAAGGTGTAAAAGGTGAATAGGGGGATTGACCATAAAAAAATCAAAGACAGGGGTTGTGTATAAGGAACTGGCCGGTTTGTAGGAGCAAGGTGAGTCATTGGCGGTCTACCCCTCTTGACTAGAAAAGTGTCATCACTTTGGAGAGAAGGCAGAAGAAGACAGGGCTCTAAGCTGGTGTGTGGGCAATAGGCTAGCCTGCCCTGTGGAGTTTGTGATGATGGGAAAACCTCCAAGGCAAAGTATAGTGTCGTCATGTCTGGTATGAACTGGACCTGAGACAAGAAAAGAAACCAGGAGATAAATGTGCTGAGGTCATGGGTGTTTCTGTGAATGAACAGCTGAGGACACACAGGGAGTGTAAAGGGGAGAGGCAGAGAGCTTTGGCCCAGAACTAACCAGAACCAGCCAGCAAACAGCAAACGAATAGCCCCTGCGGCTCAGTGAGTTGGTACAAGCATTTGCGCAGTGAAATGACCTGAATTTTTCCTCTTCATCCTTATCTGACCTCGTTCATGTTTTCCCAGAGAGAAAGCCTGCTCCTACAGAGTGCCCACACAAAGACACAAAGACCAGAAACATTGTTTCTGACAGAGTAACCGTGAACAAGACTGGCTCCTGTCCATTTCCTTTTCTTTCTCTTGCTTTTTTTTTTTTTTTTTTTTTTTTTTTTTAGACAGTGTTTCTCTGTATTGTTTTGGAGCTTGTCCTGGAACTCACTCTGTAGAACAGGCTGGCCTCAAACTCACAGAGATCTGCCTGCCTCTGCCTCCCGAGAACTGGGATTAAAGGCACGTGCCACCAATGCCTGGCTTCGTTCTGTGTCTGTGACCTCTGCATCTCCTCCTCTCAAAATGTGCACAACCTGGTCTTCACGATCAGACAGGTGGGGCTCGGGATGTTTGAAGCAAGCGAATTTTACTTACATCTTCGCAAGCCTGTTTCTATCCATTCCAAGTCCCTCCTACTCTTAGGGCTCAGTGTCAGCCTTATAAAGCACATTGGTCAAGAGTTGGTGAAGTTGTTTTCCTATCACAAATCTAACTATATCAATCTCTGTGATCCTTCCCCCTAAATGGGGAACTCTGAGACAGGCATACAGTTCCGGAGCTTTCTGTTATGTAATGGTCACTTCTTGCCACATAGTAAATTCCAGACCAATGGGCTACACCAGCTACACACACATTTAAAAAAAAAAAAATTTACTTCTCTTTTTCCCTTCCCCTCTTATTCTTAGCAACAAACTCTTAGCAACCAGAGACAGGTGTTGCAAATGAAAGAATAATTAATTTCAGTGAAATAAAAATTGAATGATATTTTTGTGTAGAACATAAATGTTATGCTTTTGCAGACTGTAATATGCCATAACATATAATGCATAGCATAACTACTAGCCAGTTCTATATATGTTATATGTAAGAATGTACAGTTAATACATTAAGACACATTTCATATATAATGCATGCATTGTGATTGAGTGGTTTCCACTGGTGTGTGTTAAGATACATATCTTAGCAATCCCAAAACATAATGTCACCCAAAGTTGAAACAGCTTTTCAAAAATAGCTATTGATAGTCTTATCAATGTAATCTATGCCAGGCCAATGTCTCTGATGAGATTGATAACATAAATGTGGCAATAATTTTGCAGAGGAAAAGAGATATAAAATGCAAAATAAAGGATCAATGGAGGCTGCAAATTCTGTAAGGCCTTGGCTTCACAGAGACTAACTCTCTGGCAATTCAGTGATACAGATGAAGCCGCCCCTTCTGACGTTTCCTCCCCTCCGCTCAGTTGTTTGCAAACTAAAATCCATCTCAGGTTGATGAGATGCCCTCCACATGAGCTCCAATACAGAAATTCCCCCACCCCACCTCAGCCCCACACGTTCAAGAGAAAAAACAAACTGTGTGTATTAAACGTGGGCCAGAAGAGGCAGAACGAAACTTCATTAGCAAGAAAGAAAAGATAGAAGGGAAGGGAAAAGAAAGTGTGGGCTCTGAAGAGGCCTCTAACAATGGAAGTGCTGGCGTGCCCTCCACATTCTCTTATATCACTTTATATCACTTTCAGAGGATATAAATCTCAGGCCTTTGCGTGGAGAAGCGCCCGCGTTAAGGGGGACTTCATAGTCTCCTCTGTTGAGCATCGTTTACACAACCTCCGCTGTAATGTACCGTCAAACTTAGGCATCCTTCTGTGCTCTTCGGAGACTGGCTGCTAGATACCCTGCAAAGCGAAGAACACCAGACTGCATACTGCCAGTCCCCCACATGGTGAGGAAAAGCGCAAACCGCAGAATTCAAAGTACGATTTTTTTTTTTTTTTTTGTGGAATCCACATCATTTTTTGTTCCGTCATGAAGCTGAAAGCTTATCTGGAACGCCTCACGCTGTAAGCACTCCTCGCTGAAACGCTGTCTTGGGAGGTTATGGAGCCTTTGGGACGTGTTTCCTGGATTGTACACACAGGCCACTAGCGGGCCTTCATAGGCTCAGATCCACCTTGGGTTCGGGCCTGGCTTTGTGTTCCCTGGCCCTGCCTTCATGTGAGTGAGGAGCTCCAACTGCCATTAACACTGTTCTCTCTGCCTTCCCGGCCTCCCTCGGTTAAGTTGCTCCTGTCTGACATTTTATCTCAGTGATGAGAAAAGTCACCGATCGGGCTAAACTGGCAACCGCCTGTGTACAGGAACGCTTTCCAACCCTCAGCCCAGTTCCTGAAGGTCAGCGTGTGTCTTGCTGTTAGACCACTGACGCAAACGCACAGAAACAAATGCAGGCTAATCAGACCTAAGAGAAAGGCCTTTGTTGGAGAGGGCGGGCCACTGGAGAGGATGAGAAATCAGGAAGCTACCCAGCGGAAATTCATGAGAAACAAGAAAGCCTAGAGAGACATACCATAAGACTCCAAAGACTGGGAGGTTCCAAGTTCAAAGCTGTACTATCACCATGCTTGGGGGCCAGACGCATAAGACAGGCTTAGCACCTAATGGAACACTGAAGGGCAGGGACTTGGGAGAGTCACTTTCAGTGTCAGATGAGGGGACTAGTAAGCTAGGCACCCTAGGGCTTCTCTGTCCCTCCTCTATTGGCATTTACCTCCTGGAGTCGCTGAACTGTACCTCTATAGAACAAGAGGCCGGGACTCACCTTGTACCTATTATGCTCATTGATAATCTACCCAAGTTCACACAGTATGACGCTCATCCTCTCCTATCTCCGCCCCTCACGAGGCCTGTCTTAGGGCCATTTCTCATAGTCTCCCATCTTTCTCTCCGTCCCTCGGCTGGAGGTCCTCCTATTGCTCATGCTCTGAGGGGACAAAGCACTGTTTTAACCATTCAAATTCAGTTGTTGCCCGGCGGTTCTGTGAGGGCTCTTAACCTACGTCACACGAAGTATAATCTTACCTCCTCATAAATTTGGCTAACAATTAACATATTCTTTATAATGGGTTTTAAGCAATTAATAACCTTATTTCCCATCTTTGACTTTGGAAGAGTTTTAGAGTGACCCCTAGATGAGGCTAGCCTCTCCTGAGCAGAGCCCAGTGGCTGGCCTTGCACTGAGCTCCATTGAGCATTTTCATCAGCTGATTAAATAAAATTGGAAGGGAGGCCCTGAGCCTGGGTAAGATGGGGGAGAATATGAGCAAGGGTAGTGAAACAGAGACATGCACAGCACTAACGACGAAACGCCCTTCAACTCCGTCTCAACAGAAGAATAAACTGCAGATTACTGTTTATAGTTCAAAAACCTTACTGAATGCCTGCCAACCTTGAGCTTTACCTGTGGTTTAAAGGCTAGTAATGGGGAGATACAAACGAAATTGGCTCCAGATTGAAATCAGGCAGAACTAGATGTCTTACGTTTTTGGTTGTGAGCCTAGCCTTTAACAGCTGAGCCATCTCTCCAGCCCGGGACTAGATCTCAACAGACATAAAAATAGGTACATTCTGCAGGTGTGCCAGATAAACAAGAAATGATAGTCAATGGAAGTTTTTGAGTTCCCATGATTCCTCCGTCTACTCTAGCACAGGCCATGAGTGTGACCTCACCCTCTGTTGAGTGGATGAGAGAACAAATGAATGCTGTGTTTTCTAATGGGAAAACATTTGGGTGGGAAGGAAACCTCCTGAGCTCCCATCCCAACTATTTGCTGCGTTTTGGGTCTGGGGCAGGTTCTATGACCAGCCCCTTCCCTTCAGAACATAGCGGAACTCATGTATTGTTTCTCCTCGATGTCGGTATCATGTCTGGAACATTTTGCACTACAAAATCACTTTCATTAGGCAATATTTCTTCTTCCTCTTTCCCTTGAGACAACCAGAATTGACATGATTTATATCATTGCCAAGAGTTGGTATCTTACACTTTTTATGTATTCTATTTCTCACTCATGTACATCCCCCTCTTTTAACTGAATCTAGGTCACTGCTTCCCTTAGGTTGTTATAGTTCTTCCTCTGGCTTCCAAGTTGAAAGCAGGTCTTTTAAGCCTTCTAGAACCATTTAAGTCTATATTATTCTATTCCAATTCTTACATATTTGAAAGCTGTGCCATTTCAGGATATGGTCTAGAGAAGAAATTCCTATTGTTTGCAACGCTCTGTATCCATGTTGTTAGTAGTCAGGCATTTGCACTGGCCTGCTCTTAGGGTCCTGACAGGATGCACCCTCAGCTGCAGCCACTGAGAGCACCAGCTGTGCACATCCACTCCGTTCCCTTTTAAAGGTCAGGCCTTGCCCACCTCCTCTCCCTCGCTGTCTGTCGCTCTTGATCTCTCACACACCCTGCTTTTCTCTCTCTCTCTCCCTCCCTCTCTCCTTCCCCCCCCTCTCTCTCTCTCTCTCCCTCTCTCTCTCCCTCTCTCTCCCTCTCTCTCCCTCTCTCTCTCTCTCCCTCTCTCTCTCCCTCTCTCTCCCTCTCTCTCTCTCTCTCTCCCTCTCTCTCCCTCTCTCTCTCTCTCACTCTCTTTTCCTTTCACACCACTCTTGTCCTCAGGGTCTAGTCTCTGCTCTCCTCTCTGCCCCTTCTCTCCCCTCTTCCAATAAACCACCCATGTGAGACCTGTTATATATCTTGACTCCTTCCCACTGTTTTTTAAATAAATTATAACACATATGATTACAGAAAAAGTATTTGTCAAATAAGAAAAAACAAAAAGATGGGGAATAGAAAAAAAAAAAGAATCCCCTATTTAAACAGCGATAAGAGTGATGTGTTTCCTTTTTAAAATTCCAACAATAAACATTCCCATGCTCAATTTGGAAACATTGGCGGATCCCAACGAGTCCTAGAAGGATTTTCAGAGTTGATTATCTTGGCTCTCCTGCCAGGGAATCAAGAATCTGCTTCTCAGTGTTTGCAACTGGATACGCCAAGCTGGGATAAGTGAGCAAGGTAGTCCACGTGATGCCTCCCAAAGCACATGATGCACCAACAGCAGAAATGTCCGCTGTAGTCCCAGAGGAGGAAGAAGAGAGAAAATCGGTACCCTAGAGCAAGGGCCACTGCCTGCTGAGAGTATCACTGCCAGCTGGATTCGGAAGGCAGAGGCCTTTTGCATCCACATGCCCGTCTTATCCAGGCATTGGTTGGCTGCAGGACTGGGAGGTCTTAGGAGACCCCAGCACTCATTCTACCTTGGATGTACCGTTCACCCATTGTAGAGCATCCTATCTCTTCATTTCCATGTGCAAGAAGGAAAAAAAATCAGGTCTAAGAACTTTGAAAAGTTGACAAGGTTAGTAACATGATTAGCCACTTGCGAGTGTTTGTGGAGACGAGGAGAGACACCTCTGAGTGTCTCAGATGGAAGGGCGGAAGGGCGATACTACAGTGGGGGGAGGGGGGATGAAGGGAGTGGCCATGGCCTTTCAGCCTTGCTTCTCATCCCAGACTGGCAGATGAAGAGCTGAAAGCCAGCACTGCATCACTGTTGCTTAGGTAGGCAGGGCGAGAAGGGGTATGCCTTTCCAACCATGGTTTAAGCACTATGAGTCTTTCTTCTACTTAAAGTACCAAGAATAGAAGAACTGAGGGAAGGAAGAAGGGAGACACTAAAGAGAGAAAGGGCACTGTCTGTTGGAAAATGTGAAAGAGAATAAATAGTAGAGGGGGTAGGGAATAGATCAGACAGGGGAAAGGTACTGAGATGGAGATGGAGACTGAGAGGAGATGCTGGGCGGACTTCAAAAGAAGTGGTACCATTGGCAAAAACAGTGATCTCACTGAGAACAGCAGAAAAGAGCAAACAAAAGACAAAAGGGGAATGCACAAAATTAAAAAGCAACCAGAAAGGGAAGCATAAAATGTCATAGAGCCACGAAAGATTCTCAAAACCATGGACAGGGATCCTCTAATCACTTACATTGCATCTACCGGGGAAGGATGCAAATCCAAGAGGTGAGGCAAGCAAAAGAGGGGGGGAGGGACAAGTCACACACGAGCTTGAGTGTCGCCAAAGAGAAGAACAAAGAGACAAGGGGCTTTTGGCAACAGAAACATTCTTCGATCCCAAAATTTCAACATTATACAGACAGAGACAGAGACAGAGAGAGACAGAGAGATGATAACCTTGTTTTAAATGTCATACTCAATTTAAAAAGGAAAAAAAAAAAAACAAAGGAAGGAAGGAAATCAGACAAGAAGGAAGAAAGAAAAGAAAAGAAAATCACTTATTACTTTTATTGAAATCTGAGCCTGAGGATACAAGTAGGGAGAAGAGAGAACATTTTAACCAGAGAACCAAAACTAAATAAATGAATAAATAAATAAAATAATGCCCTGAAGACAGAGCTAGTTAACCCAGAACCAAAGCTCTGGGGCACAGAGCACTTAGCCAGCCATTTGGGCTACCATTCATCACCATCCAGACCTTCTCAAATGGGCCATTCAACAAACGCAGAGTAGAACCCATGCATGAATCTGTAGCGTTTCAACATTCGCTGCTACATTTGGGGGTCCCAGTGCCATCAGAACATGACCGGTTCCCCCAATGCACCCACCTGCAGACGCTCTCTTCCCTCCTTTTGCTGTGCAAGCTGGCAGAATTCCTGAAGTCCCTGGTGTAATCTCAAGGACCTCACCCCAGACCCGCCCCATTGGCAGGAAAGGGGGAAATGGTGAATGTTTTTAACCTCCCAAGGCATTTTTTTTTTTTTTAAATCTTTCTGCCATGTGGCAGGTAGAGTGAGGCCACATAATTACCTTCAATTAAAACCAACACAGAAGAGTGTAATGGTTGGCCATCCTAATGCCTGCCTCCGAAACAGGAGAACAGTGAGGTCTCTTGTAAAGACAACCAAATGCTTAAGTCTCCAGACTCCCAATTAAGGGACAGTCAGTGACTATTGTGATGGAGACCACTTACATCCCTTCCTTCAGGATGTCCCTGAAGACATGAGGTGTTTGCAGGCTCTGAATGTTTGGCAAAAAGAAAAAAATAATCCTTGGAGATGTTAGACTAAGGATGGAAGATTTCTCTCTCTCTCTCTCTCTCTCTCTCTCTCTCTCTCTCTCTCTCTCTCTCAAACACACACACACACACAATATTATACTACTCTTACATACTCAATTTCTAGAATTTTGATGGTCACTTAAATCCCTAAAGGACTCCAATACTTCTCATACTTGAATAATTTTTTCATAATAGAATCCACTTCCAATATATCAAAGTCTATCACTGAACTCGATGTCATTTTTTTCTTCGATGAGTACTTGTTTTAAGCCAACTGCTGTGGCAGGCTTATGGAGACACTGGGCAACAATTTGAGAAGATTAAATGTCCATCAACCTCAGGCTTGAAAGTACATAACTACAAAAGAGATTCTCAGAACAGAGTTTGAATTATAGAAAGGGATCCTAAGACCTGGGGAATTTTCCATCCTCTCGCTGGGAGCCAGAGGAGCAAGACTAAGAAGACTGGCCAGGCTTCAGAAGAGCATATCAGAGCCAGATAAATCTGTTTTCATGTGAGCCCAGAGATTTTCAAGTTGCATATTAAGTATGGCACATTTGAATAAATGCATCTAAAATCATGGCACAGTAAACCAAGCTTCCTTTTAAATTGTCAAGAAGCCCATTAGATAAGTAACACAGGCTTGTCCTTTAAATATATATTTTTTTAAGCTGGAAAGTACATTTTATTGGGGATTTGAAGAGCTCCTGGAATTAATAGAACCTCCTTTCTTTTAAATAATTGCATTTTCTCTCATGTCTGCTTCCTTCAGATCTGAAATAATCTGGGCATTTAAAGGGTTTGTGTGGTATTAGCACTACTTTCAACTTAAAAACTCAAAATATTAGTATGTTTCCATAGTAAATGTGATTCACTGACTTAACATGGTTTATTGTTTTCTTAGCTTGTGTTCCTAGGAATGAATCTTATTATTCTCTCCAATTGTGCAGTGTTTAAACTCAGACTCAAAAACAAATCAGGGTCACGGAATCACAAATTAAGATGGTCTGTCTAAACAGAAAATAATGGAATTTTCTCAAAATTAAAAGGAACCTTGGCAATGGTCAGAAGCACTTAATAAATAAATGCCAGATTGGAAATCTTAGCAATAATTTAAAAATCTGTCTTGGAAATTAGTGTCGGTTACATCTGAATGCATCCTAATCACTGTTTTCAGCAGATGCTGCTTAAATAGGAATATTTTCATCTGTAATACAAGGCAAGGAGGGGCTGAGAAGTGATTCGAGCATGGGGCAGAAAAACTTTCTACTGCTGAGTTTCCTTTTTGATTAAAGGCCATGCTCTCAAAATCGTTTATTGGTTCTCTGCACCTCCCTCCCCGTCTCTCATGCCCTGCCTTTACATATGTGTTCACATATATGCAGGTATGTGTTTACATGTATGAAGGTGTATGATTATATGTACACATGTATGTATTCACATGCATAGGTATGTGTTTACATATGCAGGTGTATGTACATGTATGTGCATGCATGTGTGGAAGCCAGAGAACAACATCCAGTATCCTTCCTCCTGGGGCACCCACCCTGTCCCTCCCTTATTTCTTTTTTTTCATTATTTTTTTTATTTAAATTAAAAACAATCTATTTTCCATACCAATCCCAGCTCCCTCTCCTTCCCGCCCTCCCATACCCCCACCAACACCCATCCCATCCCCCATTCACTCCCCAAGGAGGGTGAGGCCTCCCATGGGGAATCATCAAACTCTGTCACATCATTTGGGGCAGGGCCTAGGCCCTCCCCCATTTGTCTAGGCTGAGAGAGTGTCTCTCCATGGGGAATGGCTCCCAAAGTCCATTCCTATACTAGGGATAAATACTGGTTCCACTGTCCCTTAGACTGCCCAGGCCTTCTAACTGACACCCACATTCAGGGGATCTGGATCTGTCCTATGCTGGTTTCCCAGCTATCAGTCTGGGGGTCCATGAGCTCCCTTGTTCAGGTCAGCTGTTTCTGTGGGTTTCTCCAGATGACTAGTCTTGACCCCTTTGCTCATCACTTCTCTCTCTCTCTGCAACTGGATTCCAGGAGTTCGGCTCAGTGTTTAGCTGTGGGTGTCTGCTTCTGCTTCCATCAGCTACTAGATGAGGGCTCTAGGATGGCATTTAAGGTAGTCATCAACCTCAACATTGGGGAAGGGCATTTAAGGTAGCTTCTCCACTATTGCTCAGATTGTTAGCTGGGGTCATCCTTGGAGGTCTCTGAACATTTCTGTAGTGCCATATTTCTTGTTAGACCTATAAAGGGTCCCTCTATTATGGTATCTCTTTTCTTGATCTCCTCTATTCTTCCCCGAACTCAATCTTTCTGCTCCTTCATGCCCACCTCTCCCCTCCTCTTCTCCCCTTCTCTTGCTCCTAACTTCTCCCCTCCCCCCCACCACTCCCAATTTGCTCAAGAGATCTTGTCCCTTTCCCCTTCTGTGAGGGACCATGTATGTCTTTCTTAGGGTCTCTCCCTTCTTTTTTTTTATTATTTTTTTTATTTTACATATCAATCCCAGTTCCCTCTCTCTCCCTCTCAAGTCCCCCAACCTCCTTCCCATCCCATCCCTACACAAACATTCTCTCTCTCTCTCTCTCTCTCTCTCTCTCTCTCTCTCTCTCTCTCTCTCTCTCTCTCCCCACAGGGAGGGTGATGCATTCTAGGAGAAATCAACATCATCTGTCAAGTCATTTGCAGTAGGGACTAGGCCCTCCCTCCTGTCTCTAGGGTAAGGGAGTATCCCTCCATGGCGAATGTGATCCCAAAGTCCTTTCCTGCACCAGGGATACATCCTGGTTCCACTGTCAGAGGTCCCTTAGACTGCCCAGGCCTTCTAACTGACACCCACATTCAGGGGGGGTCTGAGTCTGTATAATGCTGGTTTCCCAGCTATCAGTCTGGGGGTCCATGAGCTCCTCCTTGTTCAGGTCAGCTGTCTCTGTGGGTTTCTGTAGCCTGGTCTTGACCCCTTTTTCTCAATATTCCTCCCTCTCAGCAACTGGATTCCAGGAGTTTGGCTCAGTGTTTAGCTGTGGGTGTCTGCTTCTGTTTCCATCAGCTGCTAGATGAGGCTCTAGGATTCTCCCTTCTTTTTTTAAGATGAGCTTTCCCATTACTTTGGAGTGGACTAGGCTGCCTGTATAGAGAGCCTCCAGGGACCCACCTGTATCTTCCTCCCCAGTGCTGGGGATTACAAGTGTCTACCACCACCACACCCAGGCTACTTAATGGGGTTGAAATCAGCTCCTCCTGCCTCATAGGTGAAGCACTTTACTACTGAGCCATCTCCTCAGCATGAGCTGCTTGATTTTAATGACACATAAGAGACAACACCAGAAGGTAACCATGAAAAGCCAACACCTCAACGGCATCAATGGATCCACCCACTGAGCCAGTGTCTGTGGGAAGGGAAAATGCCCCATGCAACCAAGCAAATATTTTCTTACCAGCCTTCTAAGAGCCTTGTGAGGCAACGTGGATGGCGCCTAAGAAGTATTTGACAAGGGAACCCTGGAGAGCTAAGAGGTCCTAGATGAGGAGGAGCTTATTCTCCAAAGATATGACCAACTTAGCTCACTACAGGAACCTGTAAAGGCCAAAAAAAAAAAAAAAATTGAGTAGTTCCTTCTCTGTAAATGGAACACATTGCTCATTCATTCAGCAAATGAAGCACTGTGTTTATGGAGCCTGCAGTGAGCTTGCTATGCTGTACCAAGCCTTCCTGAGCACCTACTATTCTTAATTGAAAGAGAAGTGAAAAGCTCCTAACATTTACTTATTCACTGATTCCAGAATTCTGGGCGGCCAAATAATTCTTATTTTACTTAGTACTTTTTTTATTTATTCATTTACACCTCACTTTGCCTAAGAGAGCATGCCTGATACTTGTTTGGGCTGGGGATAGAGCACGCCAACAGATGTGGAGGTAGGACTCAAACTCATCCTGGGCACCTTCTCTGAGAAAAGGGCTGAAGTCTATATTCAAGTCAGGCACACACATAGACACCTGTTCTATCTGCATAGCCTTTGCTTCCAGGGAGTTTTAATCAATCACTTTCTGTGCATAGAATTATCCAACCAGAAAACCATTATTTATTTCACCAGGAGAAAAAAAAATCTATTTTTCATTGCTGCCAGACTAGTTACATCCCATCCCTCTACTGAGTTCCCTCCATCTGCAAAGTTTATACCTAAATATGTAGATCAATGTCACAGTCTAGCAACAATTTCTATTCATTTTAGACATCCCCATCCCCCCAAAAGCTAAATTCTCTTGCTGATTTGATCAAGTATAGGATCCCACCCTTTTATGCATCTCTTCATTTATACGTACCGAGAGGTCGTCACTGGGCATTAGCTAGAGAATTAGTAAACAAAGGTAGAAAGTATTGAGTAGTAACTGTAATAACTATAGTAAGTCATTGGTTGTGATGAATGGTAGAAGAAAATCAGAAGACAAAACATTAAACAGCGGCCTGATAGAAGTGAGGGAATGGGCTGTGGGAGATCAAGGGAGGAGGCACCATTTGGGTGCAGATGTGACTAAGCAAGCACTAACTTAGCAGAGATGGGAAGAAGAAACTGAGAAATTCGCCTAGAAGAGAGAGAGCTGCAGGCAAGGGGAGCGTGTGCAAAGGCCCTGTGGCAGGAAAGAGCCTGCTCTCTGAATAACAAGAGAAGGTTTTTGTGGACTGACTCAAGGCAGGGGAGAGCCTGGGATCCGAGATCACATGACTATTTGTAGTTGTCATAAGAAGAGTGAGCTATACGAGCAAATACAACCATAAAAAGGGGTTCAAGAAATATTACCAGACTTTTTACCTTTAAATGCTCCTCTAGACATGTATTTCCAGCATGGTGGTCATTCCATGTACCAGAGACTGATGGAAGCTGGGGCCTACTACAGGAGCCCGTGACTTAGAGTTCTGAAGATGGCACCTTCCAGGGAACTCCAGGAGAAGATACCTACACCCCTTGGCTATGCCAAGTGAAGTCGGGAACCAACAAGTAAATCAGTGTTCCAAGCATTCCATATTTATTTAGTTTTCTTCTTTGCTATGCTGACTGTATTTCTGAAGATTTTCTCCATGCAAACCATAGTTTTTACAGAGAAAGAAAGTATGAAGTGTTTTTGCAGGAAGAGGCATATGAGCCCTTACAGCCCTCGGGTTATGGATGTCTTTAATTCAACCACTTGCTTCCTTATGCATGTACTTACAGGACTCCTAATTTCTCAAATATTCCCTTTATTTATTAGCAAGCAAACATTAGTAGTAGCCTTCATTTTAGAACTAGGCTAAAGAGCACCATTTTTCTAAGTATGTTCATGTAAAAAAATGTTTTATAAAGAGAGGTTTAAAATAGTTAATGTGTCTTATTGGAACCTTTAATATGCTTACGTCCATTCTGAATTTCCAAGGACAAGCTACATAGCTCACCCCAACTCCAGTGTCCATGGGAACTTCTTTTAGAAATCAGTAAAATCCATTAGGATAATGTAGCCATGTTTACATTTGTTTGGGCCCCTGAACTGACTTTTCCATTTAACAGGTTTTTATAATTCAATCTAGATTAAGCATTGCAAATGCTAACACTCAGCTCTCAGCTGAGTTGTGTGAGTGATGGGCAGAATCGTCCAGTGCCACTATGTAGGCCACTATTAAACACACACTTGATCACTACTCAGCTAGCAGCCCACTTGATGACGTGTGAGATGCACAATTCTTTTTAAAAGAGTTAGAAATCTGTATTTCTATTATGAGTGAAATTTCACAACTCTATTTTTTTAATGCCTGGACCAAACAGAACATAATGGCTACCAGTTTTCAACTTCGGAGGCCTTTCTAGCACATATAATTAACAGCCAGGGGAAATTGCCACAATGGTGCCAACCACAAATCCTCCCACAAAATCCATAGTAGCCTTCCTCCTTTAACAGAATTCACACCTTCAATGTTTCCATTGTGGAAATTTCCATTTCCACTTCTTCATTTTCCATCTGATAAAAATTAACCCCTTTATGCCATGCAGTCATCGGGAGTGATGCCACAAGAAATAGCTTGCCAAATATTATTGTCAAACCTTAAAAAAAAAAACCTAATTTCTCTACAGGGAAGGCTGGGTATTCAGAAATGTCTTCATTACTACAATAGAAAAGCAATTCTATTTGAGAACACACGTTACTACACCAGAGGTGAATTCGGAGACAGAACAGCACAATTGGATGTTTTAATTACAAATGGGATCATTTGTCAATTTTGTTAAAAAGAAGTCTCACTGGTCAAACAACAGCAAAGTCTCGATTATTTAGGTTGTCACTCATCATCTGATTGGTTGTTCGAACTCAATTTTCCCCTCCCACTGAAAACATTTTTTTCCCATCACAAAACCAATAGACACAGTACATACACATTTGGAGTATTAATATTTCTGAGGTCTATTAGAACTGTGTACACACATAATCCACACGGGGTTGGGTCCCTGGTGCTTTGTTCCTTATTCATGGCATTGCTCTTGTGAGTGCTTTATCGTTTATCCTTTGCCTAAAAATCTATTAGTACATCTTTTTCCTCTGTCATCCATCATTTAGAAGTCCAGTAAGAACAGTAAGGGGAAATTACTGTAGTAACCTGCTTCAATTTTTTTTTTTAAATCCATTGTATTTTTTAATGAAGTGTTAACTTGAAAAAAAATGAGATTTTATTTTTTACTGCTAATGGAACTGTGTTTATAATAACACCTCTCTAACCTGAAGATAACTTGTTTCATGACCTCGACAGTCTAAAAAAATATCCAAGAAAATAGAATTGAACTAATCAGTCTCTGAGAGCCAAAACATAATAACAACAAAAGTAGTACCGTCACCTTATATAGCCAGGGCAGGCTGTCTTTAAATCCTCTTAAAGGGCTTTCATAAACATAATTTTATTTTCTCTTCCTCAGGGCAATAGAAGGATTGGCATTATTATCCCCGCTTTTCAGATAAGGGATGTAGGATAGCCGTATCATTTGAAACAGAGCTATGGTTGCAGCATTGTTAATTATGGCAGAATATAAACATACATGGAGGTGGAATGACAGGCAAACCAGGGCAAGAAGTTCCCTGTCAACTCCATACTTGGGCGAGCTCCTTGGGCTTTGTCTCAGACCGATTGGACGCTTATAATCAATGATGTGCCTCTCCCGTGTGACATGATGCTACCCGGGGCAGACAAGGGAGGAGAGCAAAGTCAGCATCCAGCCTTGAAGGGCAAAGTTGACCAGAAGTCCAGCACCGGTGAGTTGGGTCAGTGGACCAGATCACAACAACCATGGTACTTAGTAAACTAATAGCTAATGTCCCCTTTAAATGTCACCGTCAGTCCCAAGCGTTTCCGCAGGTGATTCGAGTAGGAGGGCCCTTACCTCTTCAGTGGACGAATCCCTTGATGGTCCTAAGATGATGGCCTGAGTGAGAGTTGGAGAAGGGTAGCAGATAGGACCTAAATGGAGGAAGTCAATGGGTCCATGCTCTCAGGGACTATACCTCGCCATGTCTCCTTCCTGCATTGCTTCTGCCCGCTTCCTGGCCAGCACACAGTGAGCTGCCTTGCACATCCTCCGTGCTATGGTGGACTGCAATTGTGAAGCAAAACAGATATTCCTTCCCATTAAGAACAAATAAGTCAGTTCTGGGGACAAAGGTATTGTCCTGACTCTGAATTTTGGTGCTAGAAGACCATATAGAAGTCTCATATCATTTTGGTATTAAAAGGCCATGGTCGGAGTTCCCCTAGCATTTCCAGAAAATAAGTTCTCAAAGGGCTTTGTGTTGTTGGAGCGGTAAGTAACAAGTACAGGGAAAGCAACCGCAGGAGCCAAGCTGGGAATTCAAAGAGGAGCAGTGGCCATCGGGTTTGTTGGCAGCCGCTAGTGATGTGGCCTGGGCATGCAAAACAGGAGCTTGAGGAAAGGTGCAAGCCCTGAGTACTTGCATTCCTGGGGAAACTTGAGCTCACAGTATCAGCTTCAGGGCAGTAATAGCAAAACCAGCAATGATGCTCTGCTAGACTTAGGAGCCAGAGAAAGGTCTGCAGGGGCTGCAGCTGAGCAGGGCGAGGAGGGAAGGAATGGACAGACTTTGTCATCTGGGTGTGGTTACATCTGTGTATAGGGAAGGGATGATGCTGGACTCGGGCACGCTGGCAACATGAGAACTGTTGACTGGAACATCTAAGAGAGAGGCAAGCATCCCAGGGAGCTGCGTAAGCTAAGCAGGGTGGGGGAAACCTTGCTTAGATGGTCTCTGATGAGTTCCTTGACTTCACCCCTGTTTACATGGTGAGCCTGAACCTCTTGTTCAAAGGTGAAATGACGCTGATGAAAAAGAGGTAGCCCATACATAACAGATCTAAAGGACGTGGTCCGTCTAAAACAGCTAGCGTGCAAAGACTTGGTTGGTTCCAAAGGCGCCCTTCGTGAACCACGTGCAGCTTTCATACCGGCTACTTGGGAGATGGCAGCAGCCCAGGGATGAGGCCCACCTGGGCAACAAGGCAAGGCTCCATCTCAAGAAGACGACAGAGAAGTCTTGCAGGGTGTTCATAAGCCCGCCCCCCTTACCTAGAATGAGGCATTCAAGGGGCATCTGGGAGCCCTAATTTCAGGGAGGGAAGGAAGGAAGGAGGGAGGGAGGCAGGCAAGAAAATGATGTGCTTCCAAGTCCATGCCCCACGTACCCAGCTGGATGGAATGGTCACAGTTGTGTTCATCGGCTGCGCATTTTCTCTGTGTCTCTCTGATATCATCGCCCGTAAACCTCAATTGTAGCTTTCACCTCGCTTGCTCGCTCTGCCCCCTCCAGGACTTGTCTGCCCCACGTCCTACTGCTTTTGTTCATACTTTCATACTTTTTAATGTTTTCAAGACAAGGTCTCCTGTGCCACAGGCTGGCCTCAGTCTCACTCTGTCACTGAGGCTGACCTTGAACTCCTGTTCCTCCTAGCTCCATCTCCCAAGCCCTGGGTTGACGGGTGTTGGCCGCCACCCTCCGCCATAATTCCACACCCCTCTAATGTTCCGCCGGCGCTTTGACTAAATGCCTGTCTCTGTGTCTCAGAGTATCTCCTTTTTTTTCCCCCCCAGAGTCTTTATCCTCCTTCTCCATCATTTCCAATCACATGGCAGAGGTCTATTTTTATCTTTGCTTGAAATATACTTACCCCTGAGCATTAAATGGTTCTCATTTCCTCTCCCTGAATATCCAGGTGAAGGATGCCCACTGGGCGGCCAGTTCTTTATATTTTAGCAATCAGCCTTGGGGCTGCCTTCCCAGCCTGTTGCCATTAGCAGGGCTAAAGCAGAGCTTCGGAACAAACCTTAATGTGTACTTCTCTCAGCATCGAACCTGAGAACAATCAATCAACTTCAACTGACAACAACAAGACATCCCGCAATTACAGGTGCACCTGCTGTATGCAGTTCCGCACCAAGGAAGGAAGCGGATGGAGTTTACCCGGCAAGTTCTTCTGCAGCTTAATTGAACATCTCTCTCTCTCTCTAAATGACTTTATCCACACTGACGAATTATATTCAATTTATATTCAATATTCAACAAGAAGGAAACTGGGATGTGACTCCAGGCACTTTAATCTTAAAATACCTCAATTATGGTATAGACTTAATAATTTAAAATAAAAGCCATGAGCACTGGGTATATGACAATCTGCGTATGTGCTCAGTTCTCTTCACAGGAGCACAGAAGGGACCAAGTCTACCAGGAACACCACATCATGCCCCCCTTTATTCTTTTGAAGCTTTCTCTTATTTTTGTCAGAATGTTATAAATTTCAAGGACAAGTGAGCTGTTTATCACTTATTAGGGCAGTTTTCCAGCAGGAGGTGGGAAAGCACCTAATTTAATAGGATTTATCTGTAACACATTCCAGTTGGACTCACAAGGAGAGACTATGTTTATAAGATTTTGATGTACTAACCACATTCAAAATAACCAACAAACTACTTGTGTGTGTTTTATATATTATACGCTCTACACATTGTATACAAAAAGTATTCTTTCACACATATGCATAATAAAATCATAAGCTGTAGGTAGACTTCCACCTGTGTTGTTAATAAAGTTTTATTGAAACACGACCAAGGTCATTCATTTGCTTTTTTGCCTAGGGCTGCTTCAGTCCACAGTGGAGTGACTCAGCAGCTGCCCCGGTGAATTATGACCCAGAAGTCTGGAATATTCGATCTGCCAGCGTATTTCCTATTTTTCAGAGCAAATTAGAGCAAATTTGCCAAAACTCTTGGCTACTCTTGATTGCTTATTATCTGTTCTAGTCCTTCTGTTATCTAAGGCACAGATGCATATATGTGTGTGGAATGGGATATTTCATATCCTCACAGCTGAGCTTCCCTTCTGCCTCTCCCGGAAGTTTCCTCTCCAGTCTTCTTGGTTTTGAGGTTCCCTCTTGCTTCATTTTGAGTTGTTCACTTTCCTTCTTCCTCTCACCTTGTGTTCCAAAACCAAAGGCTTTTCTCCTCAGTGCTGTACTGGTCAGAGTATAAAATTCTCTTTGAAAAACCTTATCAATACCAGCACACTACTGTTCAGACACTCAGCCATTAATCTCCCACGCCCTACTGAGACGGCAGAATCCCAGACACTTTCATTATGACATGAACCGCAAGGTAATCGCTAATATTAATTTAACATTAATAATATACAAAGTAAGTATTAAATTGACATAAATTAGAGATTACTACATAATGATCTGCTAATTATATTAGAACATTTGTTTATTTGTTGCTATGGAAATTTCATAATTAACTGCTATTAAAATTTTTGGCTTGTTCCATATCTATTATATCTAGATTTGATTTTTTAATTATTGTGATTAAAAATTCAAATAGTATCTCATGTTATGCTTAATAGTTTAATTTATATTATTTATTCACTATGATTTTATGTTTGTATAATTGTAATTAAGGAGAAATATATAATATGCTAGCCTCAAATTTTCTCTTTTACTTTCCGAGTGGGAACCCCTACTAGTTTCTACATGGAAGTATCCCACGGACCAGCAGAGTTCCGATTTCACCCACCCTGTGTTATAAAGGATGCTATCCGTAATGAATAAGAAATTTAAAAGTGTTAAATAATTTGCTCAAAATTATAGAGCTATAACGCCTTGCAGGTAAGATTCGAACATTAAACGATTTTTTGCTAGAGTTCAGCCAGGTGGCTGAGCTCCATGACAGTTAACACTGTCAAGCTGACTAGCAGGATGGACCTCGGTCTACTACCCGACCAGCAGCCTGAGCCCCTGCATACATCCCCGCGATGATAACAGACGGCAACCTTAAATGGAGCACCAAATAAAATCCCTCCTCCCTCAGGCTGCACTTATTGAGTATTCTGTCACAAGGAAAGTAGCTAATATACCTCCTCAGAAGAACTGTCCTTACATCCTTGTGTGAATGACATTGTTGCTGTTACTGACTGGCCAGACAACAGAAGTCAAATGCACTTCCCCCAAAAGGTTCCACAGTACCAGTGGGGAATGATTGTGATTAACAAACTGAACGTTCCATTCCGATCTGAATTTCCAAAGATATGTGTATGTCTTGGTATAAGAAGGCTTGGAAGCTTCCATTACCATTTGTGTTGAAATTCAATCCCCATTGCGAGGTTTGTAAAGGACCTGTGACTAGAGAGGTAGATGTGGGATTAGGAGCACTGGCTACTCTCCCTGAGGACCGAGTTTGATTCCCAGCGCTGCCATCTGTAACTCTAGTTTCAAGAGGAACCCAAGGGCGTGGACATACCATGTAGGCAAAAACACACATGCACATAAAGCAAAATTAAAAGGTGAGACCTTTAGAAGTGATGAGGTCATCAGGCTCCTTGCTGAACAGACGAAGCCGTTCATGAATTAAGCGGTTAACTGGCTGTCTGGAGAATGGGTCTTTTATACAGGCCAGGTTTACTCTGTCTCCTGTATGTGATGCTCTCACTGTGTGATGGCCTGGGGAACCAGAGAGCCCTCACCTGCTAGGAAAAGCCCAGCAGATGCATTCTTTGGATCCCCAGAACTGAACAGTGAACAAACCTTTAAAATATTCCCATCCTGTGGTTATTCCCTTATAGCCACAAGCAATGGCTGGGACACAAGGGCAGATGAGAGGCGTCTTTGAAGAAGCAGGAACTCCAACTCTGCCTCCATCACTTCCTCCAGAGCCCTTCTTTCCTCTCAGCTAAGGCACGCCCTTTAGCACATGCTAGACACATGTGCCGGATACAATGACCTCATTTCACCTGCATGAACCAGGAGCCGGGACTTGCTACAACACTTGCTTTTGTCCTCCTCTCCACCAAGAACTTTCATCAACTTTGCAAAAGGCAGGTCTAGTCTGTCTGTGTGCCTTCACCACTTTACACTTTAGCTGTGGCCCCTCCCCCTGGGTCTGCTTTGACACAAGACCTTTCAACACTGGGGGTAAATCACACATGCTGATTCTCTGCCTGTGTAATAACACTTATTTTACTCAAAGACAACATATTCCTACACTTACTTGTGAAAGCCTCCACCATTCCCTCCCTGACCTTGCCTTTGCCCCTGCATCTCTCTCCTGTGGTCAGGGCAGGTCACTACACAAGCTTCTCCTTAATTATATCCTGTATGCTTTCTTCGGACTCTTCATCACAAGGTGTGATTAAGAGTGGATGGATAGCTGTGCAATGCAAATCTACACACAGTGGTGGGTGTCTGTTCTCTTCCCCGGTGTTCTGAAAGCTGTGTGTAGGGAGGGAGTGTCCCCAGCCGCTCTGCTCATCTCTTAGCTAAGCACAAAACACAGGTCACTAAACTCCTGTTACATGGTGGAAAGAATTATGTAGCTCTGAACAAACTACTTAAAGTTTCCAGTTTCTCTCTGTTCGACTGGGGGGGGTGGTGATAATAACAGTACAGGACTCCAAAGTCTTTGTACTATCTGCTATTTAAAGCACTAAGCAGAGCGGGCACTCGATACGTGGTAGTTATCCATGCTGTTATTTCCTACAACGTACTATAGGCTACAAGAATGAAGGAGGAGGATGAGGAGGAGGAGGAAGAAGAAAGAGGAGAGGACAAGGGAGGGGAGGGGAGGAGTAGGGAGGGGAGAGGAGAGGAAGAGAGAAGAGGAAGGCATTCACATAGGCCTTTAGAACCCTGCAGAATAAGAACTTATTAAACTATCCCACATGGTACCTGGCTTAAGGCGAAAGCATAACTAGGCCACCTTTTGTCTTCTTATCCCCCAAAGCCTCATGGTCGGAGCCACAAGCTTGGCGGCTCAGAGAGGACTAAGTAAAGCTTACCTCTTCAGTGTCTGCCTTCTAGACTCTACCTGGGAGAACCCATGTCTTCCTCCTTCCATGGAGGAAGATAGTGTGTGTGTCAAGTGACAGCTCATGCTGGAGAGGATGTGGAGCAAGGGGAGCATTCCTCCATTGCTGGTGGGAGTTCAAACGTTACAGCCCCTTCGGAAGTCAGAGTGGCGGTTTCTCAGAAAACTGGGAACCAACATACCACAAGCTACTGCTTTTGGGCATACACCCAAAGGATGCTCAATTATGCCACAAGGACACTTGCTCAACTATGCTTTTAACAGATTTATTTGTAATATCCAGAACCTGGAAACAACCTAGATGTCCCTCAACTGAGGAATGGATAAAGAAAATGTGGCACATTTACACAGTGGAATACTACTCAGCTGTTAAAGGCAAAGACACCAGCAAATTTGAAGGCAAATGGATAGAAAATCATCCTGAGTGGCATAATCCAGAGGAAGACACATATGGCATGTACTCACTCATAAGTGGGTGTTAGCTGTAAAATAAAGGATGCTAAACCCACAGCCCCAGAGAGACTACATAAGGAGGGGCATTCATGGGGGTGGAGGGGTATGCCTGGATCTCCCCAGAAGGGGAAATAGAAGAGATTCTTGAGTATTGGAGGGTGGTTGGAGATGAGAACATGGACAATCAGGTTGGGGAGGAACAGAAACAGAGAATCCTGAAGGAGCCTACTGGAAGGAGGGGGCATTTCAGGGTCAGACAAAAACCTGGCTCAGGGGAACTGCCCAGAAATCTGTAAGGAAGACCATTGCTTAGACTTCTGGCCATAGCAGGTACATAGCCTGATCTGGCCATCTCCTGTAACCAGATTGATGCCTGTCCCAATTGTCATCAGAGGAGTGTCATCCAGCAACTGATGGAAACAGAGGCAGACATGTGGCCAAACATTGGGCTGAGTTTGGAGAATCCTGCAGAAGAGGAGGAAAGGGGATTGTGGGAGCCAGAGGGGTCAGGGACACCATAAAATGGCCTGAGTTCATGAGAGCTTGGTCTTCTTGTAAGACTCCTAACAGTAGGAACAGGGGCTGTCTCTGACTCTTTTGCTGGTTTGGGGAACTCTGTTCCTTTTAAAAATAAAAATTTTTAAAAGTGTGTGTGTTTCCAATAAAGCAAATCTCTTCAAACACAAAGACTATCTATAGAATCAGTTGTTGCCATTTCAGTATGCTAACCTCATTTAACTGATGTATGTGCCCAGTTAAGTTCAAGTGCATCAGTTCATGGATGGATGGACAGACGGATGGACAGATGGACGGACGGATCAATGAATAAAATATAAGATTACATACAAAATGATTGACCAGATAGGATCAACAAGAACAAGTGGACTGCAAGCAGATGCTGTTCATTCAATCTAGAACATTCTCATGTTCAGAAAGTTTCAAAATAGATTAAAGGAAGTAGAATGTCACAGGACGCAGCTCTAGGCTGTGTGGTCCAGCCACCTTGCGTTTACCTGCAGCCTCCAGTCTGGGTCTGCTTTGATGCGACATCTTTAAACATTGTGTGTGTGTGTGTGTTTGGGGGCGGGGGAGCAGATCTCTTAACTCCTGCCTGAGTCTTCATCTGTAAACTAGAGCTAATAGCACTGACCTTCCACATAGAGCCATTGTGTGGGATAATTAATTAATAATTGCAGATGTCGTTGACAGTATAAAGTGTGACATAAATGCTAAACACTATTTCCATACGGTCCCTGCTGACATCCTCAGCACATTCAGGTCTCCATGCCTTTGATCTGCTGCAATCCTCTGAAATGGAGCAAACACTGCTTTTGTGTCATTAAGTAAATGAATAATGAGTGTGATTCATTGGTAAAGGTTACTTCCCTGTATCAATTTTTTTTTAATGGGGACAGAGCTGTGTAAGCTCATAGCTATTGTGTCAAAGTGAGGGAAATGAGACTGCTGAGGCCACCAGTACAGTAAGGCCCAAGCCATGACCCTCGGGAAGTCCCAGAGTGTGCCTGCTGGGAGAAAGACACAGAGAGATGCACTCAAAGGCAGGTGGGTCTCTGTGAGCTTGAGGCTGCCATGGTCTACATAGTGAATTCCAGGCCAGCCATGGCTACACAGCGAGGTCCTGTCTTTAAAAAATACGGAAGGAAGGATTGGTGAGGCAAGGGCTGGGTGAGGAGCTGGAAAGATGCAATGGCAGGAAGATGCAGGATGTGGCAGGAAGGCACAGGGTGTGGCAGGAAGAAGCAGGGTGTGGCATGAAGAAGCAGGGTGTGGCCCACACACGCTCTTGCTATTGGACCTCAGTTCATTCTGCAGTAAGTAACTTGTGACGTTCAGGAGCAGGAACTCTGTCATCGTCTTCTAATGTCTGGGCGTCCCCCCTCATGCTCACTGGTTCTTGGATGGGGAAGATTGTGGTTTTCTTTTCATACAATCCTTGCTAGAGATAGAAAAGGACAATGCTGAAGTTGCACAGCTTATCCTCCCCTCAGAGTCTGCCTCCTTAATTGTCTGCCAGGGAGAATGTTAATCCTAGCTCTGGTCCCAAGACTCCAAATGTAAGTTAGATGGCCCAGTGGAAACTGCTTCATAGAAAATGAAAAAGCTCAAAAACCATTGGTCAGTTTGTTTGATTGACCATCCTCTTAAATGGTCTCTTTTGAATTAGAAGACTAGATAGATAGATAGATAGATAGATAGATAGATAGATAGATAGATAGATATGAGTGATAGATAGGTAGATGGATAGATAGATGATAGATAGATAGATAGATAGATAGATAGATAGATAGATAGATAGATAGATCTGGAAAAAAAGGCCAAATAGTTAAAGCCATCTGGTTCTTACCAAGGTACCAATGCCCATGAGGAAAAAGTCTCTTAACAAAAGGTGCTGAGAAATCTGGATACCACACATAAAAGACAGAAACATCTCTGACCCTATAGAAAAATCAACTCCAAATATATTAAAGACATGAACATAAGACCTGAAACCTTAAAATTCCATAAGAAAACATTCCAGATTCACCAATAAGTAGCGAGTTTCCTCATAGGAATACAGTAGCTAGGGGAAAAGCAAAAAGAAATGACTAATGGAGTTGCATCGAGTAAGGAGCCTCTGCATAGCAAAGGAAATAATGGGCAGTGAGGAAACTGCCTGTAGATGGAGAAAAAAGATCATTGCCAGATGTTCGTGAATGTTCCAGAAGACACAAAGAACTCAAAAAAATTAAGCACCAAAAAAACTTATATGCTCAAAAATAAAATGGGTAAATGAAACTAATCTACAGGTCTCAAAAAAATTAATTAAATTAAATTTAAAAGGGGGGAGTAAGTGCTCAGTAAGGATGTTAAAGGGTTCGCTCCCTTCAGACACCAGGTGTTAGGAAGTAGCAGCCAGCTGACCCCCGTCCCGGATGATGGGCAGGATGCTCGATGCTCATGGCGTCATCACTACATCAGCCTTAGCTGGCAGCTCAAGCATTACCTGGCTGCCAGAGGACTCAGTTAGGCATGCGCAAGGTCCCCTTTTAAAGCAAGCGCACCTCTCTCTGGTTCCTCTCTTGTACTCTCTTGCTCCCTCTCTTGTCCCCTCTTGCTCTCTCTCTCTGCCCCCTTTCTCTCTCTCTCTCTCTCTCTCTCTCTCTCTCTCTCTCTCTCTCTCTCTCTCTCTCATGCTTTCGGTTGGCCACCAGCTGCCCCCTCTTTCCCTTCTCTCAATAAACTCCACGTGGGCGCTGAGTCTCCTGTTTGTGTTTTATAGGCATTAGTTGCATCAAAAGAACAACACCAGGGAGCAACAAGTCAAACTGCATTGGGTTTCTACCCCACTTCAGCCGGAATGGCAGTCATCACAAAGCCAACATCACATGGTGCTTGGGAAAGGGAACCCTACGGAATCTCTGCAGCCGCGAGATCCACATGAAGGATTTCCCTCAACAGCTTCAAACACAGCATCCATAGGCCCCCACCACTTCTGCGTATACCCAAAAGAATCAGAGGCGACCTAGTATAGCAATACCTACACACACACACGTTTAGCACAGCACTGTTCGTAAGTGTAAAACTTTACAGAATCAGCATAGGTCCCATCGACAGACAAGGGAACAAAGGAATGGAGTCTGGAGCCAGAGGGGAAGGCTCAGTGGATGAAAGTACTTGCCGCCCGAGCCTGATGACCGGAGTCCACTGTTGCCCTTGGACTCACCAAGTGCAGTGACCTCTACATATATAGTGATGTGTGTGCATGCGCATAAGTAAATAAATAAATAAATAAAATTTTCATTTCAAGATGTCTACTACACTACATAGAACAATGGACCTGTGTTGTGTGCAAGAAAGTGGATGGAACCAAATGTCGTTGTGTTAAATGATATGTCCTATGAAGACAGTGTAGCACTTTTCCTCTCATCTGTGAAAAACCTAGGTGTGTGATAAGATGGAAATAAAGCGGTATTACCAGGGACAGAGGGAGGGGTGGGAGGATTAGACGTGGATGGATGCACATAAGAAGCACTCACTAAATTCAGGTATGGGTGTGTCTTACTTTTTCAATTAATATATGCTAAAAACAAAATGAGAACATAATCTATTCCGAGTCAGATCTGAGAATTTGATAATTCTATGCGTTAAATTTTTAGATGTTAGAACTAACCTCTAAATCACGTAGGACCTTATATAAATTTACAATGTACTCTTCTGCCTATATATCCTTTCACATAATACCCAAAACACACCTGTCATATACCCTTCTACGTTTTATCGCCTCGACGACAGGGATTTTATTTGTCAGATGGCCTTGCTCTTTGCTGTCATTCCTACATAATTGTAGTTTTCTGCCGACCTGCTTTTATTCCAGCAACTCTTAAAAATCTTCCTTTACTATGCTTGGTTAATTTGAAGTTTGGAATAGTTCAAAACCTTTTGTGGCGTGGAACAAGATCGCCACCCAGTGGCTAGATGGGCTTCTAGATTTTTCCCTTCGGATTTTAATTTCATTACACAGAAGAGCCCTAAAAGAAGGTCTAGCTCTACCTCTTTGCTCTGCAAAAAACAACAGAAAGGATGCCTTTGTGGTCAAGCCCAGGACGCCACAGTAAGACCAATATTCATGACACTCTATACCTACGTCTTTGACCACAGTTCCTCAAGACAGAGGTGACCTTCAAGATTGCCTGTCCTGAGGAAATGGAAATTGAGCCACAGAAAAGGAAAGTGGTGTCCTCAATGAGACTGATTAGCCAGAGTTACAACTCTCCTCTTTCATGCTTAGCTTATAGCTTATTGTTAATTTTCCTACTACACTGAGTCCATTTGAAATGCTTTAGCCCCACCCCACCTCCAATGTGATTACGTGTCAAGAGGTGAGGGACCACAGTGGATGGGCATGATTCTAGGTATTTCAGATGCCTTCATCTCCATGGTGTCTTTGAACCCTTTCTCTGCTCACTTCAGAGCCATCTTAAGAACGAAGAAAGGTCAACAGTACTGAGCATCCTCATCACTCTAAGAGACTTTTGAGCTCCTCAATTCTTAGATAAGCTGGGGTCAAATAGTGTAGCAGAAGTAGTGTAGCTTTGCCTACCCCCATGTTACCAGAATCCTGAAGTTCACTCGAAACTCTGGTTCTAGGTAGAGCCTCCCCAGGTTCTGGCTGGGCATCCTGAGGTGTCCGGTTGTCCAGTTTTGCTTCGGTGGCCATCCTAGCTTCCCTATAGCTCTAGCATTAAGTTCCCCTCTAAGCACATAGCTTTTGGCCCTGTGTGTCCTGGCACCTGGCCTGCCTCCCACGGAAGCACCAAAACGTAATGAATGAGCCCCGATTCCACGTACTCCCAGTTCGACTTTTAGGGATAGGTCTGACTGGCTTGTAAAGAGGTTTCTTTGCCTTAGTGATCTAATAATGGTGTCCTCGGAGGTTAACCGAATCGCCATGCAAAACGGAGGATTGAGCCAAAGCTTAAGAAGTTGACATGTCAGGATGTTTTCCTTTAACAAGCACTTCGAGAGTCTGGGGGCAGGTCCCAAGAAGGTACTTACAGGGTTCTTTGTCCTTATAACCTTGCAAGGGTAAGACATTGTAATCATCGTCAGGTATGACCGCTATCTCATTCCAAGATGCATTTGGTTGGAAGTGAACCCTTTAGGAATCTGGCTGAGAGGAAAATTCACTTAAGAAGACACATTTTTGCCAACATTCAAGAAGATCTCATGGAAATTTTTAACAAAACAAACTCAAAAGTATCCAGATCTGAGCAGATAAAGAGTACCATTCCATATATGTATGTATGTATGTATGTATATGTGTATATGTATATATATATTTATAATTTAAAGAACTGGGAGAAATTTTGGTCAAAAAGTAATGGAGTAAGAAATAAAAGTATTAGAGTAGATAATAAAATCAATAGAAATGAACTTGTGTGTTAGAAAGTAAATTGCAACAAAGACATTAAAGACTTACACTACAGGAGTCAAGCAATTATTATATGAAAATGTTTGGCTCTAAAAATGTAGGGGGAAAATTATCAAAGCCTGAAAGCAGTTTATTATGAAAATATTCTGTTGCTTTTGGAGATGTTATGGTTTATGATTTTGCTATTGCATATTTGTTATTTTGTGTGATTCCTTTTCTTATTCAAGTAAATATTGGCTTAGACACTTAACCTAGCATTTGTAATTTGGGGTTCTCTTTCTTAAAGAAAGATTTCTAAGTTGTACAAGGTCCCAGGCCATTTCTGTGCAGAGTTCCCTTGGGCAGGGAAGGTAACCTGTTATGGCTTTTTCCTGCAACAGGAAAAAAAAATCTGATATAACCATGAGATGCGCCCCTCACAAACACATTGCATATAAGGGAGTCAACAAACAGTATTTAGGGGGCTGGAGAGATGGCTCAGCAACTAAGAACACTGGCTGCTCTTCCAAAGGTCCTGAGTTCAATTCCCAGCAACCATATGGTGGCTTACAACCATCTATATCATGATCTGATGCCTTCTTCTACCATTACATTCAGATAGAGCACTCATATACATAAAATAGATAAATATTTAAAAAAACAAATAGTATTTGGTTTTTCTGAGGTGATACGAGCCACTATATTTTATAGAAAACTATGTTTAGAGTATATATATTTTAAAAAATAACCCACTTTCAACATTGGCTATTGATCTTCACTATAACGACTTCTCAAACTTTAAAAACAGTATGTCATATGCGTTACAAAGATAGCCATCGTGAATGAAGAGAAACCGCCAGGAGTTGTGGATCAACAAGGCATGACCTATTTTTTTAGGTTTACATATTAATGATAAAATAAGACAGTATTTTATGAATTGTAGGTGACAATCTACTATTAGTCAGTAAAGGTAAATATAATAAATAGCAACGTATTTTTTAAATTAAGGAAATGATTAAAATGTAATCATTTAGAAAATAGAGGTCATGAGAACATAGAGAGTTTATGAAATCTTTGTGTGTGTGTGTGTGTGTGTGTGTGTGTGTGGCAGCTATATGAGGTTGTATCATAAAAGGCATCTCTTACTATCTGAAGTATATATATATAAGGAATATAAGAGTGGCTTCAGATTAGAGCATGAAGAAGTAAGAATGACAAGAACATTTATAAAATTTCAGGTGAATGATTTACAAGAGTTATTTGTAAATTTATAGGAATTGGGAGGGGGGCATTTTGCCTATAGAAATACTAGGTTAAGCCATGATTTAATTGTTGGGTGGAAACACAAAAGCCTTTTAAACTCAAATAGAATGTAAATTGTAATGTGATGAGATGGGGAATTATATGGTATGATTAATACAATATGTCTATCATGATAAAGCATAATACAATATAAACGAGCTATTATAGCGCTCATAGAGCCCTAAAGCAGCACTCTGCTTTCTATCCCCACCTCAGACTCCTGATTCCTACAGACTGTTGGAAAGATGCTGCAAAAATGGCAAGGCTCCATTCGTAACATATGTATGCATTTCACATACATTTCATATTTTGTAATGATGGGTTGAGGTTTTATATTTTGTAGTGCCACTTGATTTGATAGAGCGTGATTGTAAGCTTAAGCCATTCTGACAGATAAGAGCCACTAACCCTTCCTCAGGCTCTTCCCTTCCCCCCCCCCAAAAAAAAAAAGAAAAACAAGAAGAAAGGGACTAAATGAACTAAAATGGACACAGCCTTATAACTGGGTAGTGGTTAGATCAAATGACATATTTGTTTTAAGGGTCAACAACTGTAATTCTATCCTAGGATAACTCTGTGGTGCTGAAATTGTCAATGTCTCTAAATAATGAAGCTAGGGAAGAGTTATATGCAACAGACAGGCTTAATAAAATTCTGCAGAAGAGAAAGTCATCTTTCCTGAGAGCCATGGAATACTAAATGAGTATGTAATTCTCCGGGCTTATTTTGTCATATGTTACAATAACAATAAGGGGACCAGATGTTGATGTGTATTTGATTTCAACACCAGCAGAGTATTGATTTCAATACTATACAATTCATGATGATTATATACATATATAGCTAGCTATATATCTTCTAGTGTATTTAGAGAGGAAGTGGGGAAGAAAACGATAACAACGCTAATGAAATGTTTTCAGTGTGTGGACCAGTGTGTTTGGTCCATTATATGCATGATCTTGGAAGTATAATGGGACATGACACATGCTTTGTAAGGCTGCAAGGTATCTATTACTCTGTTCCCATCACAGTTGAAGAAACTAGATTAGTTTTCTATGGCTGCTATATCAAATTATGACAAGCCTAGTGACTCTGAACAGCATGAATATATTATCTTATGGTCCTATAATTTAGCAGTCAGAAATATATGTCACTGGGGGGAAAAAAATCAAGATGTCAACAGGAAGCAAGATGGAGGGAGAATCTTGAAATTTTCCAGCTACTAGAAGCTTCCCGTATCTCGAAAGCAAGGCGTCTTAGTGTTACTATTGCTGAAACGAAACACCAGTATCAAAAGCAAGTTGGGGAGGAAAGGGTTTATTTCATTTAAATGTCCACATCACTGTTCATCAATGAAGGAAATCAAGACAGGAACTCAAACAGGGCAGGAACCTGGAGGCAGGAGCTGATGCAGAGGTCATGGAGGAATGCTGTTTACTGACTTGTTCCTTATGGCTTGGTCAACATGCATTCTTATAGAAACCAAAACCATCATAGCAAAGGTGGCCCCACCCACAACGGGCTGGATCATCCCCCATCAATCACTGAGTAAGAAAATGCAGAACAAGCTTATCTACAGCCTGGTCTCATGGAGGCGTTTTATCAATTGGCATTCTCCCCTTCTCCAATGAATATAGTTTGTGTCAAGATGACCTAAACTATACAGCACCCGCGGCTGTCTTGGCCTTAGTCCTTCTCCTCTATCTTCAGAGCCAGAAACCACCAGGCAGAATCATTTTCGTGACCCTTGCTGCTCTTTTCTAATTCCCTCTTCCACTTTAGTGACTCATGACTTGTTGGGCTTACTTCAATAATCCAACCTAACCTATCTTAAACTCAGACCACTGCACACGGCTCCTAGGAGTATATCTAGAAGCTCTAAGTCCTACCACAGAAACTCCTGCACAGCCACGATTATTACCGCATGCCTCACAATAACTGAGAAATGGAATCGGTCTCTGTGCCCATCAACAGAAGAATGCAAAAGGCAAGTGAGATAAACATACGCATGGAAATCTTGTTCAGCTATAAGTAAGTTGTGAGGAAGCCATGAGACATCTGCAGGAAAGGGGAAGGCACTCGGAGTTATATGAAGCAACATAAGTAATGGCTTGACTATTACAGGTAAGTCGTGCTGAAGGATGCTAGCAAAGGCTGAAATTGAGTCACGGAAAGATTGTCACTAGGCAGAAAGAGGACTACCTGACATTTAGCTTGGATGTACCAAAGTGGCCAAAGTATTAAAACATTGAACCAGAACACAGTCACATCTTCCACAGAGTCTCCCTGTCTATTCTTCACTTGTGTCCACACTGATTCTCTACTGGGACTCCCTAGAAATCCTCCTAGGCCAGCATCCATGGACTCAAAGCTTGGTCTGTGCGGGCATTCCACGACCTTCCTCCAGCTCTATGAGCTCAGAATCCTTTCTGATCACGGGGTGACGTCATTTCTTGGCGGGTCAGTTAGCAGAAACATACATACATACAAAGGAACAGAAGAAGTTGTGGGGTTCTATCAAAGCTGGAACCTCTGTAGAAAACGTATGGATGTGATGCTTAGGGCCGTGCTCTAAAACAACAAAGAGAGCTATGTAAAAGCCGAGATTCAGGGGAAATTCATCAGAGGTCAATTAAATGTCTCTCTTGTTAGAGTCTGTCCAGAAAAGTTCTGTATGAAGAGATCACCTCAAAGTTTAAGGTATGTGATATATATATAGATAGATAGATAGATAGATAGATAGATAGATAGATATAGATATATATAGAGAGAGATGTAGGGGTAGGGAGAGAGGGAAAGAAGGAGGGAAGGAGAGAGAGAGAGAACCAGCCAGCTGAAGAGTGGGAGGTGATAATTCCAGGCAGGGAACACTGCCTGATGCAAGGAGAGGAGGAGGAGAGCTCGGTATGTTTGAAAATGTGTGTGTGGGGGGGGGGGAATAGCAGGGCCACAGCTTATGGGAAAGATGGATCTAATGAGATGAGGCTGAGACTGGCTTTTTAGACCTTAGCCATGTTCTTTGCTTTAAATGCATGGGGAGCCCCCATGTGGATGGGCGACTTTTAGTTTAAGTGTTTAGGGCTGTTTTGCTATTGAATAAATGGGTTGCAGGGCAAGAAGATGGAAGCTGTTGCAGAAATGTAAGCAATGGTGCCAGCAGCAGCAATAGAGTCAGGCACCAGATCGGATACCTTACCAGAATTTTAGGAGTTGCTGATAAATATGGGATGCAGGGGTTGAGGGCACAGATGGGCTCCTCAACTTAAGGATGGCTTGCTGTGTGGGAAAGGTTACGTGGAGACAAGTTTCACAGAGACAAGTGAGCGTTCCAAGAGAAGAGGACATTAGGCTAAGAATCATATGATGGTGATGGCAAGAGAAGTCAGCACATAGACAGGAAAAGATGCAGAGCTGTTACAGCCACTTGGAGAGCAGACGCTTCCAACAGTCCCTGTGAGTCGGCAGAGCGAAGTTGAAGTGGATGGACCCTGAAGGCCCCTCACCCAAGTTCAACATCCTCTGTCAACAGTTATGCTGACACTCGGGTTCTCCATGCTTCGGTTTCCTCGACTGTAAACAAGGACACTCTGTGCATGTTGAAAAGTTGGGGTTAAAAGGCAGGGCTGTGATTGGACCAGCTTTGAAATGGCTGTTGTTCGTCCAAACTCCCTTTGGGGGCGGTGTCTAAGCTCAGGCTCACTCTAAGAGTTATCCTGAAGACACTAGTTTGCTGCTTCTTGCATTGCAAAGTCAGGACTAAAAAGAGACGTCGTCTCTCAGTTTGCTTTGTCTTGCTTCTCTTAGTCCTGCAGACAAGCAAAGGCACTTGTCACCAAGCCAATCTTACTTCATTCCAACAAATCCCTACAAGTTTTCCATGATGTCCACACGTGTACCATGGCATGCACAATACACACATGGGCACACACACATGCATGCACATATACGCACACGCATGTCTGCACACACACATAAACATTCATGGACACGCATGCACACAGGCACATATGCTCACACATATGTGCACACATACATACACATGTACATGCATGAATACACATGTGCACCTTAAATGTAATTTTAAAGAATTAAGTCAAATGAGCATATCCATCCTTTTTTCACTTGTACATGCCACTCATCAGTTGGAGGAAAAGAAGTCAGTTGTTTCTCAGCAAGTACTGAATTAATCCAATGTCTAATATACACATTTTGGTCTGAATATAGAAGCAGAATGAGCAAGAATAAGGGAATAGATATGGCCTTAGTCCTTAGACTGCTCACAGACCCTTATCAGAGAGGGAACAGGAGCTAATTAAGGGTATCCTTATTTAGCAAAGGGATTTGCACATATGAATTCAAACCAGACTCCTAGTTGTGCAACAATTGGCCTCCACATCACATACCTTATTGGCTAATATATTCACTGCTAATATATTCATATTCATCATTTTATTTATTAAGATTTTTGTCAGTGAAATGTTGAGGCTCAAAGGATAATAAAGGTTGATCCTTACAATGCCTTTATCACTTGCTGGCTTATTGCTTATCCACATAAGATTTGCTTTGTTGTGAGAAAAACAACAAGAACAAAAAAAAAAAAAAAAAGGTATTCATGTTTTCTAAGTCATCCTAGTCACCCTGAGTTGAAAGGGCTGCCTGCCTTCATCACTTTGTTAGGATACTTGACAATAACTCACAGATCTTTGAGGGCAATAAGCAAGTTTCCAGATACTGCCTGGAATAGTGATGAATACCATGTTTTTAAAAGCAGTGTACTGTGACAATGTTCACTTAGGCAAAGAGCCTGCCCTGCTTTCTATCTCCAGGCAGATTAGAACTGTCACAATTGTCTCCTTCCCTAAATGTGGAACACAAGCTTCCTTTGTGAGTAATGGGCAACAAACTGCCATTTAAAAAAAAAAATTAAATGTGTAGTAAGCCCAGCCCTTAATGTTTATTCAGGGCATTGAGTGATATTATAGAATTACAAAATAGTATCAGGAAATGGCACTTCACACACTAAAACAAACATTTTATAAAGTCCAATTGGACAATTCCAAAGCACATTTAATTTTCTCCGGGAATTCCCACATGACAGGAAGATATTGGTCTTGGTGGCCTTTAAGTCTCTTCCAGGGAACTACAAAACGGCGATCTTTGGGAATTACCTTTTTCCCCATAGACAGACACTAAGTGACTAATATCAATAAAGTCACATACATGTTCATTAAAATAAATAACTAAAGCAATAAGTTTTCTATATTGCTATCCTGGGATTCATGAGAATCAGACGTCCACATTATCGTTTAGTATGAATCACTTGCTGTGCTTCATCTTCACAGATAGGTGGAGCTAGCGATTTCTGTCCTAATTATAATATTTTAGCATATTAAAATCTGTATCTAGATGAAGCAGCTACTTCAAAGCTTCAAAACTGATGAAACTGCATCGCTGTCTTTTAAGGGATAATATGCTACTAAAACACCCCCTGCTGATTCACAGGCTTTTGCAGGGAGCTATGCATAATTTTTTGAAATTCAAAGGCTTAAGATCAGATATTTATGATGCTAAAAACTAGATCTCAAGAATTATTAAAACCTTGGAAGACTTTCCTAAGACAGATTTTTTTTTAAAGTTCACTCAATAATGATTTAATGCAAGGTTAATTTGAAAAAAAAAAAACAGTAAAATCAAAAGATTTGAATTCTAGACTCAGCTCCTGTTCTCACTAGCAAGGGGGCAATGACTAGATGTCTTTGTGGAACCTCAACAAAGGATTTGAATGAGAACTCAGTGAAATCGGCCTGGAACACAGCTTTGTAAATGGGCTATCATAACCTCACAGATGAAGATTACTGAAGATAGCATGGTGAACTCCCTAGTTAGATCTAGGGACAAATTCTCAGGAATCTAAAATGCTGTTTATGACCATATGAATTTTATTTTAGGTTGATATCACTACTTTTAAAAGTTCATGTGAGTACATCTTGGGTCATCTAAGCATCCATATGATTGACATACAGCGTGTGTATTTCTGACAGCCTTAGTGCCAAATGATTCAAATTCAGTTGTTTCTCAAGCTACTGAAAACATAAACAGACACAATATCTGCCTCTCATGTTCTCCCAAGTAATAAAGAAACAGATTTTGAGCAGATTTATTATAATCCAGAAAATGTATGAGAACTTTCTATTATGCATGGTATACTATAGTATGAATAAGTTGAACTGGAAAGAAAAGGATCCAGACAACATAAGAAGTAGTGATTTTTACATCATCTTCCATTATAAAATAAAACCATATGCAGTTATTTTGTAGGCTTGCATGTGTCTATTTCCTGTTTTAAAGTTCTCATATGGAAACTGAAGATTTAAATCTATACCTACATTCATATTTCTATATATTTAAATAACATAAAACAAACAAGTTAATTAACTTAAAATAATGTCAGTTGATAAAAGTACTTGAGGGGTGTGGCTATTAAACTTTCAACAGGCAGGACTTCTCCACAAACATTGCTGTATGGCTCTAGGAAGGTCAAAAGACTGTACTTGCCAATAGTTGTTCACAATTAGACAGGGATAATAATCTCATTGCCACGGGAACACAGCAGTTAAAAAAAAAGAGAGAGAGAGACCGAATGGATGTCTTCTAGGTATAGCATTTTATGGAGAATAAGAGCTGTGAATCACATATTCAGATTTTTCATGACACTTTGGGCAACTCTTACAACTTCCTTGTTTTCTAAAGCAAAGAGGGATTGTCAATCACCCGGTTCTTCTGCTAATCTAGCAACAGCAAAAGTGGGTACATGGACTTTCTCTTCTGCAGTAGGCCCATCGTGGTTTGGTTTCCCATTAGATATTTTTAAGTAACTACCAGACACATAAACAATGTTATACCCAATGCAGCAACTTGCAAGTGAAAGCAGAGCTAAGAAAGTAAAATTCTCCCACTTAAGAGAAATATTTTAACCGTTTCCATTTCTTCCTTGTATCTTAGGATGTCAGAGAAGGACAGAACTCTAATTTGTCTTCTCTCTGTACTTGGATGTAGGCACCAAACAGTCTTTCTCCATTGTCTTCCTGATTAATCAAGCCTTCTATTTCCACCCTAAGTCTCACCTTTATCCAAATAAATCATATAAATCATAATAAAAATCTATTTACTACATTGTAACAATTAGTGGGAAAATAAATCTAAAGCATTAGGTTGTGAAGCCTGGCATTTTTCTTGAGTTGAACTTTTTTAGTATCATCCTTTTATGGTTCACTTTCCAAATGCTGCTCTGAGACAAGGGGAGAAATTGCAAAACTCGCAGCAGCATGAAAATGGCCTTAAATAGTCTTCAAAGGCTAAACAGAGTGGTCCTGATGCTGACTATACTGGCATTGCTTAACAATGGCAGCCACCATACATTTAAACCACAGCTGGAATTCATGATCCTCTAACTTTGTGAATTTACATGGTCTCGCCAAGCTTTCTTGAACCTGCCTTAAACTGAGGGTAATGATATGTGTCCTGTTTCACAAGACTAGTTACCATTGAGGGAGTTTTAAAAGGAAGGTGAAACAATACTGATGAATTGTGTGTGTGTGTGTGTGTGTGTGTGTGTTTCTCAAAGTTTAAAATGCTGAAGGCAAGAGACAAAATTACACCGTGTTTGAAGATCCAGAATGGCTTTCATTCATGATTCTAAAACCAGACAGCACTTGGAATTCTTTCAAAGAACCCTGACCAGAAAATGTCCAGGCATTGTTTACAAGATAGATCTAGAGACAACCTAGTAGATTTATTACAGCTACATGATTTACTTTGCTCGAGTCAACTGGTCTACTACTCTTGATTAAAACTGGGGTGCTATTATCTTGTTCAGCTGATTGTCCAAAAGTCTAACTCCTGAGTTTGTTTTTCAGCTGCTCTACCTATTCAAAGAGCCTATAGTTTTCTAAGTTCTGAGGCATGCTATGGCGGGATGTAAGTTAACATCTTCAGGAAAATATGCCCAACTCAGACAAGAATAATGGGGTCCCCCCCACCTACGTATAGTAGTGAGGAATTGATGATAATAAAGGGAGTGGAATATGACCATAACTTTGTAAAACTAATACACACTAATTTTCTTCAGGTGAGGTTTCTCCCCAGCTGGATACATTTTGATGGGCGGGGAGAGTCAGAATTCTAGCGGCTGGACCTCTCCCCAACCCTGGATGAGGTCAAGCACCCACATGAAACTCCTTCAGCTGCCAATCGTTGCCATGGTAATTGGTCGCAGCTGACCCTTGGCCAAGCGCCACACACAGGGTGCCCGCTTTTATGCGATGCTCACAATTTCGAGCGACTTGACAGAAGAAAACAGAGGCTGAGAGAAGTGAGGAACGCGAAGAAGAAAAAAAAAAAAATACCCAGTCTACGAGGAAAACAAAAAAACAAAAAAAACCCCACAAAACTGTCAACAGAAAACAACCAATCACCTTTGAAACGCCCAGGGAGCCTCCCGGGGGCGGGGCCACAAGCCCCGCCCACAAGGACACGCCCCTATTGCCCGGCACCCAGCCTGCACCGCTCTCTCCCCGACGCGGACACGCGCTCCCAGGACTTACAGACTTCCTGTCGACCCGTCGCTTCCGGTAGTCTCTCCGACCAATCACACGGCCTCGGAGGCGGGCCGTCGTCCCCCAGGCCCCGCCTTCCCCGCGCGGGGGAAGCTTCAAGCCGCGGCGCGAGGCCCCGGGGCCGCACGCGTCTCCCTCCATGGCTTCCTCGGGGAAGCTCGGCTCTTTCCGCCTTCCCCCGTTGCCCACCGTTCGGGAGATCATTAAGTTGTTCGGCCTGCGAGCGGTGAAGCAGCTCTCCCAGAATTTCCTCCTGGACTTGAGGCTGACAGGTGGCGGAGTCGTCCCCGGCGGGCGCGGGTGGTCCGGGTGATGGAGCGGGGCCGGGCGGGGGCGGCTGTCCGTCAAGCGCTTCTCCGTCCTCTCGGGGCTCGGCGCTCCTGCAACCGGCGAGCTTCAGGTCCGCGGCGGACGGTTCTGCCGGCCGGAGCCGCTTCCCGCCCTCTCCATTATGAGCGGGGCTTAAGTTAGTGCCGTTTGCTCTCTTTCCCTGTTTGTTGCCAGTCTGTCCCTGGCTCGGCAGCCTGGCGCGGGAACCTGCTCCTGTGATCTCAGCACTCGCGGGGCAGAGGCAGGAGGATGGCCGCCAGTTAGAGAGAGCCCCTGTTTGAGAAACGAATCCAAAATAGTAACTGTCAGCAGGGTGAATGTTCACTTCTTGAGCCCAGGAGTCGCTCCGGGGAGTGGACGCTCGCTCTGCAAAGGCGTGCTCAGCAAACAGCGCCAACTGCTCCCTCAGGCCAACGCTGCGACCCTGACCCTGCAACTGCCTGGAGAGAGTGTGCAGCTCAGTAAATTGACATCCTCGGGCCACTTTCAAAGTACCTCCTACGCGGTAAAATGTTCATAGGGGGAAGGTCGCCCGAGTTTTCACAGGTGTTTGTTAATTGACCTACCACCCACGTGTTAGTGATGCTGTCCAGTGATGAGACTGTGAGGTCCATCTGTTGCAAATAAGGGCACGAGTCGACTCGTGGAGTTTCAGACCCTCTGCCTAAGTTGAAGGAGACACCCCCCACCAAAAAAAAAAATGTTTGATTACGTGATGCATGGACCACAAAGCATACATTAGCCATTTGTTTCTTGAACTTGGAGCCTTCATACTGTAACACAGTTAGCCCTCTTAAGATTTCTCATCTTTTATTCACTAGAAAAGCCTACAAGGACCTTAAGGTCACCGACTTTTAGATGCTTTGGTACTGTCCTCTCCCAGCCATTAGCAAAGAGAAAACTCACTTCCCTGCTAAAATACCGTTTGCTTTTAAAAAAAAAAAAAAAAAAAAAGACTGACTGGCCTCGAACTCATTGTACAGCAGGTGACGCTAAACTTCTGATCCTCCATCCCTCATCTCCCAAGTGCTGAACGTATAAGCAGGGGCCTCCATGCTCAGTTAGTGGTTGTTCAGTATGCATTCTGGGGCTTCAGACACGCTAGACAAGCACTCTGTCAAATGACCTTTAATTTTTCATGTCGCGTGCATCCCCGGGAGTAAGTTCGGCATTCTTAGGTCCTTTATCCACTTTCTTGCGGGAACCAAGGTGAAAGAAAGTAAAGGGACTTATCCTCGTGACCTCAGGTGGACCGAGACTGAAACTCAGACTTCGGGGCTTGACGTTGGGTCTTTGGTATCTGGCTGTGTGTGAGTGTCCCTGCGAAGCGTAGGGATGAAACCCCTACCCCACCCATTGCTGCTTTCCATTTTTAAAACTGACAATATTAAGTTCATAATTCTCCTGCTTGATAAGTCATTCTCATTTGGTCCGAGAGACCAGTTGGCAACCTGTAACCGCCTAGGGTGGAACTCCTCTGCCATTTGCTTTTCTTCAGGACATTCGGTGTGTCATTCAGATAAATTATATTAGGATGGTAAGAGAATGTACATATGTCACCCAAAACAGCTGGCTTCGGGGGAGGGTGTTAATTCCCTTTCTACCTGTTACAAGGCAATACTATTTGGGAATGGGTAGGCACTGTTTTGCCTTTAACTTGACCTAAATTGATGGCCAGTAACCATCAACTGGGACTGTACGTTGCCCATATACAGTGCTAAGAAATACTAGTGTGTTTCTAATAGGAAAAATTCCATTGTCCACCGAGGTCCAGTTGTGTGAATTTTAATATCTTGCAGTCAGTAAGACCAATACATTGTGTTTTTCCAGAGTGATGGTTAGTTGCAGTCAACTATTGGTGCGTGTGTGTGTGTGTGTGTGTGTGTGTGTGTGTGTGTGTGTGTGTGATTTCTTAGGTTCTGTGACTTACACTAACTAAAGAATTAGCAATTCCTTTTTAACTTATGTGTTTGTAGAGCTTAAGATTTCAATTAGTAAATCCAAACCTTTTTCTGGAAATGATCAAGTTCAAGTTTAGTGTGACTCTGGTCTCCAAGTAGCTATAGGAGAGAACAGAGGCTTCTGCATTCTCCTTCTGGATTTTCCCCTGTGAGAATGGACGGATGAATGTGAATGTAATCGGATATTTGATGTTCAAGGGTGATATGAAGTACTGTGGGCTCATCTAGACAAGTCTTGGGAATTGGTTGGTTAGGTGGAGAAACAGAAAATGTAGTATTGGTTAAATTTAAGTTAAGGAAATTGTCAGGATAATCCTGGTTGTTGAAGGAAGAAGGAACTATACAATAAAATGAGCTAGAATATTAATGAGTGTTATGGTTGGTTTAGAGGGGGTGCTAAATAACCAATAGTAATTGAGAATTTTTAGGAAATTTACCATAATAATAATAATGGTAGCTAACACTTTTTTCTTTTCCTTTTTTCTTTTTAGACAAAATTGTAAGGAAAGCTGGCAATCTAGCAGATGTTTATGTTTATGAAGTGGGTCCTGGACCTGGGGGAATCACGAGATCCATTCTCAATGCCAACATTGCTGAACTCTTGGTGGTTGAAAAGGACACTCGCTTTATTCCAGGATTACAGGTGAGATAACTTAAAGTGTCTTTCTTAGCGATCAAAACCTAAATGAAATCTTGGGCCGTGATTAAGTCCCCAAGTTGACCAAGGACTATGCAGGCAGTCCTCAAACTGCAGCTTTCCAGGTCCTGTCCCAGTGTGTCTTCTAGAGAAGTCTAGGGAACTGTGTTGTATACAGGAATTCCCAAGTAGTCAGTTGGTCACGGTTTGAATAAAAGCACTAAACACATGGACAATGAATAACCATTTCTATGACTTTGTTTATCTCTAAGCTGTGCATACTATGACCCAGTTCTATAGAAAGAAATAAAAATAATTGTCAATAATGACAAATTGGCATGACTTAGGAGAGCTTTCTTTAGGTTCCGAAAAACATTTCCACACAAAAAAGAGCCCTGAGCTTTAGACCCATATGAGTAGTGATTATTTTGTGACTATAACAGTAAAATTATCCACTGTTCTTTCTCTTTAAAAAAAAAAAAAAATGGTTTCAAAAGAATATATGCAAATGCTTATTTGTATATGCTAGAATGGCTTGAGAAATTTTGTTTTTAAAATCTAGGAGTTTATCTATGTCTCAACAGTCACTCCCAAATAACTACATGGGAACTTCTTATTAATTATAAATGGTTGGCCAGTAGCTCAGGCTTTTTACTAGCTAACTCTTAGGACTTAACCCATTTGTATTAATCTGTACTCTCTTACTCTCTTTTGTCTTGTACCTCTTGTTTCCTCTCCATGTCTGCCTGGTGATTCCTCTGACTCTGCCCTCCTCCTTCCCAGCATTCTCTCTGCCCTGAAAATCCTGCCTAGCCATCAGCGAATCGGCTCTTTATCAACAATGAGAGCAACACGTATTTACAGTGTGCAGGAGGATTACCCACAGCATTTTGTGGGTACTTCTGTAGAAACCTATTGATTTTATTTTTCTCATCTGGCTTCATCAGGTTCTCATATGTTAAATAATTACATATTATTGACTTGTATCTAGTTTTGCCAGTCAGAATTCATTTCAGATTGCTAACTTAATTGTGGGAGTGATACATGGTAAATGTTCCTGGACTGCATGTGAAATTCAGTAGTGTGGGGTTTTATTTTGTTTGTTTGCTTTAAGAACCACATCCCATTTGCAGTGGAAGTAGGAATACTGTTTTTGGTGGGATTATCTGATGACAAAAAAAAAAAGAAACTGGTAACTGTTTTCTCTCTCTGTGTGTGTGTGTGTGTGTGTGTGTGTGTGCGCCTTTAGTGAGCATAGAGAACATGAATTTGACTTTCTTACCCTTCAAAAAGGCTTTTTAAGCATCATATTTCCCTACCTGTGATAAGCATCTTTCCCATTAGCCAGAGGGTGAATAAAATCTGTTAATTCCCATGTTAATGTGTAAACTCTCAGTTTGTTAAAGATGTCAGACGACCAATTATTAAAAGGGGACCACTGCCCTTTTCTTACCCCTGCCTCCTGAGTCTCCATGTTTTGTTAGGTTTATCATCGCTGGCCACCCTGTGTTGCTCTAGTTTCTTGTCCGTCTTACCCATTAGAACCTAAGTGGCACAGGATCTGAGTTTCCATTCCTCTGTCAAGGGACTGCTGGGTATGTATTAGAGCAGCTGTCATTGGATAGTAAAAGTAAACCGTAACGTTGATTATTAAATTTTACACTGTTTTGTATATCAAAGCTAATTCAGGATGTATCACAGGGAATGTACATTTGACTTCTTAGCCATTTCACAAGCAGCCAAATGAATTCTTAAGTTTCGTCTCTGCAGCAAAGGAACCTGCCTTAAAAAGAAATGATGGGTGCTAAATTATCAAACAGGCTTCTTTTTCCTGTAACGAATGTTTCAATATGTAAAGCTATGCTCTAGTAGGCGCCCTAAATTAATCATAAAAATTCTTAAAAGCAGAAATAGCGGCCTATTTTAAGGATTCCATTTTAGTGATTTCTAAGCTAATAGAGTTACTTTTTAAAGAAAATGTAATAATTTATAAAATATCTTCTGGGTGAAAGAAGATCATTTGTAGCTTGATTGGTTGTTTCAGTGTCGTCATCATGGGGCAGCTGTGGGGGGAGGGTAGCACCGGGTGACATGTGTAATGTCCCTTCTATGTGTTGAAAAGGTAAGGAGCCTGTTGGGTATGTGAAAGCAACATAAGAGATTTTTATGGCAAGGGACATTCGTGTTCACCTCTGGCTGCCAGGATTCACTTGGACTCTGAGTTGCTGTGTGCCCTTCGGTGGGAAATTCTGTGCATTTTGCCTCCATCTACTCGTGGAATTGTTGCTAGTATTTAGTAAGTGCCTGACACTTGGCTCATCAGTGAATCTTTTCATTTAGCTTTTCGTTTTTCAAGACAGGGAAACTCCGTAGGCCAGGCTGGCCTTGAACTCAGAGATCTGCCTGCCTCTGCCTCCTGAGTGTGCCACCGTGCCCGGCTTCAGTGTCTCTGTGTCTTGGGCATCTCTGGTGATTAAGAATTGGTCCAGGCAACTGCTGATGAACAGACCTCTTTCTGGGAATGTTGTACCACTCAGGTTGTGTGTTTCTTCCACACTGCATTGTGATCATTTTTTTTTTTTTTTTTTTTTTTTTTTGTATTTTTTATGACTAAAGATTCTTTATGAAGGGGAGTAAGGAGAGTTTATGTCTCAGGGAGCTTGACACCTCAATAGATTTTTTCCCCCCCTCCTCTTTGTAAGCTGGAGATAAGGTCAGAAATGTGTCTCCCTTTGGGCAAGGTGTCCAGATGGCTTCTTAAATTTTTAATTCATACATTAGTAATTATAATGATAACAAATATTGCTCAAATGCTGACCAGTAAACACTTGGTTTTATGGATTTATTGCTGTTTTATTGAGGTTCCATAAACCTCACAGAGTGAAATACTCAGATCACAGATAAGCTGTGGTACCGTCTCACACCAAGGATGGTAGACGTGGTCATGAGGAGAGCTACTCTTGTAATGGATTGCTTCCTCCTCCATTTGCTTGTCCCTGGACAGCTGATGAGGAGGAAGACTTTTCTCCTCTTCCATTAGAGTTAGACTATAATAATTTCACATGTACTTTTTAGTTAATGCTGTGTACATTTGTAACTTTTTCTCGGAATAATTATTTTCACACATATGAGGTATTTATCAGTAGCTTTCTGTGTTTGTTAGTCCACTGTGTGAATATACCAGTTTTGTATTCACCTTTTGATGGACTTTCTTGACAATTGCATAGCAAGCCATTTGAATATTAGCATGCAAATGTTTTATTAGTACATGCTTTCATCTTTGTCCAGTGAAGTTCTGGGTCTGATGTTCTGCCTATGTTATTTTCTGTTACAAAAGTACCAAACTGTAGTAGCTGTCCCTTTTTCTGCTCTGACTGGATGTAGTGGGGTTGTAGTTGCTGTATGTGTTTGCACACACTGGTGTGGTGAGCTTTTGGTGTTTGGTCTTTGTTAAAACCTTATGATTTGTATGTCTTGAGGGTTTGCTAGCTTTTCCCTAGTGACTGATGATGGGGTGGGTATTGAGCCCTTACTTTTTACCTACACTTTACCTGAGGAATTATTTAGATATTTTTGCTATTTTCAGTGGTGGTCCATTGAAATTTTGAGAGCTCTTTATGTGGTTCAGGCACATGCTGTGCTGATACTTTCTCAGCTGTGACTTTTCCCATCTCTTTAACAGGGTCTCTTGAGAAGAAATGTTACTGAGTACAAAATTTGTCAGCTCTTTCTTTTAAATATGATTTTGTATCATTTTTGAAGAATATTTGTGAAAACCAGTTACTAAGAAGTGAAAAAAAAAAAAAAGTGAGGAGATGGTAGTTTTTAATCCCAGCACTCAGGAGGCAGAGGCAGGCAAATCTTGGAGTTCAAGGCCAGCCTGTTCTACAAAGTGAGTTCCAGGACAGTCAGGGCTATAAACAAACAAAAAATTTCCTGTATTTGTTATTGTTGTTGAGTGTTTTAGCTTTTAACTGTAGATGTCTGTTCATTTTGACTCTGGTTTTGTCTGTTGGGGCAAGGTCAAGGCTCAGAGGTTCAGATTCATATTGCCCCCCCCCCCCCCCCCGCCCACTCTCCTCTCCTGCACTCTGTGTCTGCCTGCTTGGCTCCCTGCCTGCCATTTTGCACTGTGTGTTGAGTTCATCTTTCTGCTTCAGAATTGTCCCCTTAATACTGAGCTTGGAATCCAGTTCTTTTCCACTGGTGTGTTCCCTGTCTTTTGCTTGAGATTAGGTTGAAACTAAAAATTAATTTGGGTGGGAATTCACTAATGATAAAACCTTCCGGCCTGTGAATATTGTATATAAATTTATATTTTTCTCTTGATACTATTTTATACTTCTTAGTGTGCAGATTTTGCTCACACCAGATTTCCCCTCAAAATTGCATGCATTTTGCTGCTCTTGTACTGGATTCTAGTTTTTACTTTGCAGTGGGGTTGTTCCCATTGACTTCTTAGATTGCTGACTTTGTGTTCTGGAACTTTACTAAACTCATTTATTGGTGGCTGCTTTGTAGATTCCTTATATTATGTGTCTATTACCATATCATTCAATAAAGACAGTTCTGCCTCCTCCATTCTAATCAATCCCTTTGCCCGGTGTTTCTTCTCTTCGTCAGTGACTAGGGACACCAGTACAGAGTTGAACAGGAGTAGTCAGAGTACACACCCTGGTCTCATCTCATCTCTGCTCCAGAGAATGTAGCACAAATAGTAAAAACCCAGAGACTGATACTGGGGTTCAAGCTGGAGATCAGAAAAGCAAAGCAGTTGCCACTAGAGAGTTCTCTCTCACCTCTTCCAACGCTCAGGCAGAAAGGGTGATGCTTTGATCCTCACACTGCTCCTGACTGCCCGGCTGCTCAGACTCACTGAGACTGCAGACTGAATACAGAATGAGACCCCGAGCTCCTGTCTTACACACCTCTCTGGTGCTGGGATTAAAGGTGTGCACCACCACCACCATCACCACCCAGCTTCTGTGGCTTACTAGTGTGACTGCTGGGATTAAAGGTGTGTGCCACCATTTCCTGGCCTCTGTGACTGTGGCTAACTTTGCATTCTGATCTCCTGGCAAGCTTTATTAAATCATAAATAAGATACCACCAAAGGAGAACGTTTAACCTTGACTGCTGTGATGTTGGGCTTTTTCTAGCTCCCCTTCTCCAACTGAGGGGAAGTCTCCTCTGCTCATAGTTTGCTAAGGGGTGCGGTTTTCTTTTTTGCAATCAATGAATACTGGGTTTATTGAAATGTTTTTCTTTTTGAGACTGTTAATATGGTGAATTGTATTGATTTTTTTTTTCTCTTTAATGTTAGCCCAACCATCTGTAGAATCTATAGCAATGCCACTTCTCCTTTTATGATATGAGTTATTTATGTATACCTTGTTTTTTTTCTGATCTGATTATAGATTAGTTGACTTTATTGATCTCTAAAATACAGCTTTAGTTTCATTGACTTATCTGTTTTCAGTGTGGTTGACATCTGCTCTGAAATCTCTCATTCTGTTTATGTTGGGTCTGATTTGTTCTGCTTTCTCTCTAGCTTGACTTGAAGCTTTTTCTGGTTTATAGATTAATGCTAAACATTTCTACTTTGTCAGAAAACCACAAATTCCAAAGTGTCATGGGTTTTTTTTTTTTTCTTTAATTCCATTAAAAGCAATTTCCTTTTCTGTTTGTTTCACCCATTAATAAGAGTTGAACCACAGAGTACTTTCTTTTATAGCTACTTTTAAGATACTAAAGTTAAAGAAACATTTCAAAAGAAATTCAAAATTTCCATTTGACCTCTGTTTTACTTTTGGTTTGTATCTGGCTTGTGAGCAAGTTAGAAATTTGTCATTTAATTTGCATCTTTTTCTATATTTCTTTCTATTTTCATTTCATTATGTTCAGAAAACATACTTGTATAAGCATATCATAGCAAATTTATTCAAATTGACTTTATGGTATAAATACAGCCTTAGTAAATGTTACATATGTAAAATACACATAAATGCCAGGAAATTCTTTTTGTGTATGTATGGTCTGGGGAAGGAGAGATGTCTGGTGTCTCATGCTCCATTTTCATGTAGGAAGATCAAGGGTTCTTCTCAATCAATAGGTTATATGCTTGCTTACTGGAATTTTAGAACCACGAAGGAAACATCGACTATTTTAGTGTTGTATCAGGCTTCTTAAAATGGGTGTGGCAGAAAGTTTATGGGTCTGAATAATCAAAGACACTGGCTTGCAGACCTGAGATGTGCTAACCTTTGACCCCCAGCTTACAATTGAAGCTGTTTGTTTTGCCTTTCTCTTCCATACCATGGGAGTCCTAGCTACCTTTTCCCTGCTGACACATGAAGGTGTGAGGAAATTTACTCAATCTTTGAGTCCATGGAGGGGCTGGCAACCAAGCTTCTACTGTCGCTTCTCTGCCCTGTTTAAGAGCAAGCACCAGCTTTGAAGGTGGTGTAGCATCCACTTAGTTCCTTTAGAACAGTGGCCTTCATCTGTTTTGGACATTCATAAACTTTCTTTTTATCATCTACCATATGATTCTTCTTGTGTTTGCTGTAGAGTTTTGCCTAGCCTTCTGCTTGTATTTATTTCAGCAGTATTTGGGCTCTATTCTATGGCAAATTGGGAAGAAGGTAATTAATGCTTAGCTCACATGGTGCTGACTGCTATGAGCCCCTTACTGAAGGTGGCATGAAACAGACCAAATAGCTATGTGATGTTGTTTTTTATTTTCAACAAGGGAATTTTAATTTTTGCTCAAGTTCCAAGAATTGCATGAGTGCTTTTCTCATTAAATTAAGTTGCCAAAAGCCACCTAGGACAAGCACAGTCAGACCCCTGCAGAATGCTTTCACAAAAGCTCTGGCTATTGAGGAAAGCATTCTTCGGCGCGTATGTGACCTTTAGTAAAGGCACGGCCCTTTCATTGTTCTGTGTACCTTTACAAACCCTCACACGGAAAGAAACAATTCCTCTCTAGGGGACTTGGCATGATTTCTTCTGACACCGAGAAAGTTTTATATGCCATTGTGCAAACTAGGAGCTAACAGTTCTTCTGGTAGGGTTAGCAGTAGTCATTTTTCCATGTGCGTTCTCCATCTTACGATTTGATTTTTCTACTGTTTTAAGCCTTAGTGAACATCTTTTACTCAAAGCCATTTCACATTGCATTTTGGAAGAGTACATTGAAAACGTACATTTAAGTAATGGAACAGCGTGAGAGTGGCTGCCCAGATACTCACCTGTTAGTTAGCATGGTGGGCTGTGCTCTGAGCCCATCAATCATGATGTTGCATCCCAGGGTTTGAAATGTAATGCATGAGGATGCTCTGGAAGTGTAGTAGTGATTTCTCCCACCCCACAATAGCATGATCTGATGAAAACATTTTTCAGTTATCTCTGGCTGGGTAGGGAATCTGTATATGCTGTTGCTGAGTATCACTTGAGGTGTTTTAGAGGGGGTTTTCTACAATTTTAATGTCAGTTCGGTTGGTTTGGTACCCCCTCCCCGCCACCCCATTCTTTAGCTAACTCCTTCTGCCATGAGGAGTTGGACAAGAGAAGCTGAAGCTACACAGTTGTCCAGGAGGAAACAGACCTCGTACAAAATGTACTTGGTGTGTCTTGACTAAGTGTTAAACCTGAATGGGAGTCCAGAAGGAATAGAATAGAAATGCAGCTTTGTACTAGGAAAGGAGAGTAGCTTGCTGTTTTTGTCAGCTCTTAGTACACAGTTGTATATGTGAGTAGAGAGTATGGAACAAATAACATTTCAAACAAAATTATCAGTATTTTAACTAATACCAGGGAGGCAGGTTTAACACTGTTTTGCTTTAGTTCTAATTACTAATTACTTAATTACTTTTTATATATTGACATTGTGTAACAAGCTTTTAGTTCTGCCTCTTTGTTTTTTGATATGTTAATTTGTTTTATTTTAATTATGTGAGGCATAATTGCAGAAAAAAAAAAACTTAGCTTTCTCCATTACTGGTAAATGTTATCATTAAATTCACTGTGTCTATACAGTTATCATATTTCCCATAAGGATTCTTTCAGTTTTTAGTATCTTGAAATTACTATTTTCTAAGATGTATTATCTGAAACTGATGAGTTAAATTTTACCAAACCATGGTAGCTTTAATTAATTCCTAAATATATTAATGTCAGAGGTACACAATTATTTTTGATAATCGTGACTAGCCATATCAAATTAACCGATCCTAAATTTAAAATGTCCAATCTCTTACTAAAACAGGCAATTTCACCTATACTTGAAACTTGCATTTGTGTAATCTTGCCTCAGTTATTGCTAAGTTAAATCTTTGCAGTTTCCTCCGCCCCACAGATGCTAAGAGCCAGCTTCTACAGTGGTTTGTTCCTAGCTTCTTGAATGCTGGGTAGTGGTCCACACTCACTTGCTTATTAAAAAATGCATGTCACAGTCACTGTGGACACTTAAGTAGGCAAGAAGCAGCTCTTCCCTCCAGCAACACACTTGTTAGAGAGACAGAAACTTGCACGTGTGCGGCTGCCACAGCTTGTTAGGAGTGCTATCTAGAGCTGTGGGCATGGCACAGTGTGAGGGACACAGAAGCAGTCAAGTCACAGCCTGGCTCGGGCCTCCTCTCTGACCCAGGGTCAAGCAGAGAGGAAATCCTTAGCAAGTTGTGTGCCTTGCTTCGGAGTCTCCCTCCGGCGTCCCAGAGCCCCCTTTAACCTTCCTGTCCGTTGTTTGAAATGGACAATGGGGAGTGTTGGGGAGTGGGCAGGGTAGGAGAGCAAAGGGACAGAGTTCTCCCGAACCGTTCCTACGTAGCCTATGCCATTTCTCAGAGCTCAGCACCCGAGCTGGAGGCGGGGTAGGTGCTCTGAGCAACTGACCTGAGACAGAACATGTGCAGTGCGGTAAAGGTCACCTCTGTCAATGCTGTCAGCCGTGACAGTCAGTCCTGCATTGTAAACATGGTAAACTCAGGGACTACATGCTTGTGTGTTTTTAATGTATGTATTTTACATCCGGGGCACACTTTCCCCTCCCTCCTCTCCTCTCAGCCCCTTCCCCAACCCCCATCTCTGTCCCTACCCCTCCTCAATCTACTCCTCCTCTGTTTCTGTTCAGGAAAGGGCAGGTGTCCCATGGGTATCACAGAACATGGTATATATCAAGTTGTAGGAGGACTAAGCACCTCCCCATGTGTTAAGGCTGGACCAGGCCACCTTGTATGGGGAGCAGGGCCCCAAAGGCCTGTGAAAGAGGAGGAGACAGTGGGGACGGGTGTCTCCGACTGCATGGTTTTTGTTTGACCAAGGACATCAAGAAGTAAGTTTTGTACTGGAGGCAGAGGGACCTCACACCCAGTTTGGTTCACCCTTGGTGCTCACTTATGGTAATGGCCAGCTTTTAGGATATGATGCTGAAGACTGAAATTAAGGAGAAAATGCATTAGAGGGCTAAGAAAAGAGGTTCTGCTGTGGTTTGCTTTGGTTTGGTTTGGTTTGGTTTGGTTTGGTTTGGTTTGGTTTGGTTTGGTTTGGTTTGGTTTGGTTTGGTTTGGTGGGGCTGGGGTGGAACCCATAGGTTTGTATATTCTGACAAGTATTCTATTACTGAGCCAAGTCCCAAGTCCTTACTGTTGTCTTTTATGCTAAGAAAGACTGGAGGAGAAAAGGAAATGGATTGCTGGGAATAGAAATAGGCTGAGAGGTAACAGTTGTGAAAATATGCAAGATGCGATTCAGGAAAGGAAGGATGCTGTGTCAGGGAGTGTCCCAAAATGCCAGGTGCTACCAGGCAAACCAAGGGACTGTCTGCTTAGTTTGAATGTGCTCAAAGATTACATTAAGTGCTTTTTTGTGTGCAGACTCTTTCGTGTACATTTTACTATGTGTTCAGTTGAATTAGCTCCTTTTCATCCACTTTACCCTTAGTCCTTAGTTTTTCACTGTAAGTTTTTGTAGCATGGTAACTCTTACCATGCAGAAACACAAGTCATTCTGACTGTCAAATTAGACTGATACACTGTCTTTTAAACCCTGAACTATCACACTAGTCTCCGCTGGTCTACCTAGCCCTCGCCATGTTATGTAGAAACACAGTGGTTTTACTGAGCAGGGTGTCCTGCCAGTTCACCAGTGATCACACCTGGTGTTGGCTTTTCCCACCAATTAAATGATGTGCAGGGTTAGGATTGTGACCCTTGCTGCCCTGAGGTCTCTGAGCTCATTTATTGACCTTTTGTAAACTAGATGCTTTCTGATGCAGCACCTGGAAAACTGAGGATTGTCCATGGGGATGTGCTCACGTACAGAATGGAAAAGGCCTTTCCGGAGCATGTCAGACGGCAGTGGGAGAGCGGTGAGTGCCGGGGGGGGGGGGGGGGGGGGGGTCGGTTCAGTGTCAGTGGAAGGCGAATGTGTACCTGTCAGTTTTGATTTTAGCCATTTGTATCATAGATCCTTGTTTCAGCTATGACCTATCTATTATAATAAAGTGCTTGCTTTTATATAGAGCTATCTGAACAGAATTAAATAATGTGCATTGTAAATTTTATGTATTTTATGTTTTCCTACTTTCTTACCAAACCTGGTTAGTTTTGTTTTTTGTTTGTTTGTTTGTTTTTTGTTTTGTTTTGTTTGTTTTTTTTTTGTTTTTGTTTTTTGTTTTTTTGTTTTTTAAGATGGGGTCTCATGCTGCAGCCAAGGGTGGCCACTCCTCATACAGCCCGGGCTGATATTGAACTTGACAACCCTCCTTCCTGAGCCTCTTCAGTACTGCTCTTACCGCTGTGCACTACCATACCCGGTGGAGTTTTCCCTAATTCCAATCTCCTTGTTTCATATCTTCAAGTGGTAGTTTGTCTGTATGAAAAAGTATATATTTTTGTGACACTATACCAGGTATTGTTAACTATTTTTGAGACGTTGTAAAGCAGGCCACCCACAGACCTTGATCTCTTGGTCCTTTGCCTTCACAGTAGTGACTCTGACCGGACTGGGCACTCCTCCTTCAAGAGCAGGGTTCACTGGGTGGCTGGAATGTGCAGCTCTGGGGAAATGCAGACGACATATGGCATGTGGGTCGCTAGCAGGGACCCTGAGGATAAGTGAAGGGGGTTTTCAGCAGACCGCGCCGCCCCGGTGTGTCTGGACTCCCAGGGCCGGGCTTCTCCAGAGTAACTTGTGTCATAGTCATTGACCCAGCCACGCTAGGATCGGTCACCTGCCTAGCTCGTAGTCTATTTGGTGTCACATATGGCCTTCACGACATCTAGGCACCGGCTTCCTGGTTACTGAGCCCCACCATTCTGCTCAGGGTTTGGAAACTTGCTCTAACTGCTCTTTGCCGGTGGTTTGAGGGTTTGGGGTTTTGTTTGTTTGTAGCTTTTGTTTCATAACCTACTTGCTTGATTCTGAGCTTTTCTTTTGCGGCATCTTCTCCTGCTAAGGGTTTGATTTGCCGCAACTATGCTATTGCTTTGGTTTTATTTCCCACCTAAATATTTCAAGCATTCAAATTTTAGACCCAGCTTTTATCCCCCTTTGGGCATCTAATGATCTGGCAAAACCCATAAAGTCATTGTGTCCAGAGAAAATTGTCTTTTCCTTGGAAATACCTCATTTCATGAACTCTCCTAGAACTTTTTCTTCAGTAAATACAAAACCAATTGTGAGGGGGAAAAAAAGTATATTAAGAGAACTAAAAACTACTGAGTCATATCTTTTCATACGCCTTCATGATTAAACATAAGTGAAACTGGACAGTAAGCATATTCAGAATATATTTGTGTACTCATTCCAAATTGTCTTTTCCGTCCCCAACCGAACAGATCCTCCAAATGTACATATCATTGGAAATCTACCTTTTAGTGTCTCAACTCCACTGATTATCAAGTGGCTTGAAAATGTTTCTCTCAGAGATGGGCCTTTCGCTTATGGCAGAACCAAGATGACGCTAACATTTCAAAAGGAAGTAGCCGAGGTAAGTCTTACTTTTTCTGGATATTTCACTGTATGATCAAATTTGCAAACCAAATACTACTTTGTATTTACCACTAGCTGTGGTTTCTAAGTTAATACTTTTCCATTACACACAGAAAGACCCTTCCAAAAGTTAAGACATGTAATGAAAATAGCAGACCCAACTACTAGATGCTCCCAGTGGAGACTGTGACTTGTACTTGTCAAAGACAGTGTGTTCAGCTCAAGGCCTCTGCAGCTCCGTAGACAAAACCCAGGGAGAGCGAAAGCTTCCTGGTGCTGATTTTACATTCTTATGCCGAGAGTGGCCTGTGCTGTCTTAAAACCGACCCTCTGCAATCCTCAGGATGACAGTTAAAAGGCAGTGTGATAAGTTTGGCATCGAAGAGAATCTCATTAACCAATACATAGATTGTCACTTGATCCCTCCCACCTTCACCCTACTGATCCCACCACACGCACGCACGCGCACGCACACACCTACACCTCAGTTCACCTCAGTTGGGGCCTGCTGAGCCTGCATTCCCAAGGCCTGAGTATTCTTGAATTTACAAAGTGAACCTCTGGGGTGGAGAAGGCCGGCTTGCAAGATAGAACAGCAAGGGTAAACCTAAGGAGAGGATCTGCACGCATAACCTCACCTCACTCTGTTTACATCTTTTCTGCTCTCCGTTACCAAGGTAATAAGGACTGAGTTTTGGATTTCCTTCCCATAGTCTTGATAAATAGATTTGTGTCCATGCATGTCATCTGTTTTAGCTCTGTCCACTTTAAGCTTTACTTAAAAGTGGTCCTACGATATGTGTGTGTGTTGTAAACACCTTGGTAGAATTCACAGTGCTCACGGTTACTATTTATTTGTATAGCTCTGTGTCTTGACCACTCTTTCATTATCGTAATCTGTCCAGTCTCATCATCAGGGACCCGAGATTTGTTTCAGCGCTTTACTATTATGAACAAAACTGTAGTGAAAGTTTTTTGGATGAGATATGTACCTGAAGCTTCATTCTTGTTAGGTGATGCTTAGTGTTTTCTGAAGTCCTCAAGCCTCTGTATTCCTTCCAGTAGTGTGAGCGTGAGTTCATGTTGCTCCCTATTTTGCCAACTCCCGGTATTACTAGACTTACACATGTTTTATTAATCTAGAGATGATGGTGTATGGTGCTGGTTTTTGTCTTTGCTGAGTTTAATGAAATGGGGCACCGCTATATCTTTGGATCACGTGGGTGTTTTACATTGAGCGTTTACCCTTGCTAATCATTCCATTCACTTATCCTGTTTGCTGGTGTGCAGTTATTACATAGTCTCTGTACTAGGGCAGTGTCCTACAGATTGCCTTTCTGTATGCTTATATTGTCATTGTCCTTTTATGGGGTCTTGAGAATTAGACATTTCTTTTTCTTTAACTTTTTCACCAACATATATTAATTATACAAAATAATGGGTTTCATTATGACACTTTCACACACACACACACACACACACACACACACACACACACACACACACACATATATATAGTGGACTTTGATTCTGTTTACACTCACACACGCCCCATTACCCACTCATCTCCACCTTCCCGCTGATCTCTTTTCTTGGATATCATACATTCTTAATTTTTAATTCGTGGTTGTTTCACATCTTACTGAAGAAACCATTTTATGTCTTGATTATGAAGGTATCTTTCTGTTCACTTTTCTATCCGTAATATACTTGGGACCGATTTTACTATTTAGTAAAAGTAAGTTCTATGTTACTATTGCTAGCATATAAATTTCAGCCCCATTTATTACCATCTGCCCTTCACTGGTCTCTTATCAGAAGTACTCTGCAGAAAGCTTTGCTCTGATTAGAGACATCAGGACATTGATGAGGTGCCCAGTAGCAGCAGGCTCTGTGGGGCAGAGGGGAGTCCTCAGGAAGAATCCTCAGGTCAGGTCAGAGGGCACAGATTAATTTGACCAAATGCCTGTTGTGTTCACATGTACTGAAGAAGTAGTTATGCCAGTCTGAGAATGTTTGAATTACTGCTAAGTAAACAGAGTACCAAATCCAAATGGGAGTGAAGTTGTAAAGGCCATATGAGGAGGGCAGAGGGCAGAGGGCACGGCTTAGTGAGTTCTCATTGTGGCACATTGGTAGATTCGTCTCCTGCCGCTGCCGTGAATATCTGGGATTTTTGATCTGGACCAGTGCACTAGAGATTCAAAGCACCGAGCTTTTAATTCTTGGAGGGAAGAGCAGAGCCTTCGGCAGTGGGGTCAGCTTTTCAGTGACTCAGCTGGCAACTGTGGTTTTTAATGATAGCATTGTTGTGACTTCACCATAGGCAATTACTTTTCTTCAACAAAGGCTTATTTTAGTTAAATTTTACCACGAATATTGAATTCATTGCTTGTCTGTAATTTATGGGGTGCATTGGAAGTGTGGGTAACTGGTCCCTTTGGCCGACTTTCACGTTTGCAGGTGAAAGTTTCAAGGGAAGACTGGGTAGTGGCGTTGTCTTGCCTACGCTGTTGCTCTGAAGCACAACCCTGCCTGTTACGTTCTGTATTTTAGCCACAGAACACATTTGTAAGCTGGGCTTCGTTGTTGAGTTATGAGACAGAAGTCCCCCCCTCTTGTCTTTTGTCCGGGACTGTAGGGTGTGACTGTAAGGGTTCAGCCTGGGCACAGTAAAGGGCATGTAAGTCGTGCCCCAGCTCAGAAAATGGAGTTAGCGGGTCTCATCTGGGCTCTGTTTATAGTGAAAACGGACTTGGAGTGCATCTTTGTCCTTACAGGTTGTACAGAAGTTGAACTTGAACACAAGTCATCTGTTTTCTGGTAGACTCATGAGGTTCAGGTTCTCCCTTTTGCTGGGCCTGTGAGTTTTTAAGTGGGTCAGACATCAGCCTCTCTTGTCTTCTTTTTCCTGGAGATGTTGGTTGGTCATGGTTACATCCCTAGTGGGGAAGATGTCACCACTGTTAATGACATAATATTCCCTGTCCCTAGTCCCTTGTCCCTGTAACTTCAAGCACAAGTATAATTTTTCTACTTAGCTTTTCTTTAATTATTTTTTTTAAAATGAATAACAGAAACGTAACGAAAGTAAAGGAAATACTATTCTTAGGAATTCTTCCATGCCTTATTTTCTCACCTTAGCGGCTTTTAAAACTCAAGGGTTAGTGGTTTCCTTTTACTGAAAAATTAACTCACTTGGTGTCCCGGCCTTTATTTGTTAAAAAGCATCTATTGCCAAGCCAGGGTGTCACACGCCTTTAATCTCAGCCTGTGGGAGGCAGAGGCAGGTGATCTCAGTGAGTTCAAGGCCAGCCTGGTCTACAGAGTGAGTTCCAGGACAACCGGGGCTGTTTCACAGAGACACCCTGTCTTCGAAAACAACACACTTACAGTCTCACTCAAAAACAAAAAAAAACAAATCATCTGTTCAGAGTTTTACCTATGCTATGTCTAAACAGAAATGACAATGCAAAGTTAAATGGTTATTAGGCCATTAACTTGTCAAGGTTGCTTTGATTGTAAAGTCTTTGTAGACTTCCTGGCCTGTGACTTTGAGTGTTTGCTCAATAGATTAGCAGTTGTGTGTGTTGCCTTATTCTAAATTAAAATCTAAGGCTCACGTTTTCATCTCCACAACCTGGCGTACTTGCTATGGAGACTGAATAGATGTAGAGTCTGGATTAGAACACCTCCTCTCTGACAGTACCAGGTGCTGAAATATATTTAACTGTGCTTTTAGTCCAATTAGAATAATTCCACCCTGTTCAGATTTACTTTTTAAAGTAATTTCAAATTCTTTTGAATTCATCGCTGGAAACACATCTTTCAAATGTAAAGTAACACATTAGCTATGCTTTAAGAAGGAAATCCACGAAAGCCAGTTCTTTGGGTTAATTTTTAAATTTCATGGTTATACTCTTGCTGGAATTTGGTTTTAAAGATGAGGTTTTATCACTGGGCACAGTGGATCACGCTGTAATCCAAGCTCTTAAGGGGCTAAGGCAGGAGGATTTATTTGAGACTACATACACCTCTTGCATGTTATGTTGAGGAGCAGTTTTCTGTCTTACATGCTAAAGCAACTCGATATCTTGAGCTCAGTTTTCTCATAATTTCTACTTTCCCACTGCAGATAAGCAGTTACTTAAATTGGAAAGGCTGTGGGGGAGGGGTGAGGTAGGAGACACCAAAGTATAAGCGGTGAAATCTCCAGACATGTCATAGGAAATTCCTCAGCTTCTCCTCCAAAACCTCTTGGTTTTATTTCAGTTTATTTTATTTTATGTGTATGAATGTTTTGCCTATTTGTATGTACGTGTACCACAGTCTTGCCTAGTGCCCAGGGCTCCCACTGGGTCTCCTGATACAGGAATATGGATGGTTGTGAGCTACCATATGGATGCTAGAATGAAACCCAGGTCCTCTATAAGAGCAGCAAGTGCTCTTAACCACTGAGCCATCTCTGTAGCACCCTGAAATTTGTTTTAGTCTTACGTAAGGTAAAGTTGTAAAGAGCCAAATGGCATGTTTTTTTTTTTTTTTTTTTTAAACAGGAACAGGTTAGAAGCAGCAAGGGAAGGAAGCTATTAGATTAGTCAGTGCACGTCAGTGTGGTAGGAGAGACTCCAGCAGCAGGCGCTCTGGAAGCCCGGATGGTGCCCAGCATGGACGTCCTGCCGTGCCGTGCGCCTGGCTTCAGGGGTTTCTGCTCGTTATTAGTATTTGTGACCCTCGATCCCAAACAGCTCACTAGAGTTTTGGGATGTTCTCAAAACTCAAGAACACAGAATGATCTTTGAACCTATTTCTCTCAGTCTTAACCCAATTTTAACGTATTTTCCATTACCTTTGCCAAAATATCAAATGCTTTGTGTTCGGAGCCCTCCTTCCCATGTTTTGAACTGTGTTAAAAGTGGTAGTTGCCATTCCTACACATTTCCTATCTGTTTTGTAGGTGTGTATGTAGGCACACACAGAAATCCTTAGATTTTTATGTTTTTGCCACTTTAAAATCTGTACCCTATGGGGGATGTAACCTATGCTAGTAACCCCTGTTACTCAGTTTTAACAGTTACTTCCTATCCATTAGCAAAATTATTAGCCATTTCCCTGTTGGTAGAATTATAATTTTCTGCTTTTTTGAATAATGTGTATAATGCTACGATGGTCTGTGTCTTCCTTCTCTTGTCTGATATGCTGTGAAACCTCAGCTTTTATTGACAAATTATTGTTGAACACATTTATAAATCAATGTCTGCCCTTCCCACTCTCCCTCTGTGCAGAGAATCCCTGTAGTTTCTCATTCTTCCAACTCTTTACTAGCTTTTTGTAGTATTCCTTTTGAGTATAAAATTACAGATTGTTGTGGTTTTAACTTGCACACTGCTTTTTTATAAGTGTAGCTTAGGTAATGATTATAAATCATTTATTTATCTGCCATGATTGGCCTTATATCTTCTGGTTGTTTTTTATCTTACTGTTGTTAAGGCTGGTGTGTAGGCATCTCGTTTGTGTCGTGAACACTAATGCTTTGGCTATCTAAGTATATTCTTAATCTGTGGTGTGTCTTGATAGTATTTTGATTGAAATTTTTAACAGAAAGATACCCGTCTTTTGGAGCTTCTGACTTTCGCATCTTTTAAGAAATTCTTCTCTGCTTTGCCTAAGACTAAATTTTGTTTTTCATTGAGCATTAATTCAGTTGCAATTTGTCTTTTTCGCCTGTAAATGCTTAATTGCATCTATACCATTTAAAGAGTGGTCTGTCCGTGTGTTAAGAGACTCACACCTCTCATGTGTCAGATACCCACATGTGCTTGGGTCTGTGCCTAAGACTCGTGTCCGGGTGGGCTTTGTGTTTGTAACCACACTGCCTTAATGCTGATAGCAGGTAGGGTGAGTGAGTCTCCCTGAGCATTGCTGGTGTTATTCAGCAGTGTCTTGACCGTTCTTGATACTACGTCACTTTTATCTGAAGTGTAATTTTATGTATGTTATATGCAGGAGTTGAAGTTGTTTAAAAATCTGGTTGGTATTTTCATGCAAATTAAATTTTATTTATGAATTTGTTATGTGGTTAGTTCAAGAACGAGTGGGTGGTCACAAGGGAAAGTCCTAGCTTTTGTATAAATGATTTGTCAAGAACAGCCTGTGTTTCAAAGGTTCTTGAATATTCAAGGTTCTATTATACTTAAGGAATCACTTTTAAAACCATCTTTACAGTTCTTATTTGTTGGCTAATTTCTTCAGAAAATGTTGTTTGATTTATTGTTTGACATTAGACTTTCTGTTGTAGAATATAACAGTAGCTTGAAAATCTCTGACAGTCAGTAGTAGAGAAGTTTGTGTGTTTTATTCAGTGCTTGTACATGATGCAGTTGACACTTCTACAGCATGTCTCAGTTAATGAGTTTTGTTCCATAAGTCTGCATGGACTTATGGGTAATTTGTCTTTAAAAATGTGAGTCAGACGATGGCTCCATTTTGTCTAGTCAGATGGGATTACAAATTGCTAAAACCTTACTTTTGACCTTCTGTAGAGACTTGTAGCCACCACAGGAAGCAAACAGCGCAGTCGCCTTTCCATTATGGCCCAGTACCTCTGCAATGTTGAACACCTCTTTACAATCCCCGGAAAAGCGTTTGTTCCCAAACCAGAGGTAAGTATTTATGTATTTATGTTAGTATGTGAGCATTACTTGTTGTGGTATTTGGTCCACTGAGGACACTTGATAGGAAATGATCTCTAAAATCTAAAACTTATCTGCAGCTGTCATACTATAACATGACTATTGCAGAGCATAAAGATCTACTCAGTAAATGGCATTAAAGTATTCTAGTCTCTTCTGCATATACAGTGAGAAGTGTTTATTCACATAAACACTCTTTCTGCTTCCTAAGTCATTAATGTACAATCAGTAAGCATAAGGTAGCAAATAAATTACTAGAAAACCTACAGCATTACTTTGCACCAATGAAGAGTCCAAATTTTTGTTAGAATATTTTAATTACATGTCATAAGTTACAAGTATATTTTTAAAACATTCTTTGTGCGTTTATATACTTTATACTTGAAAACATTCTTTATACTTTTACTTCTATTAACAACAGTGTTTTTGTTAACTTGAATAAAATTTGAGGGGAAAAGTACAACTTAAAGTGACTAAGCTGAGCATAGTGAAGCTTGCCTCTAAGCCCCAGCGCACAGGACCTGAGTCAGATAGTGCAAACTGTGGGAGTCAGTGGGATGGGGTAAAAACTAAGTAACTGGAGAAATGAACTTAATCTACCGTCTAGATGCAGAGGAGAAAGCAGGGTACTCTAAAGCAGGCAGAGCTCTTCCCAGTTGGCTTGTACTTAAGAAGTGCTGTATTTTGGTTGTGCTTGTATTGGCTTTTGGTCGCTGCAGCGCGGGGTTACCTGTGCGTGAGTCCTATGTAATCTGGGTGTGCACAGAATGTAATACTACAGCACATATGAAAACTTAGAATGGAAGCTGGGGCTGGCGGTGGATGGCTTGGGCAACCTCTGCATGAGTTCTGGTCCTCTGTTCCTGGAGTCTCCTCCATAGGCTGTGGCTTTAAATCAGAAGCCAGCTACTCAGGCATTGCCCACCAGAGGGCGAAATAGACAATATTCCTGATCAACACCAAGGGAACGTACTTTTCATACCTCATAATTATGAAAAACTATTCTAACATATATATTTGAAAGTAAATTAATCCTGTCACCTCATTAATATATTAAAGCCTCTTTCAATTATATACTTTTAAATAAAACATGAATGTAATAACAGGAAAATGAAATTCAAGACAGATATAATTGTATATGTTAGTTTGTTGTCATTTTAAAGAACATCATAAATTTTTAAAATGTTTTGTATTCCTTGTAAAGGAAGTTAGGCATGGGGGTGTTTTTTTTTTTCTAATAAAGTTTAAGCAGGCTTTCAGAAGCCTCATTGCATATTCATGGCACAACTCTTTACACGTAATCCTTGACGTTGTGTGCAAACCTGTTCTCTGGCTGCCAGGTAGGGGTATGTTCATGCTTGGGAGAGTAAATCCATGGTTTGGGGTTCTGCCTTATGTAAGAAGTGCAGAAAATAATACCAGAGAGGGTTAGCAGCATGGCAGAAATGAACCCGATGTAGATGGCCCCTCCAGGCTCATACTTGCTGCTTTTCGGAATGGTCAGCTCTAGAAAGGTTGCTATGATCTCCTTGGTGTACCACACTGTTGGGATCAAGCCAGAGATCCCTGCAGTCATAAAGCAGACTCCTCCAGCAAAGGAGATTTTATTCTTAGTGTATGTGTTCCCACCTAAGTGAGTGCATTTCATTCCTACTACAGACGTACAGATCCCCAAAGCAGACAGAACGCAGGCCAGGACCATGGTGGCCCTGGCCGTCTGCACATGGATGGGTTGAGACAGGATGGAGTATTTCACGGTACAGCTGAACACCCCAGTGCTGTACCACGTACAGTCCATCCACAGCCCGTGCGTCTGCACAATAGCAGTTACAATGTTGGAGCCGATCTCAGCATTAACCTTCCAGTTGGGCAGCAGAGTGGCAGTGAGTACTCCAGAGACCCCAGATAAGGCCAGGATGAAAGCAAGGAGCTGGAGGCCTGCTGAGGTCATGATGTTACTCGGCTTCTGTCCTTGAAGATCCCAGTGGTTAGGTTAACTGTGGTGCGTGGTCAGATCAGGAGCTGTTCTGTGCACCTGAGAACCAGTTAACAAAAGCTAGGGAAAGAAACAGAATCAGGATCAGGGGAGGAGGAGAGTAAGTAAACCAAAGGCTTCACGCCGGAGCCACAACACACCTGAATAACACCCTTGTCTCCATGATGCATGCATGCATTCACGCACACACACATGCATGCACGCTCACACATGCACACACACATGTTTATGTACACAATGTGGATGATGATGCTGCCATCTCAGAGAAAGGTTCTTAAGTGGCCTGAAGAGTTTTACTTGAGTGATGTCACAAGCGGTGCTGAATCATGGCACACGTGGAATTATCCTCAGAAGACCCTGGGTGTGCTGAAAATGTCTGTGAAATGGGCGTACACTTTGTTGGGTAGTTTAGACACTTCAAATTGTAGCTGTAGTATCTGATAACAGAATTTTATTAGTGTTGTAGATCATTTTAAATAACTTTGTTTTTAATGAAAATAATCCATAAACCATTGAAAGCTTAAATCTCCTCCTCCAAATAATTTACAGATGTAGGAAAAGTTAAGAACTGAAAAATGGGCTGAATTAAATCCTCATTCAGCACACACCATGTGTGACCCAGGATGTGTTGAAGGAGAAAGAAAAGTAGAAGGAATTTAGAGTTGTGCACAGTCCTTAACTAGGTTAGCGTCATGTCCCTAGCACTGGCTTATGAAAATGTAAGATCCTTTCTACTCGCAACCAGAACCCTTCCCAGTTATAATCCAGAAGTGCTCAACTGTGACCCTGACTCCTGAATAACCAGAAGCAATGACAGATGATCTTGAAAGTCTGTGCCAGAGACAGGCCATTACTGGCTGTAGGTAAAATAACGTTCCGTCCCTGGTTTAACTTTGTAGCTGGCTTTAAAAAGACAAAACAACTTCCTAATTCCATATTCATCATCTTGTTCCGTCATTACGTACTCCACCTGATATGTTTTACTGCTTTGAGAACAGTATAATGGTCTCTGGCATGCAATGTTGGCTTTTTTTTTTTTTTTTTTTTTTTTTTTTTTTGGTCTTTCTGAAATAATTTTAAAGATATGCTGCAGTGAGTTATGATTTTTTACACATACTTACACACTTGTTTCACGAATGGACACGTGATACATGACCTGTTCAAATAGCCTGGAGGTGGTTCGTGGTTTCTTGTTGCTTCTTTGCACTTGAGTGTCCTTCCAGAAAGTGGGACGTGGAATTTTGATTAGCCCTCCTTGGGCTGACTTGGTTTTCTTAGACTCCTAGAGCTGAAGGAAACCTCAGCTGTTGTCTCCAGGGTCATTATTTTGTCAAATTGGTGCACTGTGCTGGAAGCTTCCCTGCCACGGCCTTCTGCAAGGCTGCGGTGTGCAGCCCTTCTCTCCCCATCCCTGTCTTCCTCTGTCCTTCCTGTTCCCCTGTGTTTACTACTGCTGTGCTACATAGAGACAGAAACTTTCCTCACCAGGAAAACAAAGGTCCGCGCAGGGTGTGGATACACCAGTGGTTCGGCTTTCCTTCTCACCGAGAGGCTGATGCTGGGCCCTTGTTAAAATCCAGAGGTGATGCTAGTCTGGGCGGTGTGGGAAGCACAGGCCTGCCATGGTTACAAACCGGTCTCTAGGGCGTCAGCTCCCTCTCTGCCTGGATTGAGTTCTGTGTTTGCCAATCCCGTGATTTTACAGAAGGAGCCCCTGAGATTCTTGCATTTTTGTGAGTGTGTACAAATCTCAGTGATCTTGGGACACACCTGCTGCTGGGCAATTGGTTTCCTTTGTTTTCCAGATTTCCTAGCTCTAACCAAAATAGAAAGCTAAAAGCTAAAGAGGCAGGGGGTGGTGGCAAGCACGTGTGTATAGTTTTACAGTACCTGCTGAGTTCAGGCACATGTATGTAGTTTTATAGTAGCTGCTGAGTTCAGGCACATGTGTATAGTTTTACAGTAGCTACAGAGTTCAGGCACATGTGTGTAGTTTTACAGTAGCTACAGAGTTCAGGCACATGTATGTAGTTTTAAAATAGCTGCTGAGTTCAGGCACATGTGTGCAGTTTTACAATCGCTGCTGAGTTCAGGCACATGTGTGCGTAGTTTTACAGTAGCTACAGAGTTCAGGCACATGTATGCAGTTTTACAGTAGCTGAGTTCAGGCACATGTGTGTAGTTTTACAGTAGCTACAGAGTTCAGGCACATGTGTGCAATTTTACAGTAGCTGCTGAGTTCAGGCACATGTGTGCAGTTTTACAGTAGCTGCTGAGTTCAGGCACATGTGTGCAGTTTTACAGTAGCTGCTGAGTTCAGGCACAGTTGTGTAGTTTTACAGTAGCTGCTGAGTTCAGGCACAGTTGTGTAGTTTTACAGTAGCTGCTGAGTTCAGGCACGTGTGTAGTTTTACAGTAGCTACAGAGTTCAGGCACATGTATGTAGTTTACAGTACTTGCTGAGTTCCAGCACATGTGTGCAGTTTTACAGTAGCTGCTGAGTTTAGGCACATGTGTGTAGTTTTACAGTAGCTGCTGAGTTCAGGCACATGTATGTAGTTTTAAAATAGCTGCTGAGTTCAGGCACATGTGTGCAGTTTTACAATCGCTGCTGAGTTCAGGTGTCAATCTCTGACATTATCTCACAGACGTTTCTAGCCCAGGAGTTTTCCAGCAGTTGAGTTCACTGTTGACACTCCCTATGATCAACCTGATGTTTGCTTTCGGGTGTTTTTGTTTTGCTTTCTTGGTGGATGGGATAATTGTTATATGTTGATCAGTTTATCCAGCTTTTCCATTATAGCCCTTTTCTTTCCATCAAACAATGTTTTATACATTTCAGTATCATGCAGACCTGCAATCGGTTGTAATAATTTACAAGTTCTGGCAGTGATTAATTTCAGACAGGCAAAATAGCAAGTAAATACTAAGACACTGCATCATCTAGTAAGCACGCCTGCTTCTTGTGGAAGACGACTTCACATGCTTCTTGTGCATAGAGAACTATGTTTAAAGATGTTCTCGAAAGTGACAGTCACTGTCCAGCCCCAGGTAGACAGTTGCGCTTAGGGTTTGCCTCTCCAGCCACAGGCATAATAGTTTATATGGCATGTTCCCTCAGTGTCAGTCTGGTGGAGAAGCAAGGCACACTTAGCCCAGCAATTGTGGTAGCAGCAGCGATGACCAGGAAATACTGTGGCGGTCCCTCAAAGCCAAGGGGACACAGATGGGAACTGGAATCTTCAGGGAGAACACGTCACGTGGAGAACAGAACTTAGGAATGGCCAGTTTATGGACTGCTTGCCATAAAGGAAGTCTATCGATTTTTTTTTTTCTTTCAAAATTTGAAGCCAGTATTCCAGAAAAGATTTATCATACCAAAAATGTTTAAAGACAGATGTGTAACTTCTAATTCAAATGAAGCAATACCCACAGTTCTGTACTTAGCTGCCTACACGGTCTAGAAGCTCTCCATACCTTTGCCAGTAGCCCTCCCAGTCTTACCTGCACTGAGGTGGCTCCAGATGTCTCCAGTGTCTGAGAAGCCACATGGAGGAGGCCGGTTCTGAGGTCTGACATTGCCCATGAGGTGCCCACAAGTGTGAGTGCAAACAGCAAATAAAGGGCTGCTTGGAGGCGAGCAGGCTAGACTGCTGATGGTGCTAGAAGATAAACACCAGGTTCCGGCTCATTTTTTCCAGCTGTGGGAGAATTAAGGACAGGGAGGCGGGGAAGGAGGGGAGTTGTTGTTACAACAGATTTGTTGAAGGCTGAGGAATCTCTGTGCCTCCGTGCACACAGCGGGTTTTATTTGGGTACTCGGCAAAAGGCCTCCTTTTCTAACGTACTCGGTGTTAGTCACAGTCATAATCTAGTTTTGCAGTTTTGCTGGTGATGGAGATAGAATTTTATGTCCTCAGTTAAAGAATGCGGTCTGGAGTCTTTTTACCTGGGTTGTGCTTCGCAGGTAACCCTTGAGGCTGCCACTTTAACTTCTTATTCTGCCGCTTGTTGTCTTGTGTGAGACTAAGACACCAAAGATTAAGTCTTTAAAACCACTCAGGAGAATGTTTTTCTTTAGAATTTTGAGTTAATTGCTAGTCCAGCATCAGCTTGTGAGTAGCATGTGGTACGTTAAACCCTCAGGTATGTTTCTTGCCCCTTCCCTGGGAGTCGTACAGGACAGCTGTGGGAACCCGACTTCAGGGATGTGAAGAAACTACAAAATGGCAAAAAGAACATGGCAGATGACAGCTAGGGCCAGGAGCTTTTAGGTTATAGTTTTTCCTTAATAGTTTTAATTTTACAACTTATAAATTACATAGCCATTGGGCAGAAAGGAAGTAACCTTTGGATTGGATTTTTTTAATTTTACAAACTTTTTTTGAAAATAGTTTTCTTTTTCATGTAGTATTTTCCTCCCTTAACTCCTCCCAGATTATTCCTACTTCCCCACCCACTCCAATCAACCCTTTCTTTTTCTCTTTAGAAACAAAAAAGAATAGAAGCTATAATAAAATTGAGATAAAAATAAAACAAAGCAGAATAGTACAAAATAAGAAAAGCCCCTCCTTCCCCCAAAAAAGCACAATAAACACAGATGCTAAGACACATTAGATGTTAGTAGTTCCTTTAAAAGTAGGTACTAGAAAAACATGTTTCAAATATTTGGATTTTCCTAGTGTTCTGTGGATTCTGCTTAATCTTCTCCCACTTTGGCATTTAGCACGGTACTGTTTTTCCCACTAAATAGTCTAAAGTCTGGATTCCTTGATCTTGTAGCAGTATGTAGATGATTCTGTGGATGTTTGCTGGAGTGTAGTTTACTGTGGGTGCTGTGTAGACGAATCTGTGGATGTCTGCTGGGTGTCGTTTACTGTGGGTGCTGTGTAGACGATTCTGTGGATGTCTGCTGGGTATAGTTCACTCTGGGTGCTGTGTAGACGATTCTGTGGATGTCTGCTGGGGTGTAGTTTACTCTAGGAGCTGTGTAGATGATTCAGTGGATGTCTGCTGGGATGTAGTTTGCTGTAGGCACTGTGTAGACGATTCTGTTGATGTCTGCTGGGTGTAGTTTACTGTGGGCGCTGTGTAGATAATTCTGTGGATGTCTGCTGGGTGTAGTTTACTCTGGGCGCTGTGTAGACGATTCTGTGGATGTCTGCTGGGTGTAGTTCACTGTGGGCGCTGTGTAGAGGATTCTGTGGATGTCTGCTGGGTGTAGTTTACTCTGGGCACTGTGTGGATGATTTTGTAGATGTCTGCTGGGTGTAGTTTACTGTGGGTGCTGTGTAGACGATTCTGTGGATGTCTGCTGGGTGTAGTTCACTGTGGGCGCTGTGTAGACGAGTCTGTGGATGTCTGCTGGGTGTCGTTTACTGGGGCAGCAACACTGTAATTACTGTCGCTGCAGAAGCTGGCAGAACCCTCCCTTCAGCGCCTGGTTTGTTTGGTTCCATTCCCGGCCTGCTGAAACAGACACCCTTTAGCTCGCAGGTGAGAGGCAGATGGATGGACTGACCTTCTCTTGGTCCTGACAGCCTGGTGCATGAAGCTGAAGTGGGCGTACTGAGAACTGTAGTACATCACATTATCAACCTGTGGTGTGGATATTAGAGACCACTCAAGAGCAGTAGTAAACCCCTTAGCCTAAGGCCTTCTCCATGAACTCCCAGGTTGTACTTCATCTGCTGACTTGACAGGAGCTGATTCAAAGATAGGCAAACTGTCCCTTTTCCTTCTGCAAATGAACTCTGTGTGTAAAAGCTGACGCTTCCTCCCACTTGGCAAGGCTCAAATCCTCAATGTCCTCCTTGTTTCTGTACACAGCATACATTCATTCAGCAAACTGCTTTGTTTCTGACTTTAAAAAAAGTTCAGCCGTGTAGCCGTGTAGCCCTACCATGGGCTCAGCAGTGTGGTAGCCTAGCCCTGACCCGGGAAAGGCCACCTATCCACCTGGCCACAACAGGGTTCCTGAGCTGGGTGTTGTCTTAGATCATAGTGGGGTCTGATAAGTATTTGTTGGATGAAAATCCATCACGGCTTTTCAATATATAAAGTATTAGTTAAGCTATAAATTGCTTTTGAATGATCAAAAATTAATCATTTCTAAACAGGACTAGAATGTCTCGAGTCATTTTGGAATTCTTTGGTTTGGCATCTTTAATAATATCCACCCTTTTGAACTGAAATGCTGAGACTGTGTAGTGGTTAAGGCACTGTAACGTCTAATTTCCAGACCACCTATGAGGTAAAGGGAATCTATTTTGCTGATAAGGAAACCCAGTTAGAGCGAAGTGGTTTAACTGTGCCTATGAGGGACTACATTGCAGGAATGGAGACAAGGCCCAGCCCAGGCAGGACATTTTCTGTGGCAACGGGCATTCCAACACCGCTTGAGAGAGGGAGAGGTAGGGTGTGTGTGTGTGTGTGTGTGGCCACTTCACAATTCATCTAAGCCTCCACTCACCACTTGAGCTAATTCTGTTTGGGGCAGAGTAGTTAGTTGATTTTCATTTGTCTAAGATTCTTTTAACATGTGGTGTTGAGTTGATGTTGAGTGCTGTCTTCTCTTCCTTCCTGAAATCCACCACATAAGTATTCTATAAGCTACCTCCATAGTCCCAGTTGCGTATCAGGCACCTTGGGTTTTCTTCTGTCTTCTCATCACTCGCTAATAAGCACTAATAGCCTCACAGAGTGACAGGCTGTCAGCTCTGCACAAAAACCTGAGGATCCCTGAGGATGAGGGACACCGATAACGACTTGGGAAGCCACTAGCAAGGCCATGGATTATCAGAAAATTTGGCTTTGGTGGGGTTTGTGGGTGACAAAATACCTTGACTGTAGCTTGGAAGCTGCGTTAAAATGGGTCAGCTCTGGGAGGCTGCTGTCAAGGAAGCAAAGCCGAACCAAGGAAGAAAATGGCAGCAGGTGTACTGTGCAGGAAACAGATTCAAGAAAAGGCTCGTTCGTGAGGTCAGGAAATAAGATTGAATCTGAGTATATGCAGTGTAGTCAAGGTCACCTTCAGTCTATTACAAAACATCCTCCACCTTCTCATCCAGTCTGTATTGACGTTAATTATCATGTAACAGTAGGTGGTTAGCTAATCTCACTGGGGCCAGGCAGGGTTCTCTGTAGGGAGCAGTTTCAGGTTGAAGTCCTATGGTAGGAGAAAGCTGGCTGGTTGTAGTTTCTGTATGCACTGGTTTTAGCTAAAGGTCACTTGTTGACATTCTTTCTTGTACCTGGAGAGGCTCATGACCCAGGGGAAGGCTTTGCCATTTGTGTGAGCCTGAGGCAGTAAGGTCCTCGACCTGGCCTTGCTCATGTAAATCCCACACATGCACTCAGGACTTCATCAGCTCCCCACAAGGGGGGCTTTTTTCCTCCTCTATTCAACTAAAATTGGAGCATTTTCCCCTCCCTGTAATTCCTCCTGTATACCTTCCCCGTTAGTCCCCCTAAAACTCTTCTTTGTTATTGTTACACATATGTGTATGTGCACACACGTGCACTTGTGCTCATATGCACATGAGGAGTATCCCTAAGTACATAAATACAATCTGCTCAGTCCATTTGAGTGTTGCTTATATGTACATGATTCCAGGTCTGAGCACTTGGTACTGGATAACCAGTTTTCTCCTGCTCTTGGCATTCTTTTTCTTCGTGTTGGTGGTACACCATAAGATTTTTCCCTCCCATGTTCACATGCCTATTGGTCTTGTTCCAATAGGTATGTTATCGAGGGATTGTGGGTGAGGCTTCCCTGTTGTTCCCAGAAGACACAATCTCACAACAGATTTCCTGGTCCTCTGGTTCTTACAATATTTCCGTCCCCTCTTCTGTGATGTCCCTTGAGCCTCGGGTACATGAGCTGTGTTGCAGATGTGTCAATTGGATCTGGAAACCCCAAGATCACTTGTTCTTTACATATTGATCAGTTACAGTTTTCTGCAGTGGTCTTTGTTGCGAAGGGGAATTTCTGTCATGAAGGGTAAAGAGCTACACTTACTGTGGGGTAAGGATATTTAGAGTACAGGTAGGAATTATGCTGGTTTAGTAAAATAGTGGTAGCAGGTCCTGTGACAGCCATGACGTCACTGGTCCCAATGGTTGGCTAGGTCTCTAGTACCAGGCATGATTTCCCTCCTATAAAGCAGGTCTTACATACAATTGGAGAGCTGTTGGTTACAGCCAACGTGTTAGTGCCACTATTGGCTCCTTGGTGGTATCATGCCGTGCTGGTCATCAATAAATGAAATTACCCCACTTGATCTGATCATGCTCCCCCCAAGAGGCGTAGAGCATCTAACAAAAAGACCTCCATATCAGGCATTGTAACCCCCCCCTTTCAAGTAGTTATTTAGGGTCATCCTGGAGACCCCTAAAACAATATAGGCTATTGCTGTTGCCCTTGTTTTCTTCTCAGGGGTCGAAGGTTAAGTCCCTATTGCCAAAGATACCATGCTCTTCAGACATAAGACCTGGAGGACCCAAGATGTATGACTTGAAAGCCCCCTCCCTGTGAGAAATAGCTTTCAGAGCATTAGAAGGTGCCATGCAAACTTCCGAGAGAGGGAAGCAATTAGCTGTCCTACCTGTCTGTGATACCAGTGATGCACGGTGAAGCTAGACTATTGTAAGTGTGTCCAATTTCTTTTTCTTTCTTCTGTTTCTTTTTTTCTGGTTTTGTTGTATTCTAACTCAATACATTTAGAATTCAAGAGGAAAAAAAATAATGGTTGTATTAAATAAGAATTCAATTATGAGCAAAAGCACTTTATATTTGTTACCATAGTTACCAACCACACTTGTGTGTGGTGTTAGAGGAAATGGCCTCCGTCACTCTGAGTAATTTCAGGAAATGCTTTTGAGGGAATGAGCAGAGAAGGTCAACTGGGGTGGGGGGGGAGGGTGAGGACCCTCCCAAGGCAGGACAGTTGCTAACTGAGCACTCTGCCAGTGGGTTTTAGAGTTCTGCCATATAGTATTGTTTATGGATGGGAATTGTCCTTCTGCTGTGATATAATGCCCACTTAACTCCATACTAGAATAATATTCGAACTCCAGAAGTCTACTAGCTTCCGTAGGATGCTGTTGTAGTTTGTGACGTTTTAAGGCTATTTAAGTAGAGCAAGCATTAGCAGTTCCCTGTATTTGTAAGCACTGACTGTATTGCAAAGGACTGAGATTAAGCAGCAAGGATGGAGCCAGCTGATAAAGTCCGCTCTAAGTGGCAGCTGTGTGCCTGAAGCGTGGCGCATCCTTCCCCAGATGTGCGCCTTCCATCGTAGAGCATTTGGACCTTATACGGTGTTTTGACACTGTTTCATAGTAGCTACATTTGAGCCCATGCTGTTTTGTTGTTTGGTTTTGATTTGTTTTGTTGCTGAAAGGTGATTGACACCAGTGGATCTTTGAACATGCACACCGAGGCTACAAAAGAACTTAGAGCTGACTGTGTATTTGGGAGAATCGGGTGAAAAACAGCAGTGATGACTGCAGGGGGAGGCAGGAATGCGCGGGGGAGGGGGGGGAAGGTCATACAGTGACAAGGCAGGGTGAAGTATAAGAATAGAAGATGCTCTAGGACTTTCCCAGACACGAGACTCGAGGTGAACGGTGAAGGTGGGCGTGTCGGGGTTTGTAGGAAGTTAGATGGCTCTTTGACAGTCATTGTCGTTAATCTTGGCCGCTGTCTTTTCCCAACTTAAAGTCCTTGTTCCTTCCAGGAGAACCCTAAAAGTGAGCCATCCTTTCTTCTCTCCCTACAGCAGAGGCTACATTCTAAAAGCCCCAACCTGTCTCTACAGCCCCCTCTTTACTGTTCTGTGACTACAAACCTCTCCTTGTGTTTTGTGCAGGTCTAAGGGACTCTTGCAGGAAGTATATGTTAGCGAGAAGGACTGATAAAGCAGCTTACACCACACGGTTGGAAAGTGTTATTAAAGGGTATTAAGGGCAGCACATGGGGGAGGGAGTGTTATTAAGAAGACTTAATATTGTACTTAGTATTCACCACCACTGTTGGCCATAATAATCCTCACCAATGGGGTCTAGAGCGTGGTGACTTCTGGAGTTTTGGGCTAGAAAGGCCCCCTGTGGGCAGTTTGACTTTTGTGACACTCACATTCTTGAGAGTCCCACCCACAGTGTCCCTGTGGTCAAAGATCTACTGTCAGTTCCGTCCAGTTGGTGTACACAGGGGGTTGGGAGCTTTAGCTACAGGATCAGTAGAGAAGGATCTGTGGGTCAGCTGGCCAGCAAGGCAGGACAGACTGTGGGACCGACCCATCAGTGCAGAACCCAGGGAGCCAATCATCACTCCTTTGCTCTTCCCGGACTCATATCCTAGCCCCTTATCTTTCTTCCCACATGAAAACAAACCAGCGAACGTCCCCATCCACATGTGTTGCTGGCCCTTTTTAAGGAGTTACGTAGCCACAGCGATTTTGGAAAAGAAATCACCTGAGAGAGAGTGATTGCCTAAATGGGCCTAGAGAATAGACTTGGTTTTGAAAAGCACCAGCGCCGCCCACCCTGCCTAAACCCTTGTGGGGCCGTTAGCAATGCCCAGGGCCAGAGCCTGGTTCAGCTAGAGGGCTCCACGTCTGTAGAGGTCTGCCAGGCGTCTGGGTGGGCACTCGCCAGGTCTGTTTGACCCCACTGCACCGTCCTCACTTTGCATTTTCCCTGTGTTCTGGTGATTCTCGATGATTCATTCATGCGTCCATATCTGGCAAAAGGATGGAGATAACTTTTATCACATATTCCTGAAGAGCTAGTCTTCTGGTAATTGAATGATCTCAACAGCTGGTAGCAGCGTAAACACTGTCCACCAGTGACATCTTAAAGATTCTGTCTTCAGTCCGTTATCAGTCCCGCCTCTGCCCCCGGTGCATGTAAAGTTGCTACTGAAAGTTCTGGTACCACGTGGACTCTGCACATGAATTCAGTCCATCTGAGTAATCAGCAGCTGTGCTCAAAATAGCTGGTGTCCTAGTCATCCCTTTCTGGAGAGTTCAGCACTTAACGGTCCTTGGGGATCCTAGCCTAGAGTCAAAACTGCTACCGCAGCTTATTGTACTGGTCCAAAAGCTGAGGTGCGCACTGCCAACTGCTGCCTGCCTACTGGCCTTGACAGTCATGCAGATGGGCTCTTACAGGCTACTGTAACTCCACGTTACACTGTTATGCATGGTTGTAGCCCCCTGGGACTTTTGCAGACATCCACAACTTAGCTTCTTACATGTCCAGAGAAAATACAGGCACACTAAACGGTTCCTGTGAACTATCAGAGAGCCTAGGCTCCTGTGATTTGCAAAGCTGAATCGTTTCAGGCAAGGGACAGTGCTTGGAGTTAGGGTGCTTGCCAAGCATATGGGAAGCCCAGCACTAGACAAAAAGTTGAAATCGCCTTTTGCTATATGTTTGTTCTCATGAAGGTTGATGTAGGAGTGGTACACTTTACACCTTTGATACAGCCCAAGATCCAGCAGCCGTTCAAGCTGGTAGAAAAAGTTGTTCAGAACACGTTTCAGTTCCGAAGGAAGTACTGCCACCGAGGACTCGGGTAAGAATCCCTTGTTTACTTTAGGACTCCTAAAGGGCATGTACGACTGGCTGTTGGTTTAGTCCCTGTGGTGGGCAGCATGCCCACCATGGAGGAAAAGCCCTTTGTTCACCTTAGCTGCCCTGCCATGTACAGGTTTGGTTGGTCTGGTCCTAAGTACAACCTAAAACCCTCAGGTGCACAGCTGCTGCCGACCTCCTGCTAGGCAGGTCCTGACTGCTCGGGGAGGACTCAGTGGGCTGCTGTCCTCTCCCTTCTGGAAGGACACACCCGAGAACTAGAAAGCAGGCATGCCTTCTTAGCAGCTGTGATGTCATTGCGTGGGTCTTCTGCCTCCACTCAGTGGGAGCTATTGTATTCTGTCAGGCTTACTGATCCACACGGCACATGGGCCTTCCAGAAAAGCAAGCCTGAGTCCTGGCCCTGCCCAGCAGCGGCCACACCGATCACTTCCTGTCTGTCAGGGTTTAGGAGGTTTAGTTATGGACTCAACAGTCAACGGTCACCGCTGAAAAGGGTGGGCCTGCACTGCAGTGTTCGTTTTCTGAGACCGACACGGATGCAGTTTGGTTCCGTGCAGGGATGTATGAAGTGTGGGTTAGTGCAGGAAGCAACTTCAGGTGTGTAGAGGCCACCGCATCCTGAAACGGATGCATCTAGTGAAACCCTCTCTCAGGATTGTCCATTATGAGTGTTGATTCTCAGCTTGCCATTTATTGATTATAATTTTAAAGTATAACTCACAGAACTGTACACACTAGTGCTAATTGGACGTGGCGGGAATCCCAAAACAGTCCATCTTACTTTGGAAGTTCCTAGAATTGATTGGCCTACTGAGCCCTGTTTACTTCACTGTACCTTCCTCTACACAGCCAGGGACTGGGTACCAGAGTTCACTTTGGAGAATGACTGTTGCTGTCTGTCAGTCACACCATGCTACAAACTTGTCCCAAGGGTTGAGAACTGTTATTAGACCCTCTTTATCCTGAAACTGAATCCATTGAATCCAAGTCACCTCACCTTAAAGGTTGGAGAGTGTGTATCACCATCCGCCTAGAAGGAGAATTTTCAGCCTTCACAGACCATGGCCTCTGCCAACCCTTTGGATGAGCTCCATGGCCAAGGTCCAGGCACTCTTGCAAGTTTCAGGCATCTGGGTTCACTCCTGAGAAAAAACAGTTGACCTGTTTAATTAAATAAAACTTAAAATGCACACTTTGAGTTTTAATTGAGTTTTAATGATGATTAACTATTTGTTTTCCTAACAGACAAGTCAGCCCTTTGTAAAACCACTCTCCCTTTTGGAGTAAAGGGTTTTTAAGATTTTAAATCTTCATGTTATGGAGACTCAATCAGAAATTTATCAAATAAGATCTGATAAAACTTTACCAAAATAAGGGAAATCAAATTTTCATTTCTTTTTGGCTTGGGAAGATAGCCTTCCTTTGAGGACACTCGTTGCAAGTCTTAGCTTAGACCTGCCTTCAGGGGCTCGGACCTGGTGACCCTGAGCACCCAAGAGCCTCAGGCGTCTATGTGTGTGTCAGTTCGAAGTTTATACAAAGATACGTCTTGACTGATGTAATTGAAGTAAACATTCCACCCCATACTTTCCTTTCAGAATGTTATTCCCCGAAGCTCAACGCCTAGAAAACACTGGAAAGCTGCTACAGTTGGCAGACATCGACCCAACCCTCCGGCCCATCCACCTCTCGCTCATGCATTTTAAGAGCCTGTGTGATGTATACAGAAAAATGTGTGATGAAGACCCACAACTCTTTACTTACAACTTCAGAGAAGAGCTGAAGCAAAAGAAGAGAAAAGGCCAGGAGAAAGGCGATGACGCAGAGGACGGAGAGTCCTAACTGCTGCTGTCAGGGCTGCGAATCCACAGTGCATCCTCCGCGGATGGCCTCTGGCCCAACACCAGTGACCAGGTGACTTATGTGCCATTGCTACTTATGAAAATAAATATCAAGTAGATACAGTACAAGCTTTCCTTTAATATATAGATACGACATGTTTAGTATAAACAGCATTTATTACAACCTTCAAAAATGAATTGTCTGCACATTGTGTCCCTAAACCACATAAAAATAACTTAGATGTGCTTTAAATAAAGCAAAAAGTTAACAGCTCAAAGAAAATGCCCAGAGGATTGAAGGAGGGAGCCTTTTAAACGCTATTAATCACAACTTTCCCAACCTCGCTTTTCCCACATAACTTAAAGTAATTAGAATTCGATTTTATTACAAGACTAAATCATTACATTTCTGCTCAAAACTATGTAATTTACAGGTCCTAACCAGCTTAAATCTCTAGTTTTCTGATCCACAATAAATTAAAATAACTTAAATCTTTACAAGTTTTGTGAAAGAATATAAACTGCACAAAACCCAGACACGGATGGTTTTCCTGCAGGTTGTCCCACCAGTTTAAAATCAAATGGGCGTGTCGTGCGTCCCCCGTACCACTCCTGCTATGACTTGCCGTGGCTCTGGGCTCCGTAAAAACACTCCTCATTAACGACCGAAGTTAAGCTCTGTACACTGAATTCCCGCTCCAGAACCAAATTGAGATCAATGCTGGCAGTCTCGGGGTGGCTGTCAAGGGACTGGTGACGAGTCTGCGCCTTGAGCAAGGTTTCTCTGCCCCTCTTGGTGCTGTTCGCTTTGCGTTTAATGGGGCAAAAGTGACCCCTGACCAGCCTGGGCTGCACGCCTGGCCCTGTGGTAGGCTGCTCCCCAGCGGGGTGCGTGTCAGACCCCTCAGAGATCCTTAGCCTCTGGAACTGAAGCTCGATGTCCTTAGTCGGGCTGCCCTGTTTCAGGGGGAGGTGGAGGTCCTCGTCTTCATCACTCAGAATGTCGCTTTCTTTGATGAGACCATCTGGAAACTCTGCCAGGCCCTCCTGAGGCTCTTTCTCCGGCACGGTGGCCTTACAGTCTTGCCTGTTCTCAGCCAGCGGGCAGCCGCTGCTCTGGGTGCCACTGCTCAGGCTACACTCATCCGAGTCCAGTGAGTTGCCCTTGCTGGGCTCGCCGGGCCACTCGCTGCTGGAGGATGTCCTGAGGACCTTCAAAGACCTCGACGAGGCTACGAAGAAAAGAACATGTCTCCATATGACATAGAAACGGTCTACAGTTAGAGGTAAGGCCTCGGAGCTGGGGCACTTCGTCCCAAGGTTTTATTATGTGAGTTCAGTGACCTATCTTGGCATTTAGGTGGCAAGACCAGGTAGGTATATCAAACAGTGAGTTTACTGGTTGATGTCTTTAGGGGTCTTGTTGCTGGGTCTCTTAAACGTGTGCTCATCCTGCCTCCTCCTGAGTGCTGTGATCACAGTGTGCAACACCACACCTAGCCTTCTGCATGCCAGAGTCTGCCGAAGGCTGGGCAAGCATTGTGCCCACTGAGCTGCACCCTCACACATACCTGAAATTCTTATAAAGATTCCCAAGACGTCAGCACATAAAGGACCAACATCTACCATAAGGGCTAGAATTACTATTTTGCCAACGAGTAAATGTAATGGCTAATCACTAAAAAAAAATTAGGTTACATGGTTTTACTGCAGTACCTTGTACTCTGAAAATATACCATGTCTCTATGCATAGCCTCCCTGTTTATTTCCCTAGATGCCCCCATTAGAAGCTGAAAAACGTTCTTATCTCTCGAGCATTGAACATCGTCTCTGCTGCAATTTATAACCAACTTTGGGAGAATTAGCACTGTACCCATTTGTGTGTGTGTGTGTGTGTGTGTGTGTGTGTGTGTGTGTGTGTGTGTGTAAGACTGATTCTGTTCTCTCTTCGTCTGAATGTCCCTGTAATCGTCTAGCGTCATATTAGTGTTGATGACAAAGCAGGGAAGGGGGAGGGGGGAAATGTGTGTTCTAGAAGATTACAAACAAGATCTCAGGGATGAAGGTCATGGTAGAAGTGCCAGCTTAGCACTGAGAAAAAGATCCTGGGTTCACTCCTTAGCCCCACCACGGGGGGGGGGGGGGGGGGAATACATCTTAAAAGAAGAAACAAAACATTAAATCTGGGAAGCAGGCAGAAAGATGAACAGCACATTCCAGGCTGACGACCTGCTGGCGTGAGTGCGTTCAGTCCTGTGATCCGCATCAGGGACCGGCCTTCCGGAGGCCTGGCTAAGCTAAAGCCCCAGGCGAAGAAGCAAGTAAGATGGTAAGTGCCATTGCACCATGCCAGCCGATAGGACAGGACAGGGGATGGGGGATTGGAGGGAGGTGTAGTTCACGAAAAGATGATGTGGGGGAGCGGTCTCAGGGCTGTATTACAGGCCCATGGTGTTGTCTGCATTGATAGTCTCACCTAATTTGGCTGAAACGGGAACTCGGTTCTTGAGCGGAACCAGACGATCCTTGCATGTCTTCTCCGGTGGTAACTCACACTTTATATGACGCCTGAAGTTCTCTCTCAGGATGGAACGAATCACTTTAACAATACTAGTTTTGCTCTCACTGTCACTGGGGAAAGAGAAGCAAGACAATATGCATTATGCTCTGTCCATTCTGCGGCATTGTGGGCCTTCCTGGGACTCAACCTTGGCTAGCTCGGCCTCGTGCCTCAGAAGCTAGCAAGGTCCCCCACCAATGTGTGCCTGGCTTCTCTGACTTAAAGGACTGAGAATTGATCATTCTGTCTGATCAATACATTTTACTGGAGCCACGGTTGCCCCCTTGTAAGTAGAAGTTGTACCCTCATACCAAATTTCAGGCAGGTACTGAAAATACCACACACGTTAAAGATTTACTTGCGTGTGTGTGTGTGTGTGTGTGTGTGTGTGTGTGTGTGTGTGTGTGTGTGTGTGTGTGTGTGTGTGCGCGCGCGCGTCTATTATGTGTATCCCACATGTGTTAGGTAGGGGTGATGTTGGGCACTGAAGAGACCAGAAGTTGTCAGATCCCATGAGCTAGAGTTACAGGTGGTTGTAAGCCACCCAGCATGGGTGCTGGGAACCAATCCCAGGCCCTGTGGAGGAACAGCAAGCCCGTATGACTGCTGAGCCATCTCTCCAGCCCCTGCACTCTCCTTAAAGGAGACACAGTTAGTTAAGTCATATCCGTTTGTCAAGGGAAGTACCTGCAACACAGCTGAAAGATGGTTTCCGGCCGCCCTTCAATTTCTGACTTTGTATGAATCAGCTCCCATATGGAATTACTTTCAGTCCCTGGGCAAAGGAAATGGAAACAAGGGTCTACGACTGTGCCAGGGTGCTGTGGTTAAGAACACCTGAGGTACTCACAATTCAAAACACTGCCAGTTCTGTGTGTGCATTGTCTCCAAAGCCCGCTCGGAGACATTAACAAACAGCTACAAAAACTGAGGTGGAATTCTCCGCCCGTCTTTGGTAGTCGGTAGTTTTGGGTTTTGGCTTTGCTTTTGCTGTGTTTGTAGCAGGATCTCACTCTGAAGCCCATGCTATCCTTGAACTTGTGGCAAGCTCTTGCCTCAGCTACCAAGCTCCAGTTCTTTCCCTGACTTAAGATTTTAGCCCCGTTCTTGAAACAAACAGGAGTATTTATTTAGGGACTTCAGGTGACAGGGCCCCTCCCTCCCATGCAGTGTTCTTAGACAAAAGTCACCACATAAGCCTTTGGCCTTCTATCACCAAAGGCTGTTTGTTACCAGTTACTGGAGAATTATTCCAGAAGGTCCTTAGGACACTGTTCAGGATCACAGGAGTGTTTTGTTATTTTTTTGTCCCCCCCCCTTTTATTTGCACTGCCCTTAATATTAAGGAATATTCTAGTATGTTTAACTTTATAAAATTTGATTTTGTGGTTCTTTGTTGAATAGATTTTAGGGAATGAGATCACATGGTAAAAAGGAAAATGTTGACAGTCGTTGACTCTAAAAGTGAAGGAACAATGCCCAAGCATATGAGGAAGGTGGCCAAACAATGGCACGTTTCCTTCCAACAGAGTAAAATGTCACAGCAACCCTGTCCTCATGTTATTTTTCTAGAAAGTAAACTACATGAAAAATTATCCCCGGGTACTGTGGTTTAGGAATGTCTCCAAAGACCCGTGCACTTTCAGACTTGGTGAGCCTGTGGCCTTACTGGCGGGGAATAAGGGGTAAAAACTCTAAAGGTAGGACCTAGGGAGAGGGTGTGCAAATCCCTCACCTTCCGTCTCTCTGCCCCTTGACCTCTAAGTGAACAGATGCCTGCCGTCACAGTACTATGGACTGAAAGCCATAACCACGTCCTGCTTTTTCATGCCACGTGCATGGAAAACACAGGAAAATGTTTGTTGCATTCCCCAAAGCACCTACCTGCTGTGTTTCCCAGTCTAACTTGAAGTGCAGATATGGGGATGAGCCATCGGAACTTAAAAGGGTCCAAGTCAGCAGAGTTGTGCGCAGGTCGGGAATTTGAAGGCTGCAGTGTGAGAGGCCACCAGAAAGGGTTAAAGTCGCGTGTACCGTGAACAGAGCTATCTAGATCTGTGTGCAGGACTCTGTGGGTGTCTAAGAAACCATGTGAACCCCCAGTTCTCAGTGACCTCTACGGCCTGGGCCAGAGTGATACTGCTTGTCTCTACTCAGAGACGGCAGCCATGCCTTCCTGCAGTCTCCCATTCTTGCAGGGTTACAGTGTCTGTGTGTGGCCAATCTTTGAGTAGTGTGGAGTTTTCTCTTTGGGTCCACATAGGTGTTTGTTGTAATCATCTCTTAAACAGATGGACAGCTGTGCCACTTCTGAGCGTCTGTGCAGAAAATTCCATACCACAGAAATGTTTGCACCCCATGCTTAGGCTGCTCTGTTTGCCACTATAGCAGAGAATTGGAAGCAAACTATTGTCTATCAAAAGATGAATGGGTAATGAAAATTGGTGTATGTGTGCATACAACTCTCAAGAAAATAGATCAAAGTTAAAAGAGGATATGAAGCTAATTGTTTTCCTAGTTCACATTTTCTCATGAATATTTGGGTTTTGGTGGTGGATATGTGCATAAAATATACTCAGCACTGTGTGAAGTTTACCACAAAGCTCCGCAACTTCCTAATTCCTGTTCTGACCGTTAGAATAGACATAGTTGTGTAGGCTTTGGGTGTGGTAAATCAGACAGCTGGGTTAAGTACTGTGACAACGCGGCCGTGATTCTAAGCCAGCTTTTCAGTACGACGCAGGCACGAGCCATGGAAAGGCAGCTTTAATTAAAAGGTATTTTCTCTTACCGGTTTCTTTTTCAGTTTGCAGTTTTCTTTATAAACCAGTATGACAGCTCTCTTAAAAACTAAAAAGAGAAAGAACGGTCTTGTTAGTTTCTGCAAACTCTTCTAAGGTTAAGCTGGGATGGGCACTGCATGGGAACGACACCCTTCAAAGCCAGGACTGAAATCCCGCTACGGTAACACCTGCTCTGCCTTGCTGACTTGACCTGTGCTTAGAAAAGCTGGGCCTGCATTTGATTCTCCATCGCTTAATGGACAGCTGAGGCCATGGCACCAAGGTCTCAGTGAGAACACACTCTAACTGGCTCTCCCAGTGGTGGGTGAGAAGGGAGAGGGTCTGAAACGTAGCACTGTTCAGACAGCAGGTTTCCAGACGGCCTCCTCCGATGCTGCCCTAGCGGGCCTGTGAGGTAGCAGCCACTGCAGCATCGTCCCTACTCCCCGACACCAGGAGTCAGCAAGAGTGGTAATGGTAGTCAAGCTTTTTGTGACTGCCGATGCTTCTGAACCGGAGTACCAACCAAATACTGTGAGCTCGATGTCCTTCCTGGCTTTTCCTAGAGAGAGGAACGGGTTCAGCCAGGACACTGTGGAGTGCGTCAGGAGTTCCCCCATGGACAGCTCTGTCACCTGCATTGTAAAGACAAGAAACAAAGATGAGGTAATCTCAGGCGAGGGCTCTTCATGTGACACAGAAGTGCTTCCATGTGGTCGTGCTGAAGAGCCCACAGGAACTGTTCTGTCCCTAGGAACTCACCCCTTTAGTAACGGACGTCCTGCCCGCCGGGCCAGCGCCTTACACTGAGCTACCGCCCTGGCCCTCCCTGTTTTTGTGGTTACAGACCAGGTCTTCCTAGATTGCCCAGGCTGGCCTTGAACCCCTATCCTGTAACCCAGACAGGCTTTACTTGTGCCTAGGCTGTTAAGTAGGATGTGGGGGTGTTCATCTTTAAGGTGCTTCCTTGAGCTTCCTGTTTCTAGGTTTTTCAAGACCAGGGTTTCTTTTCTGTAGACCAGGCCGGCCTCTGCCTCCCGAGTGCTGGGATTAAAGGTGTGGGCCACCACCGCCCTGCTTAGCTTCAGTGCACACTTAAGATAGGTGACAGTTCTGCCACCGTGGACATGGTTGTCTACAGCAGTGTTTCTCAATCTGTGGGTCACAACCCCCTTTGGCTGACCCTTTTGCAGGGGCCACATATCAGGTATTTGCATTACAATTCCTAAAAGTAACAAAATTAGTTATGAAGTAGGAACAACATAATTTGATGGTTGGGGGTCACCACAACATGAGGCACTGCCTTAAAGGGTCACAGCATCAGGACGGGTGTGAACCACTGAATTAATTCTAAGGGGTCTGTGTTAGTGTTAACTACAGGTCTCTAACCTACATCGGCTGCTAAAAATCAAATACTAACATTTGAAATTGACCTCAATAAATCAAGAAGTTCTGACCCTTTTCAATTCCTGCCACTTCCTACTTACACTGTTCCTTATGCCTTATATGTGCTTTCAAAGCTCAATGTTCTAAGCTTAGCAATCAGACAAAAATTAAGAGTGCATAAGATGTCAGCAATCACTGGGACTGTCTGAGTAAGCCGATAATCGGTTGTATCTAATCTGATGCTGAAGCAGAAAGGTAGCCAGGAGGGAACACAAGCCCTGTATTTACCCACATGTCGGCCCCCTCCTTCATCCTCCCAACACAGTCTTCCCTGCCTTCTGGTTTCTGGAACTAGACTTCACCCCATCAGAAAAAGAGGAGGAGGCTCCAGCTCAGTGGTGCCTCTCTTGTCTGTACTAAACTGTTCTAGACAGTATAATTATTTCACATATTAATAGCAAAAAAATGGCCGTGCTGCCGCCCCCAGGAAAGGCTAACCGAGTAGCGGCTCTGGAGGTACCCTAAGCTCATCCTGCCAAGCCCCCACAGACCTCCTTCTCTGTGCCACTCTGCTCCGCCACGAGCTGGTCGAACACTGTGCCGTAGTCCTCATAGATCTTCTGCATCTCGTTGATGTGGCTGGCTACTTTTTCCATGGCCTTTAGTGCTTCTGAAAAGGAGGAAGGTGTACTTACTCACCCTGCATCCCGCCAGATGCCGGTGGGTGTGGGGGTCCAGCTCTCCCCTCACGGGATGATTGAGGGAACGGCTCACAACAGCCCCCTCAATCCAGGAGTCAGAAGCGAGGGCAGTCAGATCACCATCTACCTCAGATTCTCTCAGAAATGAGCAGACTCTGAAAAGCACCAGTAATAAAGCTAGCCCAGGTCAGCCACACATGCTAACAGTGCCTTGTGTGTTCCCAAGGACACTGTGGCTGTAACCAACACATTTATTACAGCATATAAAACAGGTGCCCAGCACTGCCCAGCTTGGGGGCTGGGCCTGCTTTGGAAAGCAGTGTCTCCTCTATAACTACCTGGCCGATAGGAGTCCAGCACAGTTGTTCATTTACAACGGTCGAGTGCCCTACTCAATCACACAGGTTCCGAGCTTGGCTGCCCAGTTAAAAGTCCTACAGATGTCTGTAAAGTACAAACACCTGGCTGCAAGTGTAGTTGGCGGCATTTACGCTTAATACTTGTATAACTTGGGCAAGGGCATATGAGGGACTTGCCATCTATACGTTGTTCTCAGATTCAGTAGAGCTCTGAGATCTCCACAAGGTGGCGCCCCATCCAGCGAGCAGGAGCTCTCACAATGTTCACTGGCCAAGTGGCCACTAGACATATATGTTACATTATTTTAAAACTTTAAGTCAATCCCTCTGGCCAATCAGTAAGAACGATGTCACCATGAGAGAGCCCATAAGCCAGGCATAATGACTGATGCACTGATGCACACCTTTAGTCCCAGTGCTCAGGTGGCGGATCCCTGCGATTTTTTTTTTTTTTTAATTTGTTTTTCAGCCTAATCTACACACTGAGATCCTGCCTCTAATTGGTCAGTTTTTAAAACCCCCAAAGTACACTGACCTGAAGGATGGCTATATTGCGCTGTTTCGTGTATCTGTCACTAAGATTAGCAGTCGCAGAGCTGGGGGTTCACGGGGAAGAGCCGTACGCTTGGCCGGCTGCTGAATTCAAGCAGCCCCCTTCCAGCCTTACCTGTGAGGTGATAGTGTTCCTCACTCTCATGGTCTGTCAGGGACACAAGCTCCTTGAGGAGCAGGGGGTACTTGAGCACTCTCTGAACGGGCTTAATGAGGTAAGACTCCAGCGTGGAGGAATGCTGCTTGGTGGGATTCCGGGCGTCCAGGAAAGCCTTGAAGGCCTTGTCGGTTTTAGCTGCAAGCAATGGGTAAAAGGATCTTAGGAGCGCACGCCGGCACGAGTTAAACTGATTTATGTTCTCTTCCAGCCTACTCGCACGTCATCCCCTCAGTCCTACTGGCGTGCGCTAAAACCCCTGCGCTAATAAACACCCAGGGGCCCCACAGCCCCAGCAGGTCTGTCACACCTCCCGCAAGGCCTGCAAGGCTTCCTGGGATGGTAGAGGATGCAGTCCTCGCTCTGGAGGGCAACGTAGAGTCCCAATGCAGCTGTGCATACCCATCCACAGGCTGTCCCGGGTGGCCTAAAGATGAGCTTCAAACGATTCATTCACTGCAAAGAGCCAGAGAAAAGCACCCCCTTTCCTGTCCTAGCCCTGGCTGTCCCACTACACTCTTGATCTCGAAAAGTGGCGTCACGCTACCTCTGAAGCCACGCTACCCTCGCCCCACAGCTCCAAGGAGACTAGACTTTTAACAGCAGCATTGTAGTTCCTTCCACCAAGTATGGCGTATGGCATGGGGGACCCCTTAGCTAGGACTGCCTCTATCCATCAGTGTCAGAACGGGCACACACAGAAACACAGGTGCGGATGGACGACGGGGTAGTGCGCATGCCAGCCATCACTCTGGCTTCTCCTGGATGCAGTCGACAGGCAGGCCGTTTCAGAGCCAACCAGCTGGAAGGAATGCCCTACTTAAAGTAGGTTCCATCGCAAGGGTAAAATCTGCAGCCCTTGATCACAAGACCTCGCAGGTGGTGAGATGACCTCTCACCTTTATGGCAAAGGACAAGTTGGACTCAGTGCTTTTTGTCTTACTATGGCCTCACACCCTCTGTGACAGTAGGAGAGGAGGCAGCCTCTGGGAGAAACAACCAAACAACCGTAGTTATGCGCCTGGTTATCCACCCACTAAAAAGGCAGTTGTGCACTCAGTCCTTGGTTGAACGTGACCACAGAAGATGGATTTGGGCTACTTAGCCAGCTCACCGTCATTTGAAGCACTCCAAGGTGCGTTTTTTTTTTTTTTTGTTTTTTTTTTTTTAAAAGCTTGGAGTCTCTAGAATATTGTGAAGTCCTACTTTAAGTCAAATAGGTTTAAACCCAAGATTGTAGGAGAGTGGGCGGCCTCCAGGAGGCAGTTTTTCTGAGTTCCACAGGAAGCAACCATAGTTATATGCACTTCCTTGGAGTTTGATGGTGGAGGTTTTACTTTGTAGCTCCAAGTGCCCACGAACATTACCAGAAGAGTGGTAAAAACAGGGCATGCATTCTCTCCACTCACCCAAGCCTTGTGCCTGTAATGTTTGTACAGATAAACAGCAAAGTGACGCATGGCAAAGTTCGGAGCCCACCTGTTAACTGCTACCATCACTGCAAATAATCTGAAAAGTTTCGCCTTTTATCATTTTCAAGGTCGGGAGAGGAGGACAGCCCATTAAAGTCACACTTAACTCTCTACTTGCTGGATGCAGGCCTACCCCTTATTAACAGTTTTACAAAGACCTATAAAGGCTGTGAACAACTCACCTCGCTCTAGAACCTTCTGCACTTTTATGTGGTTGGCACAGAATCCACTGTACAGCTTAAAGTGGTCCGCATAATAGAGGAATGAGCCTCCAAGGGAAAAGAGCAATTTCTAGAAGGGATGAGAGAAAGTCAAATCAAACATTTCTTCTTCCATGTGCTCTGGCTGCAGCGGGTAATCTGCCTCTGACAACTCTGTGCTGTGTGTTTCGGTCTGAGGATGGAGCCCTAGCACACCTCGAGGTGGATGGGAAAGGGTCTAGCACAGGAGCTCCCTGGCATCAGATTACCTGTATCACATAGATGGGATTGCAGTGATCTAAGGGGGGGGGGGCTCTCAGAGCCACCTGCTCCATTACCTGGGAAGAACTGTGCCTACTGCATGCTTCTGAAACCCCTTTCTACTGCCTCCTACCCTCTCACCCCTATTAGCCATGGTCCTTACAATTAATGCTTCCCAAAGGACGACTTCCCTGATGGCCATCCAAAACCCACATTTTCCAGCCCAGTTTCCCAGGAACAATAAGAGGAATCCAATACAGGGAAGCTGGTCTTGGCTCAAAAGAAGTTGCTACAGGGACTGGAGAGATGATGGCTCGGAGGTTAAGAGAGGTCCCAAGTTAATTCCCAGCAACCACATGGTGGCTCACAACCACCTGTGATGAGATCTGGCGCCCTCTTCTGGTGTGCAAGTATACATGCAGGCAAATGCATAATAATGAATCTTTTTTTTTTTTTTAAGTTGCTGCAACATCTTTCTTGAAAGTATGTGAAGAACAGATGTGGTCAGCAGTCGGGTGATCCAGACCGGTAACCGCTGAAGGCAGTCACTCCAAAAGAAAGCCACAAAGCCACCTTCAGAGAAAGCAGGGTAATGAACACACTAGATTTACCTACACAGGGGAGGACTTTACACCCTAGCCACTTGTGTTTGCTCTAAACCCAACTCCAGAACACTCACTCGGAACTGGGAGGGGGTTTCCAGGACACTGAAGTCCGAGGCAGCGGAGATCCCGTCCTCCAGCGTCTCCAGGAACACCTTCTGAAACTCCAGCATCTCCGGCAAGCTCCCGAATAATGACTCCATCTACACGGAGGGAGTGGTGGGCCCAGGTCAAGCTAGACTCCCCCTGGCCTCCACCACAGAGGTGTGCCCGAGAAGCAGGCATCGCAGGGCCATAATCCATGCCGAGAGAGACAGCTCCGGCTCCCCGCCGCAATAGTACAGTTCCAAGATAATGTTTTCAGTGGCTTGGGATTCAGTTCATGGGAAACATGAGAGAGGAGCTAATTCTTGTGACTTAATATTAACAATTCACATATTAGAATTGTTTGGCTGTCTCTCCTGCCAAACAAACAAGAAACCCAAACCACCCTTCTGCCTTTATAAATGTGCCGCTGTGCTTTCTAGAACAGAGGCCACACGCACGACTTTCTGAAGACCCTTCCGCTTCAGTCTTCCCTGGGACCCTGTAGCTGTGCTCTAGAACACGTGTGTCCAGCCTGCAATCCGTGGGCTACATGAAGCCATGGGCAGCAATGGATACAGCCCAGCCCAAACTCGCCAAATTATTTCAAACATGATGTCCTTTGCACCAGGCATGGTGGCACACAACTTTAATCCTAGCACTAGGGAGGCAGAGGCTGGCAGAGCTCTGTGAGTTCAAAGCCAGCCTGATCTCCGTAGTGAGTTCCAGGTCAGCCAGCATACACAGACAAACTGTCTCTTAAAAAAATAATTTTTTTTTGCAAGTTTTTGTTCTGTTTAACTAATTCTTTGGTATGAATTTTGTAGGTAAAAGCACCGCTTTGTAATGTTAAAGGAACACACGTGGTCTAGGACCCCTGCTAAAAGGCTAGAAAACAGGACTGGCATGTTAGTGCCCAATAAAAGAATAGGCTAGGTACCTACCTCGTCTTGGGTAAGAAAGGTCTCGTTCTGGAGTGGCTCCAAGTATGATTCAAAGAGGCAGCTCAGATCCTGAAAACCAAGAGAAGAGTCTCTTTAACATAAATCTCCATAGTAACCAGTTGATTCCAGTAGCCTAGGCAGCAACCCCAGAAACTCCGCTCAGGAACAGTGACAAACGTTTGTCTTGTTGAAATTCCTCCCCTTCAAAGTAGTTCCCATTGCCCACCTAATACAAAAGTGGACGCCACCATACTGCCACCTGCTGGCTATTTTCCATGCTTACTATAAACTGCCAGCACCCGCTGAGTAACCTCTTACTGACAGAACAGGTGCTGGCTGTCTTTCCTGCCACAGAAGCCATCATTTCTCCATGGGGGAGCAGGGAGGGGCAGCTGGGTACTGCTGCAAAAACTGTTGGACACCAGTGACCTGGCTTCCTCTTCTGTGTCAGAGAGCATGGTGACAGTTCTGGGTGGAGTTGTGGGGGACAAGACCGAGGCAGCTCTTCAACTTCGGGCTGCAGCCGGTGGAATTTCCAGCTCACGTGTTCAAGTGCGAGAACACCGTCACCGAGTGGCAGAGACGTTTCCCATCTAAGCCGCTCTTGAGTCTCTACTGGACCAGTCTCTCGGAGAACACAAGAGTGGGTACTCACACAACCCACTAAAGTTTAGATTTAAGGACTTGAAGCCAGGAGCAGTCTAGAACGTAGTGCCAGAAAAGACTTCTTTCGGGGTGGGGTGGGGTCTCATTTCTTCTGAAGAACTGGGAGTCGTGCATCCGGCACCGGTTGACTACCGAGTCGATGGAACGGACTCCCTGGCCTTGCACGGGACAAGTCTTAGAAGCCAGAGCTGTGGCACTGCTGTCCCTTCACAATGAAAAGTCTCCCTCCCCTCCCTACCCCCTCCACAGCAACCTGGGATGTGAGAAGGGCAGTTAGCAGTGCATTACTGGGGCAGATCTCAGGGACACACCATGTGGAAGTCATCTGTGAGCTACTAGGCCAGGTTTCGGGGACACACAGAGGTGGAAAATCTTCAGGTGCATGCAAAGACTTGGAGTTAGACTCAAGCAAGAACACTCGATAGTAAGTGTCACACACACACAGAGAGAGAGAGAGAGAGGGAGAGAAGGAGAGAGAGAGAGAGAGATGAAGGACTAGTAGGGAATGCATGTGAATTACAGGCTCACAAGAAGTGCTGGTTGTGTCAGACTGTAATCACTCCTGTCCAGGCCAGTGCCACACCTTCCGGGCACTTACTGCACAGCAAGAGCTGGCCACGCTGAGCTGGGGGTGACAAAGAGCCTCCATGCCTGGAGCCCTATGGAAACAAATGGTGGGGTTCTGGCAGGGAAGGGAGAGTTGGTCCCTCCTTGCCTACCTGCTCACACATCTGTCCACAGCGAACAAGCAGCATTGAAAATGACCCTCCTGGCGTAAGGCAGTGCGCAAGGGAGATGGCAAACAGCCATGACAGAGGAGAATGAGTTCTATTTTCTGCCCTGGGCCCAGCAGCTCCTGGGATGCCACGCATGGTGTCCAGTGGCTTTTGAGCATCAGAGGCAATTCCCCGCTCCCAGAGCTCCTTGGGTGAAGGTTGTGGCTATGCTGGGTCACTTAGGAACCTCTGCGCTCTCAGACAGTCACTCTAGCTCTCTTCCACTGGATATGGGGCAAGACCTGATGGAAAGCACACTTCAAAGGCCTCTCTAGGTTTTCTTCTTCCCCCGCAGACTAATACACAATTGTGAAGGGGACTTTGAGTCCTGGGTCAACAGCAGAGGCATTCTGAGAGGAGGACTCAGCTTTGTTGTTGTTTTGTTTTGTTTTTAAGTCTGCTGTAGGCCAGCCTGGCCTCGAACTCGCCACAAAGCTGAGGATACCCTTAGCTCTGATCTTCCTTTCCCTGCTTCCAGAGTGTTGACATTACAGGCATGCACCATCATAGCCAGTTCTGCAGTATCAAACCCAGGGTCTCGAGTATGCTAGGCAAGTACTTGTGCCAACTAAGACGGTCCCAGCTCCTCAGGTCAGTTGCGTAGAGAAAGGGTGATAGCCATGTGTGTGTGCTATCCTGGAGTTCATAGTAACAAGCACAGGGCCCAACAAGGAAGTTGGAGAGGACCTTCCAAGGGCCACGAAGCACAACAAGTCAGACCAGGCCCGGATTCCCAGCCACTGCCCTGTGCCATCCCCTTCTAGAAACCGACAAATCAAGCAAGCTTAAAATAGACCCAGGACATGAGCAAATGCTTAAAGCAAAGAACCCCATCTTTCTAGCCTCTTGTGTTACTAAAGCACTGAGGGCTAGCTGATCAGATAAATGAATTCAGTGGGCACACAAGACTGTGGTAGCTAGGCCTTTGTCACGGTATGAGAATGCCTCATGTGAGGGCTGAAATACCTGTGCATGGGCCTCCCTTCTGCAGAGGGGCCTCCATGGCTAGAGCTGACCACCTGGACTCTGTGGACCTACATATATTCAGGGCCCCAGGGTACAGTATTTTCCCCAGATCCTCGTAACCTAAAGTGATCTCTATCCTTCTGCTAAAGGAGTGTAGACTCCATCCGCAGAGATTGCAAATAATGAACTACAACATCTGTTTCCATAGTGAAAGCTACCTTGGCAACAGAGACCAGCCAAGAACCTTTCTTTCTTTCGTTCTTTCTTTCTTTCTTTTGGAGTCTTATCAATTCTTTCACCCTCTCAACCTGCCCGTCCTTCCCTGCAGTAATTCCCCTCATGGAGCAGCTCCTGAGTGACACGTCCTGAGCAGAGGTGATCTGCAGCCTCTGCCAGCATGACCTCTCACCATCAAAAAGACAGGAATGCCCAGCACCTCCCGTTACCTTCACATAAGACTTCTCCGTGTCTACAAGCTCCTGGATGACTTTTCGGAGGCGGTCTGCGTCTGAGAGGTGGCGAGCCAGAGGCCTGGAAGGTGGGTCCTCTCTCTCCGTTGGGGCATCCATGCTGCTGGCGTGGGTGCTGTTCAAGCCCCTGCAGAGCTCAGTGATCTGTTCAGCACTCTGAGAGATGGCAAGAAAGGGAAAGGCGTGCTCAGACTGCCCTCACTATAACCCGAGTCCTGTAAGGAAGATGACATCTATAATGCCTCTCTTGGTACCCGATGCCCCCACTATCTCAGGAGCTGCGGATGTTTTAAGCACTAAAATCAAAGAGTCGGGAATGAAGCTAACTTATCTACTAGCGTTGAGGTTGCTCTAAAAATGCAGTCATGGAGCTTTCTCAACAGAACACACAGAAGGCAGACTCACTGAATCCATCCTGTCCTCAGCAGTTGGCCCAACAACAGGCTTTCCAACTCCCAATGTTCTGGGAGACTCAGACATGGCGAGGTACCATGGCAATTTTAGGACGGCTTGGCCCCAGTCTGCCTCAAGTTCTGCCCTCAAATCTAACCATTCAGCCTGAGCCCAGCAGCAGTTATAAATGAAAACGCTCAAGCTGGCCATGCATATACTAGGAAGGAATAGAAGGTGGCACACGAATTGCATGCCGCAGACACATTAGCTGTTCTGGCCCACCATCCCTTTATGTTCTCCTTCCTCTGCCCGCCCCCCACCCCAACAGTGTCTTCATTTAATGGAAATCAGAATCGAGGCAAAACCCCAACAACCATCCCCTGCCTGGCTTTTCTATCCAGTGCAATGATCCTGTTTAGTCTCCAAAGAAGTGGAGCCTAGCTCCTGCCCAAGTAAAGACGACTTGCCAACGTTAGAAACATCAAAGTGCAGACTGGAGGGGTGGAGGGAACAGTCTGGAAACCAACGAGAGTGTGAGTGGACACTCAGATGGAAAAATCACCTGGGAATAGAAAATCAAGGAGCAGCAGCTAAGAGGCAAATTATAATGTGGTCCTAAGGGGTACATGAGGCAGGGAAGAACCCAGAATGTACTAGTGATGTAATGGGAAAATGGAGGCAGTAACACTCAGAGCCTAACTCCAGGTGAGACTCGGACATGGTGGACCCGCCGCCGCCTTCATTTTTACCCAGATCCCCGTTTACAATAAGCTGAAGGAGAGGTTGTGTTTACCACCGGACATACAGACTTCAGGAGAGTTTACTATAAAACAGTTCAAGCAGAAAACCAATTTTCCTTCAACATACATATTTCTACATTTTTAGTTTTCCATTTGAACACAGATATTTCCGGTAATGCCTATCGGGAGATGTATATAAAATTCAGTAAGGAAACAGATGTGGAGGGCCTGGAGCATAACTCAGTCGAAGCAGTGCTCTCCTAAGTTGTTCAAATTCCTGGGTTTGGTCCCAAGCTCTATGAAAGCCTATTTGGACGTGGTAGTGTGTGGGCATCTGTAACCGCAGCACTCAGGAGGCAGAGGCAGGAAGGTCAGAAACTAAAAGTTATCTTCAACTACAAAGCAAGTTGAGGGCTACGTCAGACTTGCCCACCACACACACACACACACACACACACACACACACACACACACATTTGCAGGCTTCAGAATCCAGCTTGGTTTGTCAATGCCTCATACCGTGTTTACAACAGTCCAGTGTCATGATCTGTTCTGGAAGTTCCTAACAGCCTAAACACACAGGGGAGAGAAGCCGGAGGTGGCGGCCTTTCTCCTCTGGGACATGAGGAGCATGAAGGAAGAACTAGAACTAAGACGCCAAGGCCCCTGCCTTCCCCTCCTCACCAGTGGATCCCCGCCTCACACTTTCCAACACCATGCTGTTCTGAACCAGAACCCCTGGGGCCCCATCACAGGCGGGGGTTTTGTTTGTCTGTTTGCTGTTGGGTTTTATTTTGTGAGACAAGGTCTTGCTATGTAGACCTGGCTGGCCAGGGACTTGCTGAGTAGGTCAGGCTTGCTGTGAGCTTGCAGTGGTCTTCCCTACCCCACGTGCTGAGACCGCAGGTCTATGCCACAGATGAGCAATGTGATCGTTTTGAAGACAGGGTCACCCTATGTAGCTTCAGGCTACTTTGCATATGGGATCCTCCTACCTTGCCCTTCCAAGTCTTAGATTGCATGGATGCATCACCATGCCCAACAACCACCGGTATTTATTAAAAAAGCTTCCCCCTAAGAGATACAGAGGTAGGGCCTTTGGGAGGAACTACTGGTCTACCCATGAGGATAGCTACACCTGCCCGGCTTTCCTAGGAGTGACACTAACTCCAACTTATCCCCCTTTCCCCTGGGCGGCAACATGTAAGAGGCATAGAATAGGTCTACACCCAGAAATGCACATTGGCAAAAGCCATGCCCAGACTGTAGCCCTGGTTCTAGGCCTAGCCTTCTACTAACTGCCAAAAAGCCCATGAGGATAAATAACAAGCTCTAAAACTCACTTACTTGAAATTTTATTCTGGGAGTTGCACCACAAGCTCAGACAATGCAGTTCTGTAATCCTGCACGCTAATAGTCCCCAGAGCTGCAGAATCTATATTAAGTCTGCATATACCGCACAAAATAAGCTCTGACAAAATGCACCATAAGTTAAATGGCATCTGGTGAGATTACAGTTTTGCCTTGCTGGGATGTCAGAAATCACACCTAACGTTGCGGTGTTAAAATAACAAGATTTCAAAAATAAAGTATCTTGCCATTTTGGAAAAATCAGAATTCATTTTAAAAACACTTCTCATGGGATTGGCTTCCAAAAAGAAGTGAATGTTAGCAGGGTTATTTCAATGGCAAATTTATCTGTCAAGACACTTCAATTAAGTGTTCAAGTACTGCAGAGATGCCTTTTGCACACATAACAGTTTAAGCTGTTACTTAAAGGTGGCTTCAAAGGTTATCTGGATCTTGAGGAGAAAGGGTCACAGAGTAAAAGAGTGATGGTAAGCTTTGTCTTGTTTTTCAAAACAGTTCTCTGTGTAGCCCTGGCTGTCCTGAAACTCACTCTGTAGACCAGGCTGTCCTTGAACTCACAAAGATCCACCTGTCTCTGCCTCCTGAGTGCTGGAGTTAAAGGTGTGCTCCACCACAGCCAGGCTGACAAATGTTTTTAAGGATGGATGTGACAGCTTCACCTGGATTCAGGTTACTTCCTCTATACTTATCAATAGAGATAAGCATCAAACAGTAACAGGCCACACAGTCTGCATGAGTATGGCTTAAATTACTTAGGACCAGTGACATTTCATCATCCTTAACTGATGAGTTCATTGCAGCAATGCCTGTCTGTCAGGTGAGTGCACTCTTCACCATGGGGTGCAAGAGAAGAGGGAACTTGCGTATGTTGCCCACAAGCACCACACTTGTGAGATCCTCCCTCGGAACATGCCAGCACCTTGGCTTTAGCATGACCCACTGATACTTTGCAGGCTCTTCCCAGCACTGGCCACTCCTAACACCCACCACAGCACGGGAGAGAAACCTACTCTTCCTGCTGCGTCTGTCTGCCAAAGGGTGCAGACTCTCCTGCCTGCGTGTTAGAAGGATGGAGTCGTCACTGCTCAGAGTGGTGAATGCAACGAGCACCCTTGCATACACGGCACCTTAGGGTCCGTCTGGGGGAGAACTTGGAAGTCTGTCTGGCCGGCCAGGCCTCAGCCCTAAGAAGGTTGCTTGAAAATCAAAAGACATGGTTACACGTTGGAGATAGGCATGAATGGGGCCTCAGGTGTGCGCTGTGGAGTATGTGCAGGGGAGTGTGCGCGCAGTGGAGTGTGTGCACAGTGGAGTGTGTGCAGTGGAGTGTGCGCACAGTGGAGTGTGCGCACAGTGGAGTGTGTGCACAGTGGAGTGTGTGCAGTGGAGTGTGTGCAGTGGAGTGTGCGCGCAGTGGAGTGTGCGCGCAGTGGAGTGTGTGCGCAGTGGAGTGTGCGCACAGTGGAGTGTGCGCACAGTGGAGTGTGTGCAGTGGAGTGTGCGCGCAGTGGAGTGTGTGCAGTGGAGTGTGCGCGCAGTGGAGTGTGTGCAGTGGAGTGTGTGCAGTGGAGTGTGCAGTGCAGTGTGTGCAGTGGAGTGTGCGCAGTGGAGTGTGTGCAGTGCAGTGTGCGCGCAGTGGAGTGTGTGTGCGCAGTGGAGTGTGTGTGCGCAGTGGAGTGTGTGTGCGCAGTGGAGTGTGTGCAGTGGAGTGTGTGCAGTGGAGTGTGCGCGCAGTGGAGTGTGCGCACAGTGGAGTCTGTGCAGTGGAGTGTGTGCAGTGGAGTGTGTGCACAGTGGAGTGTGTGCAGTGGAGTGTGTGCAGTGGAGTGTGCGCGCAGTGGAGTGTGCACACAGTGGAGTGTGCGCGCAGTGGAGTGTGTGCACAGTGGAGTGTGTGCAGTGGAGTGTGCGAGCAGTGGAGTATGTGTATTGGAGTGTGTGCAGTGCAGTGTGCAGAGTAGAAAACACTGGCCTGCTGAACTATGTAGGAGCCGACTGTTCTCGTTTTCAGTGTGTAGCAACCAAGCTCAATGGTAGGGTTCTGTGTTTTCAAAATGATAGAAAACATTTACTTCCTGACTTTCTTATAAGAATAAATGAAAAGTTTCTGTTAAAAATATCTGGAAAAGCAAAGTATAGACACTCCTGCCCCACACCCAACATATTATTTCAAGTTTTTGCTCGGCATGGTAGAGCACACCTAAAAATCTAACACTGCAAAGTCTTGGGCAAGAGGATTACAACACCCAAGCCTGGGCTACATAGTGAGACCTTATCTCCAAACAAAACGATTTAAAATTGCCAGGTATTTAGAGCCACCAAATTTGGTCCCTACTTGAAAACAATTTTATCTTCTTTATAGACATGGCCCTGACTCACTTGGAGCTTGGAATTCAGACAGACGCCTAGGCAAAGTTCTTCTGGGTTTTGTTTCAATGTGTGGATAAGGCACCTTCTGCCTCCCCACAAAAAAAGGCAATGTGTCTATTTTCAAGGAGCCCAGAAAAACATTTGTGGGGATGGTGCCAACACTGCCTACAATGAACAAGTACCTAACCTCAGTTACTCTTTGGAAGAAAGTAGGACAGAGTTTTCCTCAACGAAGTTCTGCATGACCCTATAGCCCTCCTAACCTGGACAACAAGGCACTTGCCTCCCACAACAGCCTCCTGTCACTCGGTTTGCAAAACCCCAGATCACACAAAAGTTCCGTTAACTGCAACATTCCTATTTGGAGACATCACTTGCCTGGATTTTGCCATTTCCTCTGGGGCTTCAGGACCTTGACGGTAACTGCTAGGGGTTAAAGTGCCTCGTGTTATGAGCTCTCATAGACAGCACTGGTCAGAAGCCCCAGGGCACAGCACACCTGAGCCTCATCTTGATGGCTCAGTGTTTAACAGGGCCCCCATCCATGGCTCCAGGTAGGGCAAGCTATTTCTGTCTGACCGACTTGAGATCAAAAACATTTTGCACCTTGGAAACAAGATTCAAAAGTGCAGGATAACAAAATAACATCTTGTATGGGTGCACTGAAAGTGAACGTCAGTGGATGCTACTTTGGAGTTCCCAACCTACAGGAAGGGTTTGGGGTAGCTGTCAGCAGCAGATATAACCAATACATTGACCCACCCAATACTATTCCGATGCTGGTGAGCCACCAAGCAGAAATGCAGAGCTTATGGAGACCCATAGGACTCACGATCAAACTATTGAAATAATGAAGCCCCAAAGAAATGATAATTTCCCCAGGAATCTCATTTTGGGAGAAGGAAAGGGGCTATAAAGAGGTGGTCCTTGTCTCTCTGAAGGTTCTGACAGCTTGTCAGACCACCTTACAGGATGAGACTGAAGCCCAGGTGAGGATGGGTCAGTGGTGGGTGGGGCCACACTGGACCAGAACCACTTAGATGTGCACATCTGCAGTCCTCTATTTAAACTCTGGATCTCACTCAGGGCCTGCAAAGCAGACTTGAGGCCTTCACTCACCTCTTTGTCTCTCTTCTCAAAATGGCCACATTGGATAAACTTCCTTCCTCTGCTTTCAACTATTGATTTCACTTTTTTAATTGGCTTATTGGACTGCTGGCCGGACCTGAGTTGTAGCACAGTTTATCCCCTAACTCTGATAGCAACATCATTGTAGCACAAGTTATCTAGCAACTCTGATAGCAACATCATTGTAGCACAAGTTATCCGGCAACTCTGACAGCAATACCATTGTAGCATAGGTCACTCCCCAACTCTGATAATAGTATCTGTACGGTGTAATGACATCTCCCATCAAGTATCATTGTAGCACAGCCCCCCCCCCCAAACTGATAGCAGTATCTCAACTTGTGTCCACTTACACACCTCTGACAGCCTTCTCATCCCCTGCCTCTTTCCCCTACACTTACCAGCTCTATCCTAGGCCACTGACTTAAACCCAAGGCAAGTGTACAGGAGGCACACAGAGCTTCTCAATGCTGGAAGACATCCGGCAGAAGAACTGAGCTGATACTTCTGCCTTTAGGATACTGGAATGATGGCAGGCCTTTTGGAGATGATAAACATCAAGGATGCCCCAGCTCAGGCAGGCTGTGCAGGCAGGGTATGGTTAATATGCCCCCATGTGCTCATTAAAAAGAAAAGAATTCCTCTGCTCAGTGTCTAGAAGCCACGAGGAGGCTGTGTTCCCGAGCAGTCTCGGGGCAACCATGGTGTCAGCTGTCACTTCTAGCAAATTAGTCAAGTCAGAAAAGTTCGCCTTCGGGGAAAAAGACAATTAAAAAGTACAAAGGACCTTTCCTCAACTCACTCTGCGCTTCATTACACATTGTCACTAACTCACAGGAAGAGCTATGTTACCAGCTGACTGACAGGAGGGATCTGGAACCACAGGCTGACAGGAGACTGTCCCCAGGAAGCTTGCTGGCCAGACGGAGACCATGGGGCTGGGGCAGCATTGTGGTGAGATGGGCTGGAGATGAACGGTGATATTTGACAAACCATTTGTCTTGCAGTGTTAAGGATGGAACCCCAGGCAAGCCCTTGCACGTACCACTGCAGTTGGTAGAGTGTGTTATAGAGCAGGAAGGAAGCCCTGCCCAATAGACCAGGAGTGCTGGTCCACACCTGTCATCCACAGGGGAGGCAGGAGAATCACAAGTCCAAAGTCATTCTTCTGGAAAGTTCAATGTCAGCCTGGACTACATGAAATCAACAAAGAGATAAAGGACAGATGGGAAACCTCCAAACCTCCTGGTTCTTCCCTCCCCCACTGGAACAGAGTTCTAGTCACAAGTAGGCAAACTACGGAATTAACAGGCAAATAGGTTGCAGTACACAAATGCAAAGAGTCACAGCAGTCACTGGAAGACTCTGACCTCTAGTGACCAAAAGAGGACAGGATTTATTAGTAAGAGAAAAAAGGACCTGTGGTTTTTTAAAGTCAATTTATGCGTATTTTCTACGTATCAATATGTATGAGTAGATTTTTATAAAATGGGATAATAGGTGTGTGCGTGTGTATATGTGTGTATGTACATAATATGCTGTGGTTAACACTGCATTTCAAGTTATTTTAATTTTAATCCTTTTGGCTTGTCTGAATTTCCTCATTTTTATAGTAGTTGAATTTTTAATTCTTTCCTTTTTTTCTAAATAAAGTCACTTCCTGTTATTTTACAAAAATGATTCAAGGCAGAAAAGGTTCCACAAGATGTTTGATGTGCAGAAGGAGTTCTGCGGAGTGAGCCTGACTGACTCACTGTCCCCTCACAGTGCCCAGAGTGTGGCCAGAAGGACAACTCAGAGCTAGGCATCCCAGTATGACCTCAGAAGCCAGAGACTGAGGGACCCTCCGGAAACAGCAGAGGAAGCTCTTCTGGGCAGAAGAGGCTGGGGACATGAACACAAAAGAGGTAACTGAAGGTAAATAAAGGTAATGTCACTGAGCCTAACATGGGGAAAATGTGTACAAGCAACCCACAAAGTACAAGGGCCCAGGACAGCCTGGACAGCTCAGTGAAAGTTACTGGCCAGGGAAAAAAATCTTTTTCTCTTGCAATCCATGTGTGTTACACATCCTCCAAGTGTGTGCACACATGTGTAAATAACATGCGTGCAAGATCAGAGGCCAACCAGGAGTGCTGGCCCCCACCTTCCATCTTATTTGAAACACACTCGCTTGGTTTGGGTTTTGTTTTTGTCCTGCTTCACACCCCAGGTTAGCTGGCTCAAGGACTTCCGGGGATTCTATTCCCTATCTTGTGGTGGGAGCCCTGGGGTTACACACTTTACATAAGTGCTGGGAATTTGAACTCAGGTCCTGGGGCTTCCACAACAAGTGCTTTTCCAGTGGGCAGAGCCATATCTGAAGTCCTGAATAGGGAGTTTTGACATCCCAACTCCATTTATCTTCAAACATATGAAAGGACGCATTTTCTCTGGTTGCCCAAAGGACAAGCCAAAACAGTCGAATTTCATCAGTAATTTTTTACGAAGCCCTCCTATAGGCACGCGAATGATGACTAGGACATGGAAACCCACAGCTTCCCAAACAGGAGTGCCAAGAGCCATGAGGAAAACAGGGAGGAGACATCGAGAAGGCTGGGCAGGAATGCTGAAGCTCCAATGGTTATCAGAACAGGGCAAGGTGGAGGTGGCCTGGAGGGAGGGGGAGGGAGGGAGCACTCAGCCACTTAGAAATCAAGGAAAGACACCAGCCATGCACACACTGAGGGTAGGAAGATGAGCTGGTACCCAGTGAGCCCAGCAGGACCTCGGTCTCAGGCAGCATGCCCCAGAGGTCAAGGGGGAAGGCAGCGTACCTGAAGGGAGGGACCTCAGCTGTTTGCACACCACAGCCCACAGCAGTCGCCTGGGACAAGGACAGCCCAGCAGCCCCTGGTAACGGGGAGTGCCAGGGCTGCTCATGTCCTTGCTGCCTGCCTTCTGCTCAGTTTCCTTATTTAACAACAGTCTGGTCGGGATACAGGAAGGAAAAAGACAAGGTCTCTCTGCCAAGGACCTTTCAAGGGGTAAAGAGGTAGAGCAGCCTTTCAACACAACAGAGCCCTTCTTCCACGAATCTCTACGTTTGACTCCTGCAGAGGTGGCATGGGATGGCCGGTCCATCAACGTCTCCTGGCTTGGTACTAGATTTCTCTGCTACATTTGTCAAGTAAAAAGAAAGAGATGGCTTCTCGTATGTATACTTAAACCTACTCATGCAAAGAGCATGAAAACTAAAATTTTCCTTGACTTCTGGGTGCCAAACGCAACACTTACGTATGCGAGAGGATCCCATGATCCCACCCTGGAACAAGTAAGTAATTACAAGAGGACCACTGGAGAGTGGTCAGCAAATCACATCCTGTGATTCAAATCCAGCCCTCTGGCTGTTGTTATAAATAAAGTTTTATTAGAATTCAGCCAAGCACATTCATCTCTGCTCTGTGTTGCCTGTAGCTGCTTTCATAATATCAAAGTCTGAGTAAGTTCTGATGGCCCCAGACACTCACAGGCCTTTTACAGACAGTTTCAACTCACCTGTAGAGATAAACACACAGATATATATATATATATATATATATATATATATATATATATACACACACACACACACACATACATATACATATATGTACATATAAACATACACATACATATACATATGGGTTCTGGGAGAGGGCTCAGAAGTGAAAAGCACTTACTCCTCTTCCAGAGGATCTGGGTTCAAGTCCCAGCACCCATAGGGCAATTAACAACCATTTGTAACTCCAGTTCTAGGAATCCAGTGCCCCCTACTGGCCTCCAGAGGCACTACATACACACGGTGCACAGACTCTTGCCGCAGATACCTATACACAAGGTAAAATAAACCTGAATTTTTTAAAATTAATTTTGAATTAATAAGAATTGATAAAATTTATCCTGATTTTCTTCAGTAACTGGACTCCCAGCTCCTTTTGCTTTGAGATAAGGTGTCATTAGATAGCCCAGGCTGGCCTCTGACTGTCAATCAACCTGCGTCAGCCACCCAAGTGTTGGAATTATAAATGTGTGCTGCCATACTGTACCTCACAATAATACATTTTTAAAGACCCTCATGCATTGTTTTACTGGATACAACACATGACACCTTAACTCATCTAAACTACAAAGCAAATATGCTTATTCATTTTGACACTGAAATGCAATGCTATAATCTATAAAGTTCATACCCAGGAACCATGCAATTGGGGTTTTTTGTTTGCTTGCTTGCTTGCTTGCTTATTAAATCACAAAAAGGTCATTGTTTTGTGCTGGGCCACACTCATAACTAGCCTTGGCTCTGTGGGGCCCATGGGTCACGAGTCCAGCACACCAATCACAAAGCCTTTTATATAGAATACTTTCAACTGTGTCCAAAACAAAACACTGACACCGAGTGTTTTCATGGCTCAGCTCCAGGGCTCAGGCAAACAGAGCTGAGTTCTCTTAAGGGTCTTGAGTCTGTCTGCTGCGCTACTTCTAGATGGTTCCATGGTTCCTCTTTACTGGTGTCTTGGGGCTTTGCATTTCCATCTACATGTAATGGAGGAATCCGCGAGATGATTTGTGTTTCCAGCAACACGTTCTGTTGTTCGTCACACAGACCCAGATTTTAGCCATGCTGTTTAAGCACGTGGCCACCCCTTACTCTACAGTTCTTGCTGGGCAGAATGGTATCATGGGAAATCCCCTTTATAATTTGACAGAAGCCATCTCAATATTGGTTTTCTCAATGGCCTGCAACATATTGGCCTGCTATTTAATGTTCAGTATGTCAACGTGTGCCTGCTAAAGGGGGCCATGATAAGAATTTGGTAGGGTTGCAGAGAAAACTGGGTGAGATGACATGTTTACACTCCCAGCAGGGCTGAAACACAGGCTCAGTCAGTAAAGAGCTTGTGCAACAAACACCAACTCTTAGGTTCGGTCCTCAGTATACATAAACCCTGCCCGGTGGTCATGCCTGTAATTCCAGCACTCCTCCGTAACGCATTCAGAAGCTGCAGGCAGGAGGGTCGCTCTCAGTCACACAATGAGTTCTAGGCCAACCTGAGATATATAAGACAGTCTCAAAAATAACAACAACAAAAAACCGTTCATAGCATACACATAGAGAGAGATTATCAGCCATCTTGCTTAAGGCTCCTAGCAATGTATGACATTTATCAGCCGTGAGCCTATATGGGAGTATAAACCACTGTTTAAAAAATACTTGGGACTGGGGGGGGCAAAGTGATTTTTCCAGAGCCCACTGAACACAGTACTCCCGGCCCATCTCTCTATCTTCCTACTTCACACAACAGCAACTTAAGAGCCCGGTATCTAACATACTTTCCCAATTAGCTGCAGTAGGAATAAACACCTATCGCCACCGCTCCAACCCATCATACAGCCACTTCCTGAGAGCATGATGCAATGTACTTCCAGGGACAACCTCGGGCCTGGAACAGGCCAAAATGACAGAAATGCTGCTCATCCATAGACACAGGGCACAATAGCTCCCACGCTCAACCTGTTCCTAAATCATCTTCGTAAGAAAGCAAGCCAGCCTGGGGCAGGTAGCCAGGAGCACAGCTCTGGTTTGGTGACCTAAGGGTCCCTCTGTTGCCTGCATCTGCTGCAGACCAACTGAATTTTTGACATCCGAGTCCTTTGAAAGTCGCCCTCTGTAATCTGCGCTTCCACTTAGAAGGAAGGCCACTGCAGTCACTGCGCATGTGGAGGGGGTGAGCAAGACCGATTGGCACGGCATGGCTTCCCACCACAGTTCCAGGGAGCCATCTGACCCCCCTCATAGAGAGAGAGAAGCAGCTGTGCTGGCTTCCAGTGTGTCTCCTTTCTCTAGGTTCCCTGCACCCAGCGTGTAGCCTGCTCACTTAAGAAGAGTGGAGCGGAGCCAGGGAGACAGGATCCAGGACCATGGTTTTAAAAACGCATGCGCGCGCACACACACACACACACACACGCTTCCAGAGGCCCCTGACTAGCACTAACAGTACATAAAAATAAAGCTTGGAATCTGGTTTCAAAAACAGGCTTTGAGAAGAAAAGCCCTAAGCGGTAAGCCATCAGCTTGTTTGTTGTCCCTTCTGGCTTGGCTGCGTGCTGGAGCTGTTTGTCCCAGTGAACACACACAACCTGATGGCATTTTAGTTGTCGTTTTAGTAACACTTTCACATTTTTTGCAGTATTTACGAAATACAAATGTCACATCAGTTCATTTACTGCACCCTCCTGATAACCACACAAGACCACATACTTTGCTGAGACATCACACAAACCATCGTCAACACGCTGGTAATGACCACAGAGGCAAGATGGAGACCCAAGCCTTAAACTAGTACCGTCACTATTTCAACAAATACCTCCGTCATTTCAAGTGTCCTTTCCTTGGGTTGAGAAGAACATGGGGCGGGGGGAAGGCGGGAAAGACAAGGACAGACAGACAGACAAGTGCTCAAGAGAAACCAAGCGGCAATGACAGCATGGAGAGACTAAGCTCGTGCTGACACCTCAGACGCAGACCATCTTCCAACCTCACCTTGGGTGGTGGCTGCAAAGCCAGTGTTTGCGTCCTGGAGAACCATGGCAGAGAGAACCATGTTGGAAGCCTCAGTCCTCAAACAAGCGTGCAGAGGCACGGGCTCGCTCCTGACAGCGGGGACTGCCTGGCCAAGGCCTCCTCTCAGCCCTTGGCTCTGTGACAGAACAGCCTGGGAAGGTGGTGGCTTGCACCCTTCCAGGCCAGCTGTAAGCAGGTGGCAGGTCACCTCTAGCCCTGCGGTATGCCTGTGCTTCTGAAGTAGTTCACCACGAAGTCTCGAGTCTGTGCAACCACCAGGCCAGAACCTCTCAGGCAAATGCCAGGGATTACTCACTGCCAGGTGGCTTCTGACAACACTAGCGAACTTAGGTAGCAGCCGAGAATTAGCGATTGACAGGGCAGGGGCAGTGAGTCAGCAAGGGGGTGACCAAGGCTGAACAAACAATAGAAGGGGGAAGGTCGTGGGGGCAAGAAAGGAATGGGTTGAAAGAACATACACTTAAAGGCGCCCTTACATACAGTGCCTATGTATTTGTGTGTACACCATTGTATGAGTGCACGCGGATGTGTACAGTACATGCGTGTGGAGACCAGAGGTCAACATGGGGTGTCTTAATCACTCTCTACTCCTTTTAGCTAGGGTCTCTCACTAAGTGGAGCTCACCAATTCGGCTAGGATGGCTGCCTGGCCGGCTAATGGGCTTCAGGGATCAGCCAGTAGCTGCCTCCCCAGAACTGGGATTATTACAAGAGCATATCACTATGCTCAACTTTTCACAGCAGTGCCGGGGGCCTGAACTTGGGTCCTCAAGCTTGCAAGGCAAGCATTTTACCCCTGAGCCATCTTCCCAGCTTCTGAGGAGACCTGTAAAAGCTGCAGTGTTGTCTTCCCCTGCAATGTTGACACCATACTTTCATTCTCTGGTCTCCATGCAACATCAAGAAAAGCGGGAGGAGGATTTTTCAGGACACAAATATCCACTCTTTGCCCTCAGCAGTTAGAAGCTGGCACTCAAGAACGCCACACTGTGTGCCTGTGAGCAGGGCTCCTGGGCGGGCTTTCTCCTCAGCCTCGCAAGCCCCAAGAGCTCTTGATGGCTGACAGCTGAGACTACTTACAGCTGAATGCTAGAGGAAGTGACAAAATGACTCAGAAAAATTGTGCAGAAATTTTTACAAAGTATAAGCGGCTGCATCATGGGGCCCAGACATTATGAAAAGGTGATAATGCATTCTGAGAAGGGAAAGGCCTGAACAATGGCGCTCCCATTTGACGATCCACACGTAAGCTAGAGTGTTGAAATAAGGTGCCGGGATGATGGCCCGGACCTCTTAACAATGGCTAACATCTGAGTGGGCCTTTGTGGAACCGCTTTTAGTGAACAAACCCCATGATGCCACACCCTCCCCACTCTCGGTAAATATTAAAGATTAGATAACATTCACGGCACCCAAACAGTAGCAAGCCCAAATTAGACCACAACTGTGCTGTTATTTCTTTGGAAGAGAAGGAACAAGAAACAGCCACAGACTGATCTGCTGAGGGGGACTTCAGCAGGAGGCTCTGCTTACGGCAGTCTGGGGGGACCACCACCACTTAGGCATCCCTGTGATGAGCGCATAACCACACACGCACGCACGCACGCACGCACGCCTGACCCACCAGACAGCCGTTCGTCTCAGCAGCCAGGCCTATAAAAGTTTAGTTGAGGATCAGCGTCTCAAGCTGTACTTGTCCTAGACTCACTCTTCCCCTAGTAATTACAGAAAACCAAAGTTTTTTCAATGCCAAAACATCACCATACGATGAAGCCAGTGGCATTCAGTAACGTGCCATACAACCACTGATGTCATAGAAACCTAATACTTTATTTGCCATGGTGAGAGAGAGAGAGAGAGAGAGAGAGAGAGAGAGAGAGAGAGAGAGAGATTTAACCTTCTCTGTGCCTTAGAACAGGAGGAACCCTAAGTGAATCATTCATAGCTAGCTCCGCCTGACCTAACCAAGTTTAAAATGTCACTGGAAGGCGGGAGGGAAGGCTCAGGGGCTTAAGTGCTCACTGTAAAAGCACAGAACTTGAACTCAGCTCCTCAGCACCCACTTTTAAGATGCACCTGTAATATAAACACTGAAGAGTTAGTGCCACAGGATCCCTAGAACTTGCTGGTCAACCATGTGTCATGCTCAGCAAGAGACCTTGCCTCAAAAACGACAGGTAGACCATCATAGAGAAGACATCCAAGGTTGACTTCTGGCCTTCATACACATGTGAACACACACTGACACACATACTTGCACATATATATGAACATGTACGTACACAGACACACAGACAAGACCACATGATTAAGCAAAAATGACACTTCATATCATCAGTACTTGATATTAATTCTGAAATCTCAACAATGTCAGTGCCAAGTCTAATGATTCAAACAGGTAAAGGCAGGGTTATAAACTTGGGGATCACAGGAGTCCTTAAAGGGAGACCTGTGCCTAATGTCATTGAATTGCTGACTCCCATTGCACACTCCAGAACTCTATGCAGTTTTAGATACAAGCACTTGATCAATTTTCTAGAAGTTTCTAGAGCTTTCATCCCATTCTCAAAAAACCCACTCTAAATACTTTCCTAAATAAAGTAACCTCCCTGACCTCTAACCATCATGACCTTAAACACCTCCAGACAGCGGAGAGGTTTTTAACTCCAGTGGATGCTGTAACAGTCCACAGATAACCCATGCCAATCCTACTTACTCAGGGTCTTCTAAACTTTGGATTCCTTATAAGCAGCTCCCCACATTCATGAAAACAAGCAGCAACAATGTCAGGCAAAGGACCGCTGCTCTCAATCACACATTTGGGTAGGAGGATGGGCAGCGAAATGTGTCAGCTCAAGGCTAACACTCAGACCAGTGCAGAAGTTTGGGGACGTTAGCCAAGGACGAAGCCCTCACACCAGTCCAGGACATGGGGAAAACCCCACCACATTCCTACTGCATCCACCACAGGTCTAGTCCCCCTAAGAAGGCTCTAGAACCTGCAAGTAGAATTCAGACTAAGGGTTTGACTTAAGAAATTCCACTTCTGTACTTTCTTCTCTAGCGCAAAGTGAAATTATCTGATGCCTCCATAACTGTTTTCCTCCAGGCAGGGGACCTCAGAAAGGAAACCCAGATGCAGAACCAGAGGGCTGGAAGTATGGAGGATGAAGAGTAATGACCCAGGAAACTCACCATTCAGCCCCATTTTGAGTATCTGCAGCTGTGACAACTTGGAAACCTGGGGACAGGCAGGACCACCACCTATGTCACAGGGCCTGGCTACTCTGACGTAGCACTTTGTCCACCCGGTGAGGATAAGCGGATCCCTCCTGAGTCTCGTCTCAGACAGGATGAGAGGACAACCATGGCTCCTGCTATGTCGAGGGAGGGAAAGAAGGATGTGGTCGGGTGACGGGTGCCCTGCTGGGGAAGCATCTCTGTAAACAGACGCGGCCAGGTTACGGGTACCCTATGGAGAAGCATCTCTGCCCAGACAGGGTCAAACCCTTGGGTGGCTTCAGCTCTGGGGTGTCCTCCAAGTCACTTTGCTGTTAGTCATCACCGCAGCAGTAAGGAAAGGGCGTGCAATTATCCCGTCAGCACTTGGGTGCCTGACAGCGAGTTAATGTCAGAGCCAGCACTCCCCCTGACAAGCCCTGCCCCCAGCCCTGCCCTCTGAGTGATTCACCCTGCCGCCCTACAGCAAGCACAGCCTCTTTGTGGCTCATTTTTGTTCTTCCTCTTGGATTTGTGACTCTGAGGCTGACTTTGAGTAACAACTTTTTTTTTTCTTAAGAAAAAAACAAAACAAAAACACAATGTAGAGGGAAAATACAGAGAAGAATAAGAAGGCAGAAACACAGGCAAATAGGAAGGACAAAGGACAGAGGGGCATCTTAGGAGACCAGCCTGCTCCCAAAGAACCTGGGGCTGGAGGGGAGGGGAGCCACCGTGAATCCTCCCAACCCCACTGAGCCAGGTGCCATTAATGCATTAATCCTCTCCCCGTCAGAACCACCAAGAACCAGGAAAGACATGGGTGCCTGAGCTTTCGACAGTTGGTATCTCATATTTCAGGCCTACCCTATCTGTCAGGTCACATCCTAGAACCTCTGCCTTTCAGGTGACTCTACTGCTAGACAGCCACACGTTGCAATCACGTGGGGAACTGTGTGGTCTGTGCCACGCTACATGCAAGCTCACAGCCTCGGGGCCACTCACAACCCTCCCTCAGTGAGTGGCCCTCGCGTCTGAGCCTTCACAGGCAGCTGAGCATTCCATCGGGTGATGTTCACCGCCTGTGCAGCCCAGCCCAGCCTGCTCGAGTTCAGCCCCGGTAACAACCCCTGCCCACATTTCCAGTTTCTTCTGTCCCGGCATACAATGTGATCAGGGGGAATCGGCCACGATGATGGGGCTGAGACAGCTGAAAGAAGCAGGGAGGGAGGGAGGACGCGGACAGGGTGACTTCTCCCCACTTCCTCCCTTCAGGCAGGGTTCCGTCCCCAGGGTGAGTGCTACCTGTCCCAAGCTGCTTTCAGAGAAGTTCATACAATGGTCACACCTGCACAGGGCCAATCTATAATTCAGGTTCGCTGTTGTTCACTTTCAGACCTCCCCTGATGCCTAAATAGGGAGAGGGAAAGGGTGATATCTCTAATTCTGCAGACTTCCGATGAAGTCAGGACCCAGGCAGGGGTGATCTCTGCATGCCATACCCCACTGACCACACGTCAGCCCTGATAAGCAAGGGCAGACCCACAAGAACTGGACATTAATAGCCTGCAGCTAGGAACGTAGGATTGGGGCGGATCTCGAACTACCGAGAGGTCAAACGAAATTTCCAGCTCTTAGAAAACCCACCAGAGTTGCCTCCCACAAGCCCAACAGACTTACCAGAGGCTCTCTCCTCCAAGGCAGTACAGTGTTAATGGCAGAATGCTGCCCTGGAGAGCCAGCTACCAAATTCCTTCTCCAGCTTACACACACGCGCGCACGTGCATGCACGCACACACACACACACACACACACACACACGTCTCATCTGAGAGGACACACCTGCATGACTGTGGCCAGCAGTGCCTCTCCGGCCTCCCTGGACGACTAGACAGTTACAAGCCTGACTCTTGAGGAAGAAAGCAGACCAAACACAGAACTTCTCCACTCGCTCACATCAGCCAATTCATGAAGACCGCCCCTGAGCAAATTGCACTACATCGATGATATGCTGTCTTTATGAAGACAACAGAGGGGGCTGGAGAGATGGCTCGGTGGTTAAGAGCACTGGCTGCTCTTCCAAAGGACTTGGGTTTGGTTCCCCGCACCCATAGGGCAGCCCACAAATGTCTATAACTCCAGTTCTAGGGGATCCAATGCCCTCATACATATGTGCAGGTAAAACACCAATGCATATGAAATAAAAAGTGAATAAATCATTATCAAAAGAAAAGAACAACAAGAAGCCAAGTGGGCTCAATTCCTAAGGTTCCTGGTGTCTGATTCTTTTTTACCCCAGAGAACAACTTGGTAGACTTTGACAACGGCACTAACTCTAAGAAGACAGGTGGGCAGCTAAGGTGTTTCAAAGTCATACACAACACTAACTTCAGTAACATTTCACGAGGACATTCGCATATTTGTATGTGAATTCTTATTAGGCATTGAATGTCCCCAACCCTCACCCCCACCCCAATGAAGATGCCAAGACTTGAGTATGTTCTTATAGACCTCTCAGGGGAGGCTGCTTAATCCCCTAAAAGCTGAGTAACTCCATCCCGGTGACTGATAAACCCTGGAACAACAGGATAAAGCCTCAGCTTTCTAACTTAATCAAGATTTCCCTTTGGCATGCAACCACCACCTCAAAGAAAGAGCTGCCTGAAGTGAACTCATGCAGGGAGATGGCCACTAGGGCAGAACGCCATGCCCAAGTTATTTCTTAGGAACAAGGCATTTTGCCTTGAAGATGCCGTCTCCCTGCCTGCTACAATACAGAGTAGTTCAGACAACATGCATTTAAAAATAGGTCCATTTAACTTTAAGAAAATACCATGAATACATCAATCTACCAAAAGCCGCTATGGAGTCAGACTACTGTTCCTAAATAAATGGTGTTTAACTTTCTAACAAAGTGTCTTATAACCCAAAAGGTCCTGGGGTAAGGCAGGAAACTCCAGTGTGCACACATAAGGAATGCTGGGACAAAAATCATGTCCCCCGCCCGCCCCCAACCCATCTCCTTTAGCTTCAGCTTCTTATGTATGCAAGCTCCTTAAAAAAAAAAAAAAAAAAAAAAAAAAAAAAACCAATTCATGTGAGAAATGTAGAGGGTTGAGCAAGATGAGTGGGCAGGAGTCAAATATTAAATACAAGTTATGTTCCCCTGGTTACAGGGAGGCTAACTGTCACTGTGTTTTCTTCTGCCCTGAACACACAACAGGGCAAAACACATCTTTGAAATGATCAAATCACAAAGAACACAAGACACAGTTGCTACACTGTACATCTCGATTCCCAATGCTCTCTGTTCTATCAACACAACGCCTACAAACTACAAAAATAATCGCGGCCACAGCTACACTAGGTGATTACATAAAAATTCCTCTAAAAGCTAGAAAATTAACTGAGGAGAAAGAGCTGCACCAACAACTCTGCTCACCTTGCCAAAAAAAAAAAAAAAAAAAAAAAAAAAAAAAAGGGTTTTCTTTCCTTTGTTTTTTGCAGGTATTTATTTCACAGCAGTAAGTCCAATACAAGCATGGGCTACGCTCCAAGAAAATTATTCAAACACAGAATGATTTGTAACAATCAAATCCTTCCTCTCACTTTAAAATACAGAGGAAACACAGGTTTTTCTGACTTCTATTTCAAACTGGCAAAACTGTTTCTGCGATCAACTACAAGACCTCACAAAGAGAAAAGCAAAGTTGACCAGACCACAGACCCCATTTACAAAAATTCTCTTCTCACCTCTGAAGACAGTGCGCTTTAAAATTGTCCTCTGGACCCCTCCCAAACTGACCCACACCCTGCTGTCCACACCAACAACCCGAGACATTGCTAGAGGCTCACCAACTTTCATTCTCAACAGAAAACATGAAGACAAGCCTGCACTTGGATCATGACCTGCACCCCAGAATCCCGAGGCTGCATTTACTTACACGCTTGCACATAAAAAGGAGCGAGCGGTTCAAAGGCACCTGTTCCTTCTCAGTGTCGGAGAAGGTAGCCCTTCATAGTCCTCCGCTGCTGCTGGAGAACAGGGAAGGCATGCCCCCCCCCCCCCCGCTCTCATCCCCTGGCAATGAAGTGAGAGAAAGAAAAAAAATCATCTTGCCTGTCACATCCGCAAGGGTGTCCTAGCACCACCAAGCTCTCTCTGCTGCCGGGAGAAGGTGCACCCCCTTCCACTAGATCCCTACCTAAACTCTGAGCCCGCCTTCTCCGGAGAGGTACCAGGAGGCTACAGCAGATAAAGGAATGCCAGATTCACCGACTGCCACATGTCTACTGCCGGCCCCCAGTACTCGAGTGGCTTGTCTGTGGGGGACTGCTTAACACACCTTGGGTACTCCCAAAACAAACCAAAAACCCCTTCAACTCCCTCACCCAAAGAGAAATTATTTATTCCTTTCAAACTCCCCCCTATCATAATAGCATATGCCAACTGCTAACAATGCTAGAGAGAAAAAAGTCCCCTGCAGGAGAGGCTGACAGGGTCACACAAAGAGCTGTGACAGTAATAGGCACCCTTAAATAGAGACAAGGCAATCAATTATGAACCATTTGCAGAAATTGTGGGGCTGTCAAAGCCTTGGTTACAGCTGCGTCTCATGAAGCCAGGCTTCAATGGAAATTATTCCTTATTCTAAAGTCAAGAGTACTTGTTAGTAAAATACCCCACATGGCCCAGGTTCAACCAGAATCTAATCTGAAAAGAAGTTAATGACCCCTAAGAAGATCCAGGAAGCAGAGGCAGGTCCTCTCCCTGGAGAGCAACCACCTCCCACAGGCCTGAGCAGCTGCCTCCTGGAGGGTAGTATGCAGGGGCCCCTGCAAGAGTTGATCCCAGCACAGGAAAGAAATGCATCGCAATCCATCAACTCCCAACTCATTTCCATGCAAACAGGGAGGGATCCTGGTTATAGATGGACTGGAGAGATGACGGCTCAGGTCAGTAAAGTGCATGCTATGGAAACATGGTTCTGAGTTCAGAACCTAGAACCCATGTAAAAAACTAGCCAAGACTTTGAGCATCTTTACCCGCCTCAGGGGTGGCAGTGGCCAGAGAAGCAAATCTCAGAGCTTGCTAGCCAGCCGGTTGAGCCAAAGTTGGGTGAAAGATTCTGTCTTAAAAGATGGAAAATATTAGAGAACAATTGAACCCATCCCCAATGCTAATCTCTGGCCTACAAATACACACTACAACAATACTACTAACAACAACATACCGTGGTCTATGTGGTGGTTTGAAAGAAAATGCCTCCCATAGGTATAGGGAGTGACACTATTAGGAGGTGTGGTCTTGTTGGAGGAAGTATGTTAATGTGGTAGCCGGCTTTGAGGTCTCCCAATGCTCAAGCTATGTCCACTGTGGCTCACAATCTCCTTCTGCTGCCCAAAAACCAAGATGTAGGACTTCTGAGCTCCTTCTCTAACACCATGTCTGCCTGCACACTGCCATGCTTCTTGCCGATAATGGATTAAGCCTTTGAACTGTAAGCCAGCTCCAATTAAATGTGTTTCTCTATAAGAGTTGTCACAGTCATGGTGCCTCTTCACAGCTACAGAGCCCTAACTAAGACAGTCTGTAATCCTAACTGCTCAGCAGTGGAGGCAGGAGGATCCCAAATTCAAGTCGGCCTAGACAACTTAGTAAGGCTCTGACACAAGACTAGAAATTCACAAAGGACTGAGAATCTAACTTGCATTAAGGAGTTCAATCTTCAGCACTGGGGGAAAAATATAGACAGAGAATGTTAGGACCCCTAAATTTGACAATTTCTTGCCCTTTTCACTAACTATGATGTCCATCATGATGGTGGTCTCTAATTCATGCTCTCCAAGAAACAAAGATGACATGAGCAGACGGAATGCTGGACCATCCTCCTATTCTTCTGTGAACTGAACTCCATCATTAGATGGGGTCACGTTCAAACCTATTAGCAAGTGACTACTGTTGACTTGGAAGAAACCAGAGGCAAGTACTTCACTTGCTTACTCAGGCTGAGTGTTCCTAATCCAAAAGTGCTGCAAGTCCAGCGTGCCAGCACGGCAAGAGAAGCAGTGGCCCACCCCCGCTCTCCAGTGCATGGCTGTGGTTGAAACCCAAGTGTTATCACCAACACTGAGCAGACTTGCTTCTGCATTATATGTACATGGTGCACATGAAACACGCATGGATGTCATGTTGACAAGTGTGTCCCCTCCCCCAGATACTTCTCAGATGGAAAGCAGATATGCATTAAGATACTCCACCTGAACCTCTCTTCTGTTTTCTGCTCTGTGTTCTTTGGTACGCATGTGTGTATGAGGAAGAGGGGAGGATCTTTCTTCCCTCACCATTTTTTATATTGTTTTTAAGGCAGGGACTCACATTGCTCTAGCTATCCTAGAACTCACTATGTAGACTAAGCTGGCTTCACCATCTTTTACAATGGAAAGTAAAGTTCCTGTCATCCCAATTTCCATTCAGTCTTCAGCTTTCCGTTTCTAATGGCTGTAATGGGTGTACCGCTGCTCGCTTTTTGCTTAGCTAGAACACACACTATTAGGGAATAGTTGGAGATGACCTTCCTGTGCTAATTCTCTTAGATTCTCACATCTCTTTTATCGAATCTTCCTTAAATGGGGGGGGGGGTAAAAAATTAATTTCCTTATTAGGAACTCAAGTCAGTTATCATGGAAAGAAAATCATTATTCTCAATGGTGTTGAATGATCTTCCTCCAAGCACCTTCACCTCCAACACAGAGCCAGCTCTGTGAGTGCTTCAAGAAAATTAAGCCAAGGCAAACCGGACTTGTCAAATGGATGTGCTGTGATTCTCTGCTCCACACACAGAAAAAGATAGCTGTAATACTGAGTTTCTAAAGCAGTCCAACAGACAGAGAATGGAACCTTTAACCCCAGCATGAGGGGGGGCAAAAGCAAGCAGATCTCTTAGAGTTGGAGGCCAGCCTGTAAGTACGTGAGCTTTGTCACCCCATCCACAACACGCACGAGAATGCAAACCTCCAGGGCTATAGGAAACTGACTGGTCTATAAAGTAAAAGTGCGGGCATGGATGGTTTAAAGTGATTGGTCAGCACCGCGCAGGCTCTGGATGCTATGAGATGACTGGTTTAAGATGCATGGGCTCTGTTGTAAACCTATAAAAGCTATCTTACTTCCGCATTCGTGGTCCTTAGCCCTCTGCCCCTGCGTGGCGCATGACTGTGGACCCCAGTGCACTGGAATATAAAAGACCTCATGCTTTTACATCAAGTCTGCTTCTCGTGAGTGATTGGGGGGGGGGCGCCTTTCCTGAGTCGGGGCATGAGGGTCCACACTCCACGCTCTGTGGGGCGGGTCTTTCAACTGGTCTATATAGAGAGTGAGCTCCAAGACAGACTTTGAAAGAAAGAAAGAAAGGAAGGAAGGAAGGAAGGAAGGAAGGAAGGAAGGAAGGAAGGAAGAAAGAAAGAAAGAAAGAAAGAAAAAAGCTACACAGAGAAACCCGGTTTCCAAAAACAGAACAAACAACAACAATGGACAATTAGGATCATGGAAGAATGGCAGGAACCTGATGAATGCAGGGCCAGGGAGTGGCTAATCACTTAGCCGCTGAGGTGGCCAGGCTCTCCCCTAATCCACCCCTTCAGTGGATGTCAGTGACAGTGAGCCTGAAGGGTATGCTACCTGTTGCCTAGGCCCTCAGTGTTAGCCCAAACTCAAATGACACGTGGCCCTACAAGAACTGGCATTTAAAGTCTGCCATTGCCTACATATCCTCTATTCCTTGTAGTGAGATAATCACTTTGTTGGCACCTGTGGCATAGACTACGCCCATTGGGGGGGTGGAGACAGGGCCAGATGTTACCTGGGGGAACTAAGTCTCAGCAGGGGACTGGGAGAGCTCTCCTGCTTGCAGCAAGGGGACAGGAGAGCATCGGGAGGCATCCTTGGGACCAGGAACCTGCTGGTGTTCATCTGTCTCTGTTGTAAGTTATTTCTCCCTGAATAAACATCTATTCGGCCTATCTGTTTCTCCTGATCCTTACCAAACATCAGTAATTCCTGTTTTATATTCAAGTAAAAAGGCAAGAAAAGCCAAGGACTATGAGTTGGAACCTGTAATCTCAAACGCTGAACTACGCTGAGGGGGACCTGGGTCATCAACAGTTGAAAAAATGTAAGAACAGGAAGGAAGACAGAAAGTCCCACTGAGGACGACTCCCTCCCTCAAAGAGCCGAGAACGTCCTGGAAGAGCTGTGATCTAGCAACTGCACTCCCAGCTACATTACCCTAAAACCTGAAGGTGGGGGTTTGAGCAGGCCAGTGTAGCCTAATTAGCCACTGCAGTATGGCTCACAAGAGACTAATGAGCCAAGCAATAAGCGGAGTGAGGGGCCTACTTGTGTTAGGGTATGACTTGGCCTTAAAAACGGAATGAAAATCTGATACATTGTATCACATGGATGAACAGAGAAGGCAACCCTGCTTTGTGAAATAAGACCAGAACAAAACAGGGGGTGAGACCTGTGTTTTGCCGTTGTCTAGAAAGAGAGGGGATAGAGAGAGGGATGGAGGGTGGGGGAGAGAGAGAAAGGTTATCATGTAGCCAAGGCTAGACTCTAACTTGCTATACAGTTAGACCTTGGACCCGCTGCCAGTGGCCTCATACATTGTCCCAGCCACACCACTGTCACCTATGTTAAGGGAGTCTAGTTCGGTCTTAGGCTGGTTCCCCGTTTGTCAGACCTGAGTCAGCGATCTCTCACTAGCGTGGGTCAGCTGATTCTGTGGGCTTCCCCATCGTGGTCTTGACTCCTTTGTTCATATTATTGCTCCTGAGGGCCTTATAATTTTGCTTTTATAGGCAGGACATAGAATTGGCAACTGAGAAGAAAGTGTAGATGAAGTCATGGAATGGGAGGACATGGAAAGTGACTAACAGGGACAGAGTTGGAAAGTTCTAGGGGCAAAGGGTAGTGATAGTGGAGGACAGTATGTCACACCGCTGAAGTGCACATATGAAAAATGAAAATGGCTTAAAAGGCAAACATATATATATGTATATATATATGTAACATATATGTATATATATACTCATATATGTATGTTCATATATGCATATATATACACATACATATATACAAATGCACATATATACACACATACATGCACACACATTATATATATATATATACACATGTATATGTAGTTTGATGAGTGTGCATTTCATGTTTATAAATGTTTTGCTTGTATGTATGTCTGTATACCATGAGAGTGCCTGGTACCCGTGTATGGTTGGAAAAGGATGTTGGAGCCCCGAAACTGAAATTAGAAAGAGTGTAACTGTCATGGGGGTGATGGGAATTGAACCCAGGTCCTCTAGAAGAACACTTAATGCTTTTAACTGCTCGGCCATCTCTCCAGGCCCTTGTTATGTATATTTTACTATAATCAAACATTGGGGGGAAAAAAAACAACATTGAAAAAAATAATAATTTAGCTTTGGTTAAAAAAAATATTAGGGATAGGGATGGGCTAGTAACTGAATATGACTTTCCTAATACCCAAGCTTAGGACTTCCCTCTCAGGATTTCTAAGCAGACTTCCTGTCTCCCTTCCTCTTTCATGGAATGCCAGAAGCCAGACTGAAAGTAAATGGTCCCTGTAAGTCTTCACTAGATGTCTCAGTGGATAAAATGCTCATCATACAGCATGAGAACTTCAGTTCAATCTCCAGAAACCACATAAAAGCTGGGGGGGGGGTGGACAGTGCACATCTGTAACCCCAACACTTGGGAAGGGAAAATAGGTGGGTCCCTGGGGCTCACTTGCCAGCCAGCCTCTGGAATGCAACAGGCTCGCCCAGCAAGACTCTGTCTTAGAAAATAAGGACAGTGATAGAGAAAGACACTCAACATCAACCTCTGGCCTCCACACACATATGAGCATGCATGGGCAAGTGTACTCATACATGAGCACACGTCACACATACACAATTTTAAAAATAAATTTTAAAGGAGAAACTGATAGGTGTGGTGATACACACCTGTAATCCCAGTGCTTGGAGACGGAGGTAAGAGAGTCAGTATGAGTTCGACATCTGCCTGAGCTACACAGTTCCAGACCAGCTCAGACTAGAGAGTGAGACTCCGTCTCAGGACACACACACACACACCTAAATAACAACAACAAATCAAAAAGCACATGCACACACACACACATTGAGATTTCAATTTTTAGAAGGACAAAAGGCATCCGCTAGTGGACACAAAAACAGTAAAAACCTATCTTTTATATCCCCAACCCCAGGCAGCAGTAGGAATTAATCCTGGCCTGCCTGGCTCTCAGCCTGTGATATGGGCTGGCATCTTACCCGAAATGTCTGCTCCGTCTTCTCCCTGTGGGGCATCTGATCCAGAGTGCCATCTGTCTGACTCCTTTTCAGGCCAGTTGCGATGTCAGGGACATTGCTGAAGTCTGCAGTGAAAAGAAGGAAAAAAAGGAAAAAAAGGACACATGGGTGTGGTCATTGGCAGTTGAGTAGCAATGGTTGGCTTAAGAGCCATCCTTAAGAGAAAGAGCAATAGAGAAGAGAAGGAAACAGCCAACAATGAAGAGTAGCAGCCCTTAAGGACATCAAACTGCCTATACGCACACAGCTGCTGCCTGCAGGGGCAAATCTAGGCCCTTGCTGACTGGAACAGCAGCACATCCAGCCACCTCTGAAGAAAGAGAACATAATAATGTCTTCCCAGCCTTGTCATCTTCCTATTTGTGATGCAAACCGCTTTACTAGGCTCTCATCTCAAGTAACGCATCTGGACCAGAAATCTAGCCATCAATGACCTTTGTTGGTGGTTCCCTGTTTTTGGCTAAGAGAAAACAAAATTGCCAAGGATATCTTGGAAAACAAATGACGTCATACCACAGACACTGACGAGTCACAATTTGTTCACGGTCGAGTGAGATTCTATTCCTGGCATCAACCGCAGCTTCACCCTGAGAGCAAACCCTCCACAACCCCCTTGTATTGGTGGTTGAGTCTTAAAGCCTACACTGACACACAGCCCTTTCAATAATTCTCCCCATTCCTTCTCAAGTTAACCAAAGTCAAGAGAGCTGGAAAGACCAGCCTCTCCACAAAAACAACATGGGTTTTTCTTCCAATTCTGGTATTTGATAGACTGCCCCCCCTCCGCTAGGAAAAACCAGATGGTCTCAGATCCCAGGCAGCTACAAGTAGTTAGCCCATCTGTGTAGGTTGAACTCAAAAATAAATTAAGTGACAATGGAACCCTTAGGCATGATCAGGACAAAACGCCACTGGAAGAGCTCGGGATGCTAAGAGATGATTGGTGGGGAGGGAGGCAAGTATCAAATCGCTCTGACGATGGAGTGGAGGGTCTCCAGAGCACATCCCAGTGGTCTACAGAAATCTGCAATTCCATGTCTCTCTTTGCCTCTCCCAACATCCCATCCCACCCTGCACGGACCCCAAGTCACAACGCAGACAGTTGTTCCCATAAAATTAAATAAGGCTAGGTGAGGCAGTGCCCAGCACAAAGCCAGGAGCTGCCCCTGAAGTAGGTCCGTAAAGCAATGGAGGCAAGTATGTCTGGGATTGCCTCTCCCAGGCCCCTGCCACCACACGACGCAACCCCTCACTAGCAGTCCCACTCAATGATAAATGAGACATTAAACCAAAATGAGCCGACTCTCCCTGGGCACTAAAGGGTTTCATAAAAGGGAGGCACGTGACAGAGGTTGCAACTCTGGGGGATGCTTATTTGTCTTGGATGCATAGGCAATAAGGCAGAGCAGGCAATAAGGCAGAGCAGGCAACAAGGGGCCCCCATGGGTGGGAAGCAGCTAAGAAAAGTAAATGCAACGAAGAGTGGAAGTCAATCCGGGAACACGGTGAATGTGTATACAGAAAGCAGAGAGAGCGGTGTCTGAGACACAGGAGTGTGAGGAAGGCAAGGCCTGGGCAGAAAAACAAATCATGTAGTAGATGAAGTAGATGGACCCAGATGTTATGAGTAGGTTCCCCCCCCCCCCCCCCCCCCCCCCGCCGGTCTGGTCCCACCGCGTAACAGGCTAACACCCAGATGTTAACAAATAGAGGGATAGCAAAATTTTAAATTTTAAAATAAAAAATTGGCAGAGAAACGAGAGCGTTTGCAGGGATAGACTCCACATAACCGTCCCTTCTACAAAGTGTGACAAGATGCAGAAAACAAAGCCATCAGAGGAGGTGCTGGATGTTGTGTCTTAGGTGGCTAGGTTGACGGGGAATCCTAAAGGAAGTAAGGCATGGACATTTCAAGCTTAGTTTCAGCAAAGCTAACATACAACTGGATCTTCCAGCAGGAGGTGGTCAGTGGTCAGGCCAAGAAGTCTTCACAGAGGTGGGCCTGGATGTCATTGACTATACCTGGTAAAGCCATGGTGCTTGACACTTACCACAGACAATAAAAGGATTCTATCAGAAGGACCAAGGATGACTGAAGGATGCTACTCAGATGGCAGGACACATACCAAGTGTGCACGAGGCCCCGAGTTCCATCCTCAGCACCACATCAACCAGGCACACACATGCGTGTAACCCCAGCTTCAAGGAGGCAAAGACAGGAGCGTTGGAAGTTCAAGGTCATCCTTGAACAGAGCACGAAAAAAAAACCAAAAAGACAAAAGAAAAACTGGGACCCTGGAAACATCGATGCAAAGTGTGTAGGAGAAAAAGAGGCACATAAGTTAGAGAAGCACATAGAAAAAAACGAGAGGTACATCCCAGAAGCCCCACGACATGCAAGTACATCACCTAGGTAACAGAATCGGATTAGCACGCCGCTGCCTTCACCTTGTAAACAGCTAGTGCCGTTATTTCCCAAGTTCCATCAAGCACAGGAAATATGAGACACGGTTCATACATGCTTTTTATTCACGGTGGAGATTTCGACAGCAGCCCACTCACACCCGGCAGGTGCTGTTGGCATGGGACAGAAACAAGACCGAGTCTCCCGTCCCATGAGGAGTTCAGACACACAAGGGCAGAGGAGCACTGCAGCCTGAGGGGCCAGATGGATGTGAGTGAAAATAGCCTGGGAAGTGTGGGAGTGAGTGCCGAGCTAATTCTGAGTCATTCATTGAATATATTCACAAAACTTGGGAACTTATGGGAGACTCTCCAGCCACTGCTGGTCTCAAATGCTCCTTTACCTCCTGAGACCATGCCTCAAGTAAGAAAGAGAAAGGCGTTGGCTTGCACCCATGACAGAACATGGATAGACCCTAACCATAACTATACCCCTACCCTTAACCCTAACCAATGAGCCTCCCGTCACCATCTTCATCTCCTTCACCACAGAGAGTTTGTAGATTCTGCTGTGAATGCAGGTCTGGGCAGGCTGGCCCACGGGAAACCAACTTCATTGCACCATACCCACCCAGAGACCCAGAGAAGGATGCTCTAGTCATCCCTGAGCTCCAAGGTAGAGAATCTCAGAGCTGTCCTGTCCCACCATCCAGATGTCACAAGGCACAGCAATCTGAGCACACAGAACCCCCAGGATGTCCATCATGAGCTAGCATTGTCCTGGGGGTTGACAAGACTCTTGGGGAGTCAAGCCGGGCAGGGTCGATGGCTACCAACCTGACTTCAAGCGTCTAAAACTTCACCAGTGACCTTTGCGACAGCAAACGTCGGTCATCTGTTTGACAAACACCTAAGAGACAAGCCTGTAGGCATGTCTCAGTGAGTTTCTAGATTGGATTAATTGAAGTAGGGTAGCCCACCCTAACTGTTGGTGGCACCATTCAATAGGCTGGAGCAGAATAGCCAGACAGCAAACAGAACACCAGTGTCCGTCTGTCTCTCTGCTTCCTGACTGCAGAAGCGATTCAGCAGATGCCTCAAGCTCTCATTGGCTGCCGACTTCCCACCATGATGGAGAGTAGTTTCAAGACTTCCCTAGGTTTCTTTTGTAAGGCGTCTTGTCGCAGCAACAAACAAGGTAGTAACCTATGCAATCAGCATTGAGCAAGCCCCATGTGCTGTTTCTAGAGGAAAAATAGGGGGAATGTACATTCGGGAAGAATAGAAACCCAGCAATAAAAAGAGTGTAGGCTGTTCAAATCTGAATGTTCATGTATACCACTGCTTAAGTATGCTGGGTACTAAGTGCCTACCCATAGCCGCACCCACAGGCTGCCCACATCCTAAGCAAGGGCAGCTGAAGTAAGGACATATATCCATCCACCCCTATAAAAATCCTGGGTCCTACCTGATCAGGCCTTCTCATCAGGACATGCATGGTGACATGTTCCAGGGGTTCTTCATTAGTTCTGTAGGATCACACTAAATGTATGTCCCACCCACGCTGCACCCAGTGCTGTACTAAAGCCATGTCAGCCATAATGGAAAACAGCCCATCAACCGAGCTACTTTTGCATGTGTTAAATGTATGCCCTTGTCTGTTTTGTGTGCCTTATGGAAACCGAGTTTGGGGGTGAGGTCTTTCAAATCGAAAAGCCTGCCTTTTAATAATGACCAACAAGAGCTTCTCTTTGGCAGCTGAGGGGACAAAGAGCTGTTTAAGTGTCTACTGCTCCATATGCAATTTAGAGAATCCAGCATTCAGCCCCTGAGCAGTAACGGATGCATGTCAGGAACCAGCCTGCTGACTCTAGACTCAGCTGCCTCTCCTTCTTTAATCAGAGGTATTTCCTAGAGATGGCCGACGTGCCATTCAGTCTGTCATAGAGAGCCATTGCCTCTCAACTATGCCATATGCCCACCAGACCTTGACAGACAAGCAGGGGAAACACAAGTCTTTAAGTATGAGACACCTAGTAATTCAGTGCCTTCCTGAACTATGCGTCAGCATATGCCCCATTAGTGACACTGGCAGCCTCAAATCCTTCCCAATTAAAGGGCAAAACCTGGGTTGAAATAGCATCTTGGGTACCAGCTTAAAAATAGAAACTCCAGGAAATGCTGAAGTTAAGACCGGTCCCATTCACATACTTGGTGATTTTAATCCAAAGATTACAATTATATCTCTTCAAAATCTGATCTAGCACATTTAAGATGCAAGACGGCATCAGTTCATATGCAAGAAAGTAGGTTTCTCTATTTACTTCCTGTCCTAGAAGAAGCGATACCTCCTGTGACCCTGATAAGAACAAAGAGGGATTCCCTGAAACAGGAATGGGGGAACTGAACGTGGGCTTGCTTGTGGGCAATGGCACCCCTGTGGCATCCCACATGCAGACTGGTCCTAAGGATGCCGGACTCTCGTTTGAGGACAGCTGTGTTTGTTTCATCTAGCTGGTATATCCCATAATCCCAGGTAGCAAAGGAATAGGGCTTACGTCCTTTCCAGCCCCTGGACACCTCTCAAGTGCAGTCTGCTTCTGGCTACAAGGGCAGGAAGAAACGCTGGTTCTGGCCTTGAGGCTGCCAGGATGGAACCTGCCTAGGATAAGACAACCGGCTCTAGCAAGAGCTAAGACCCATCCTATCCGAATGGCCCCTGGGTCCCCAGAAGCAGCAACTATAAAGGAAACTCAGAATGGCATGGAGCCATTCACTACAACGTGAATGCGCAATCCAGAAGCCACATGTTGGAAAGTTTACTGACAGTGCCAGGAGATGGGGCCTGATGAGGTCCTCGGGGTGTGACATTAGTGCATGACTGTCGGAGTGGTGTACGCTCTTCTCTCTACCTTTTGCCACACGAGGATGCACAGGTCAAGGCCACCGCAGCGCCAATGGCCAAACCTATTAATGTCCTGACCTTGGACTTGAGCTTCCACAGCTCGAAGCCAGTGTGTTTCCGCCTAGGGAATCGCAGCAGTTCAAGCGGAAGTCGCCACAACACTGGACAAGCTCTGCTGCAGTCTGGAGGGGTTAAGAGTCACCTGTTATAGGGAGGGGAGGGCAGGAGAATGGGGATTGTCATTTAGTGCTGGAGACCCTACACCGAACAATGCCGCCATTTCAAAGCATAGTATACCCATCACAATGCTTTCAGCTCCAAAGACGCTGTTCTGATCATGTATTTCTACTGTCCTAAAATAAAAGCTGTATTATCAACTACCACCACAACTCATAAAGGGCTAAGTAGATTGCCCTAATAACGCCACACGGAGAAAAAAAAGGTAAGTCAATCTGTAGCTTTTCAAAACTGTCTTTCAATATGTGAATGGCAGAGCCAAGGACACTGAAAGCCATTTGTAGGTCACTCGCCCCTGGGCCCTGCAGAGACACAATGACCTGTGCCAGTGTTTGATTACAGACAAGCACCCAGGTATCATGGGGGTGGGGGATGGGGCGTAGAGTGGGGAGAGGATTGGAAGACTGCTGTAACTTTTCAAAAAGGCAAAACCTCTTGGCAAAGTTGTGAACAAAACGAATGGACGGCATGTTTCTGGCTGTTCGGTTTGTCGAAGTCTCTGGAAAGACCATGACCTCTGCAGCCTGAAACAGGTGATTTATATTTACTTAGAAATGGCGCTAATCCTCGGAATGGGTTTGTTTCTGTGTTCTCCTCCACGTATGTGATGGTCAACTGTGTCAACCTGATCTAGATCCACTGAGGGGACAAATCTCTGGACGTGTTTCTAGAAGGTTTCTAGATCAGTTCATCACGGTGGGAAGACTTTCTGTAGATGTGGTGGGTACCACGCCATGGGCTAAGACCCTGGACTATAAAAGGAGGAGAGAGGCGGAGAGAGGTACTCTCTCCCTGCTGCCCAACTGTGGGTGCAACAGCTCAGCGGCCACCACGCTCCGAACACCACGCCTTCACAGCCACGATCAACTATATTGCTTCTAACCATAAGTCCAAGTAAACCCTTCCTTAAACTGCTTTTGCGGGTTCCTTGACACAGGAACAAAGAAACGTATACAACGAAAATCCCAAAAGCCATCTGCACCATGTGAGAATAATTTGAGTGCCGCAGAAGCCCCATCAGCCCCTGACCTACTGACATTCAGGTACCGCTTGTGTGGACTCCGGTCTTAATCTGCAATGGTTTTCTTCTTGTTTGTTTGTTTGTTTGTTTTCTTGGCACTCCCACTATGCAGTTCAATAGAGGAAGAGCTCAGGAAGAATCAAGAACCAGAGTAACCCCCATCCCACTCAATTCCTTCACTTTGTGTATCTTTTGCCCTTTTCTTCCTTAACGACAAAAACAATTTTAAGAGAAGATGATATCTGGGTAAGGGAGAGAAGATGATATCTGGGTAAGGGAGAGTGGCCAGTTGAACAACAGCATTTTGTCCATACAAACTTGAGAGCCCCCCACCCCACTTCTGAAACCACACCAACTCCAACACAGCTCCCGCTCAACCTGCATATCAAAAGGCGGCGCAGAGAACACACCAAACACGGAGCCAGTTTGCATAGAGTGCAATTGAATTGGAAGTCTGTGAGCTTTGTACAGTGGTGGTATTTTTAACTAATATACATTTCCTTAAGTTTTATTCATGTTGTTAAAGTGCAGTGTCCTGTGATGCCTCTCGTTAAGGACATTTACTGTGCTCTGTCATCCAGGCAAACATTACTTGTTAACTGTCAAAGAAACACAATGGCAATATGATGCTTAAATGAAATAATAAATACACACTTCAGAGGCTGAGGAAAGTAACAGAACAGGCCCCATTCAAGGTCAGGCAAAGTCAGACTACCCAAGCCAAAGATTTGATGCCACACATTATTGTCATGTAAAAATTCAACCTGCTTGTCCGGCTGTGATTAAGATTCTGTGTGTGTGTGTGTGTGTGTGTGTGTATCTGTGTGTCTGCCTGAGGCTGTACATTTTTGTGTATGTGCAGGTGCTTATGCCCAGGAGGATACACACGTGTGTGGAGGATCAGGTATCACTCCTCAGGACAAGATTTATGTCACAAAGTTTGTTTTTGAAGAAGGAATCTCTCACAAGCCTGGAATTTTCCAAGTAGGCCAGGCTGGCTGACCAGCTAGCCCCAGGAATCGGCCTGCCTCTGCCTCCCCAGTGCAGGAATTACAAACACATGATACCATGGCTGGTTTGGGGTAGGGGGTTGACGGTGGTAGTTTTGGGGATTTTTGTTTGTTTGTTTTACACGAGGTCAAACTCAGGTCATTATGGTAAGCCCTTTACCAAGTGAGCCATCCCTCACTCTCTCCATTTTAAAACTCATTATTATTCCATTATTATTCTATGACATTCAGAACAGCCTCGAATGTCACCATGAAGCTTGCAGGGAAATCGATTCTATCACTGCATATATATCCTGCCAGAAAAATGTGAAGTCTCCCAAGTTCACTTAACCCAAGGTCCCTATCCAGTGGGGCAACACTGTTCACAATGCAGCTAGTGATGCAAAATGCAAGAAGTCGGTGCATGTTGGCAGCAGGCTGCCGGGGTCTGGGCCACCTGCCTGGTGACAAATCTCCTTGAGTCATTGAGAAGCGAGGCCAGCGCTTTCAGTGTAGGGATGGGCAGCTGGCCACCGCCATGCTTCGTGTAACACTCAGCCTCCTTAGGAGGACGAGAGAGCGGAGGAGGAGGCAACTCTCCCTCCGTCGGCATCCGTGTTCCCCATGTGGGTGATGATGGTGACTTGGGAACTGTGGTCCTCGAAGAAAGGGAGTGGGGAATAAGGGGAGTATCCAAAGTACACATGGTCTCACCAGACAGTGACACCGTCTGGAAAAACAACCAAGTGACAGTTAATTATACCCAGGGGCACGTGACAGACGATACTCCAGCCACTTAGAGGCTCACTTTCTCTCCCCTCCTTTCTTCCTTCCTATCTCTCAGCCAGGGTTTCATGTAGCCCTGCAATTACAAATGTGTAGCAGGCCGGCTTTACATGGACTGAAGAAGGGTCTTACGCGTGGTAGGCAAGCACTCTACCCACTGAGCCACATTCCCAGCCCCAACGACTCTCAGTACAACGGATTTTAAGTCCAACACTCTCAAAACAAGTTATTTGGAGTTCTATGTAAAGATCCCGAGAAAGAAACATAGCAAAAAGTCTGCAGAGGATGGAATTGTAATGTGGGGAGAAGGCACAAGGCATGTCCATTCCAGCAAGAGCTACTATTCGGCCGCATAAAAGTCAGGGCAAAGGAATGGAGTGAAAAGTCAGTTCGTGCCACAGTATAAGCAAACCTAGGAAACACCGCACTAGGGAGGCAAGAGCAAGCTTGACAGGTTATAGGAGGGAGCTGGCAGGACAGGGTACCATAGAGAACAGACGTGGCAGGCCATACATTTACATGACATGACTTCCTGGAGGGGGGGTGAAAACAACAGCTACTTCTGGAGGGGGGGGGCGCGAGACTCCTTTTTGAGGTGGCACAAATGTGGAAATAAATACTAGTTGTGGTCGTGAAAGGTACACTTTAAAAGTAAATCATACGGCGTATGACTGATAGTGTGCTTCTCAGGGGAGGGTTATGAATCAATGCAGACGATACGGGAGACAACTTAGGATTTACAACACAACTCCACCGCAAGGGGATTCTGAGAGCAAGGCGCAGGGAATGGGGCCACGTGATTACAGGGTCGGGGAGGATCACCAGGGACCATCATCATGTGGGACATCACTGTGATCAACGGGGTCCCCAGCGACTCACAGCCAAGATGAGAACTCCCCAGCGTCACCTGGTTACTACCTGTCATCCATAGCCCCAGGTGGAATGGAGCTAAGACAACAAGAGCCACCATCAGTCCATCAGCCCCGTCCCCATCAGTGGCTCCCAGCCCGTATCTGCTGTACCACAAGGCGAATTATGACTAGGCTTTACACGACAGCCACCATAAATAAAGGAAAAGTTGTGAAAATGCCAACACTTCCCGCATGGATGGAAAAACAGCACAGTGGCATCTTCTAGGACTGACTGTGACCTTGTCCGAGTTAGCAGTGCCATCATGGGCCTGTGCCTTGATTTACCCAGCTGGGAGAGTAAGATAATAACATGTCTCTGCTCCACCAGACTGAGCGGGGGATAATTAGAGTTCCTGGGGCCCGTGTGATCTTTGCATGGAGACAGCCAGCTATTATCACCGTCTTAACCAACACCTCTCCCAGCAGTCGGGCCCTGGCTCTATTTAAAGAGGTAATGGATTTGCTGCAAGACCAAAATACTGATGCTTGGCTTTTTTGACTTTGTAAACTTTTATAAAACATGGGCATTGCGGTACAAGTTAAATTGTTCCTTCAACCCCACTTAATAAATGAACATTAGTAAGGTGGGGGGGGGAGGAAAAAGCTCTAACTGGCTTCGCTATGCTTCATCTTGGGAGGATAAAACAGGAACTAGATAGAGGGCTGTGCCCACAGTCACGTGTAACAAGGCCAGGGACTAGAACCCGGTGTACTTGCTTGGAACCTATAGCCCTTTATAAACGCTGTTGCCATCAATGTAACTCAAACACATGCTCAAAACCGACGCCCTGAAGAAGGGGAGCCAATGTCCCTTTCTAGGTATGATTTGGGTTTCTCTGTGGCGTGGCAGAAAAGGCAGGGGCAGACGTGAAGGGCGGCCAGTGCAGGTGGCATCGGCTCACTCTGAGGATGTCTGCTGGTAGACACACGAGGCCAGACCATCCGCTTCCCTGCCAGGCACAGCCATGAGCCAGCCTGGAGTCCCCCATGTGGGATGCAGGCCCCACTGTTTCGTTACACTGGATTGAAAAATCCGAAAGGGTTGGGGTGTGTTCCTTGGGTTCTTTTTGGTGACCACCCCTGACAAGCCTCCGTCGTCAATTATGCCTTAACTTCAGGTTAACAGAGTCCTTATAATTTACACTCACTTCTGCTTTCTGAGGTACCTAAACACACACACACACACACACACACACACGCACGCACGCACGCACGCACACACACGCACATGCACACGCATGCACGCGCACACACCAAATGAAGATTAAATCTTAATAAGATTCCTCTAAGCCTTCTTGTCACTCCGTGGCATTTACTCACCGTAGTGACTCAGCAATTGCAGCACAAGCTGCACTGTCTCAGTCCCCTCCCTCACTGCCCCTCCAAGATCCCACGGCCAGTGGGTTTTCCGTCATGGGTGAGTGATGGCAAGCGGGCAGACGGCAATTCTGCAAGGCAGGAAATAGTGACTCCTACTTGAGGTAGTCAGACAGGGCGCTCTCGGGGCTCAAAGCACAAAGAGCTAGTGTCCTCTCCCCATAGCCCACAGGCAGCTCCCTGCTTCCTATAGAGCACAATCCTAAAACAGAAACAGGCATAGGAAAGGCTCCTACAAACTTCCGTTCCCACCAACCTAAAGTAAAACAACAAGCAACTTTTTATTCACACCTCATTTAATCCTGCCAGAAAAGGTGGGAACCTCCTCCCTACCGACCCACTGAAGATCGAAACACAACCATGTGGCTAAGGATTCAGTGGCCAGGCAAACCTGGTGACTGACACTCAGGCCAGGGCACCAAAGTTCCTCATCTGAAGCCCCCTCTGCTCATCATGTTTGTCAACTAAAAATGGCGCATTTGGAGCCTGGAGGGAGAGCTCAGTCAGTAAAAGGCTAGCCACATAGGCATGAGGAAGACTCGAGTCAGATTCCCCATCACAGGTGGAAATGGGAAGGGGAAGCTGTAACTCCAGCACCAGGGAGGCAGAGACAGGTGAATCGCTGGGAGCTAGCTAGCCAGCCACCCTCCATGAGTCAGCCAAGATCCAACGCTGGTGAGAGATTCTGCCTCAAGGAAGACATCTGTCATACATTCACACACTCACATACACACAGGGGATACACACATATAAACAGGTGCACACATACACCCAAACACACATGATAAAATTCAACAGACACGCAAAGAATCATGTGAATCCTGCTACACAAACCTGCCCAAACACCACAGGAACCTGACATGCTTACTCCTCAACAGACACGAAAGTCAGAATTAGATACACAAATGGCAGCTGGACATGAACGTGTGTTTGTGGGGGTGGATTGCTGGAAGGAAGGGTAAGTAGACTAGGAGCAATTAGCTCCCGCTGAGTGCTTCATTGGGGATTCCATCTTTCACAGCCGACCCTTGGGAGGTCAAGGGCAGGGACCCTGCTGCTCCAGAAATTCTGCTGGCATTCTTATCCCTGCTCTGGGGTCAGCCGGCCAGAACTCTTGGCAGTAGACAAGCAATAGCCATCTCACAGACCCATTTCCAAATGCACGCATTCAAAGCTACCACCGAGTCACACAATGAGATGGTCTGAACTGTGCCACACCTTTTCCTAACAAGTCAAAGATGCTAGACCAAGAGCAAAATGAAGATGAAAGATGAAATGGGTTTATAAAGGAGTGGACAATATAAATACAGCTGAGGAGTCAAGCTGCTTCAGAGATATGTTTTTAAAACAACAGCGCACAACTGAATTGTATGAAGTGAGAGGAACTGAGACGCTGCAATTGCATTTCCAAAGTTTACTGACCCCCCCTCCCCTCCCACCCCAATAGTCAAGTGGAGAAAGGGTCTGTTTTAGCTTCAAACTCTCACATTGTGGCTCATCGCTAAGGTTAGTCAGGCAGGAACCTGGAGGCAGGAGCTGATGCAGAGGCCATGGAGGGGAGCTGCTTGCTTACTGACTTGCTTCCCCGTGGCTTGCTCGGCACCCAGGGACACCAGTCACCCACAGTGAGCCAGGCCCTTCCACAGCAATCCCCAAGGGAGCAAATGCTCTACGGACTTCCATACAGGCCAATCTTAATGTGGTGTTTTCTGCATTCACCCTAGCTTGTGTCAAGGTGACAGAAAAAGCAAACAGGACACCGCTGTCCCTGCTTTCGCCCTTGACCTTGTCCCTGGCCATCTTCTGTCCCTTCACATTCATTACAGTGTATCATACTTTCACTTGTTGTCTGTTCCTTGGGCGGAGACCCAACCAAGATCCCCATGGGGAGGATTTTCATCAGCTCAGCTCATTGTTTATTTCTACTGCTCCTCCAGCAGGCCTTGTGACTCCACAGATACTCACTACTGTTCAATAAATGCGTGAAAGAGAAGAGGAGGAGGAGGAAAACGGGTTGGGCATGGTGGCAAACACCTCTAATTCTAGCATGGAGGGGGCACAGGAACAGGAGGATTTCAAGTTCAAGGTTAGCCTAGACTGCATAGCAAATCATTGTCACAAAAAAAAAAGCCAAATCAATAACACAAGGATGGGGCTTATTTTCCCGAAGACACTGTTTTCTCAGCAGGGCCCAGGGGTGCTGTGTACCCCTACTGTGGCAGGAAATCACGTGTCTGATTTCGTGGGTCTAAACTGAAGTTCCTGCATTTAGGTTTAAGCATAGTAGTTCACCACCACCCCCGCGCCCCCCACCCCCACCTCAACTTAAACAAGAAACCCTCTGAGCTAAAGTGTTACGCCACAGGCTTGACCTCGAGCAAAACACAAAGCCAGGGTTCCCATCTTAGCTACAAGTACGATTCTCTGCCCTTTAGGTAAACCCTTGGGATATAGAATAGGCATGGGTATCTTGTATGCTCAATGATGTAATCTCTGGGTGGCTACACTTACATGCCTGGTACTGATGCAAAAATAAAAGATAGACTCGTGCCCTTCTGCTGAAGAATGGCAGAGTGCATCAGCCAGTGTCCCAATCCTGTCACAATACTGCTGTTCTTGGGGTTGCCATAATTTCAAACAGTGAGTTGTCCCTGAGAATGTTGTAAGCAGGACAACTGTAGATGGCAAATATCCCCATATCCACCCCACCCCCCGCCACAGATAGGACTCTACGATAAACTTCGTATTTCTGCCTTTAAACCCAGGGCTTGCCTCCCTGAAAACAAAGCAACTGTCTTATGGGCTGGAGGAGAGATCAGAAGGAGAGTGGTCCAAGCTCCACCAGGAAACAGAGTCCTCTCCTCCTCTCTCTGTTAGACGTCTCAAGCGGGCCTTGGCTGGTGGCCCGCTCCTCATGGGCCTTCACGTCTCCCATCACATTTATCCTCAGGCCCTGATGGTTCTACCTCCCTAAAACACTCCATAGTCACGGACAGTTCCTTCAAAGAGCGGAATGGACTCTGGAAGAGGATGTACCTTCAGACCAGAGGAGAAACAAGGGCAGAAGTGGGCAAGCGTCACTGGACGCCACGGCGGAGGGTGAGGGCTGATTTCTCTTTGTGTGCCAACAGCCACGCTTTCTCTTTAAAGACTTGGCTTGCTTGTGAGCACAGGAAGCCACGCATGGCATCAGCACTCTAGAGAGTGACACAGTCAACAGCTGACGACCATTGGGAGTGAAGTTAGTGGTGGGCATTGTGGCAGGCAAGTACTTTCCAGAGGTCCAGAGGCCAGCAAACACGTCCCCTGTGTCCCCCGATGGCTAGGGAAGGTCAGGCATTCTTGGCTGCTGTTCTGTGCTGGGTTCATAGCCTGGGCCCCAGCCTACTCCTTTCCAAGGCCCCTGCATATCAGGCGGCCTACTGCGCAGGAAGTATCTTTGTCCACATCTCCCCCAATGCCCACCGCCACTTCCAGGCCCTTTGCTGAGTATCTGTACCACATAAACCCAAGTCGGAGAGTCCATTTCCCCCAAATCTGGTCTCCTCTGCCCTTACAGAGTGAACTGCACTCTATTCTCCATTTTTTTTTCCCTATTCATCTAGGGGTGTCTTAAGAATATCCAACACTGGCTACTCCCTATCTTCCTGTCTGCAAGATGCAGCAAAAGTCAAACAAGGGAAGAAATTAGACAGTGAGGAAAGGGTAACCAAACTCCCAAACAAAACCCAGTTTTCAAAGGGAATTTGCAGGTGACTGTGGTGTGGCTGGGACAATATCTGAGGTCACTGGCAGCGAGTCCAAGACCTAACATCAGTGCACAAACTGACTTAGTGGAGCCCGTTCTATATGGAGAGACACCTTGTCCAGCCTAGACACAGAGGTGTGGGGTGGAGAGGAGCCTTGGTCCTGCCTCCACTAGATGATGAAACAGACTTAGACTTCCTATGGGAGGCCTTACCCTCTCGGAGGAGCAGATGGGAGGGGGAGGGACAAGGAGGGGGGAGGGGACGGAGGAGGAACGGGGCTTGGAATGTAAAAAATAAATTAATTTAAAGACACACACACAAGGGGGGGGGGAATTGCATCCAAAGACCTCAATTCCTACCACCGGTAGCCGCACACCACACCCTCAATTCCACACTTGACCTTGACCAAGAAACGACAGATCCACACATCCCTACCTGCAGCACAGCTAGAAGGACCTTGGCATTCTGAGGCTGAGGTTCCAACTCTGGCTGAAGTTAGTGTTTCCCAATTGGATTTATTTTTTATTATTATTATTATTATTATTATTATTATTATTATTATTATTATTATACAAGTACGCCCTCCATGCTGTGAGGACATTGGTATGTGCTAAAATCTGGGAACTGGGCTGGTCAGACAGACTAAGTAATAGCGATTTTTACACAGAAAAAAGGTGTTCCCAGAAATCAAAGCTGTTGGTCACTCTAACTTCATGGAAGCCAAACTGCCCTCCCACTCATAAAGAGAAGTAGGCGTGGTACAGCAAACCTGGCTCCAGTACAGTAGACACATACATTCCCAAGAACAAGCCAAGAACACAATTACTGGCTGGGCGTAGTGGTGCAGGCAGGCTCTTATCCCCAGCACTTAGGTCAGAAGCAGTTAGATCTCTGTGAGTTCAAGGCCAACCTCTATACAGTGAGCTCCAGGACAGCCAGAGCTACACAGTGAGACCCTGTCTCAAAATCATCAAGAACAAATTTACACCCAAGTGGTGTCTGATAGCTTAAGACTCTCCGCCACTCAGATGCCAATTCAGACAAATGATTCAAATTCAGACAAATGATTCAAAAGGGGGTCACAGAATGTACAGACACCTCTGGCCACAGTTACCTTCTGTGTCTGGAAAGCACCATCTGCGTATAAACTCAAGTAGCAGGAACACTGATCTCTATTTTCGTCCTGCTAAATGTACCTCTGGCCCTCACAAGCTGTTGCCTGAAAAAACCATTAATGCCACGGGAAGTCTAGTGTTTACATAAAAACTTCGTGCCGGGGGAGACTTTCCTAAAAGCTGCTGAGGTTGCTCAAGAGCCAGCAAACACCGGGAAAGGAGTTTTCACGCATAAATCACAAAAGCAGCCCTAACGGATCCGAGCACAAACAGCCTGGGCACACCCAACTCCTTCAATGGTGGCCTTGTTGAGTCAAAAATAACACTGGCCTCTTTGGGGGAAATCCAGGGATAAAATTAATTCTCTCTGTAAAAATTCTCTACTAGTGCATCCACTTGAGTCAAATATAGCCTGCAGACATTTGCTCTCCCTGGCACAGGTAACTATCGTAGGAACTCAGACATGTGAAGCAGAAATCAAACAGCCATTCATTTCTCAGGAGTCAAAGGCACTTTGCTACCAACACTGTGGTCCTGTGGCTTCTATTGTGGGACCAGAGTCACAAGAGTAAGGAGGACATTGGGAATCCATTGCACTCAGCCTCCTGTGTTAATAGGACCACCGTGCCCTTGGCAGGGGCAAGGGGCAAGGGAGGAATGCCAACCAAGTGTCAGCCACTTCTGGAGCATTCTGAAGGAGGATGCTGGGCTGGGGCTCGATCCCTAACTGATGGATGCTACCCAAGATGCCAGCATATTTAATAAGAACAGGACACATTATCTTACCGGATCCTCGGGACCTCAGCTCAGGAGGGCTGGGGTACCCTCCCTCCTGTGGACAAGAGACCTAATGGCTCAGCCACAGGCCTGATCCTAACTGTCTGCAGGAGGTGCTCACACACCAGAACCCAGGAACCCGCCTTTCTCAAGCTCAGGAGGTGAGTTTGAGACTCATTTGCCAAATTTTCTAATTATCAAGGGCTCTCACATCCTGCTCCCACCTCCATGAGAGCCGAGAGCCAGATGCAGCCCGTTCTCAGCCCTTTAACACCCAGCAGGAAAGGGGCCTGCATCCAATCCCTGAGATGGGCAAATATGCCCCCACCACCAATACACACCTTACTTCCTGCCCCTCATGGGACTCTTCCACGTTCCCCTATTGAAAAAGCTGGTTCTACTCCTCAGAAGCATCACTAGGTGGAGACCAGCCTTTGTAGAATGGACTCGGGCCATCCTTACCTCTCTCCCTCCTTTCCAAGTACAGAGTGACTTCTAGCCATGGTCATGCATTGGTGAGACATGTATAACTAAGCACAGTAATGTGAATGCCCAGCATTATCTTAAAAATCCCTCCTCCAAAGCTATTTCAGTGTTCGTTTGAATAAATTTTAATATTATAATACGACTACTGGGCTTGCTTTTCTCCTATTTCACAGTAAAATAAATCCAAGTGAGGGCTTTTTGGTATTGTTATTTATTTTGAAAGAGGATGTTACTTTTATCCCACCCTGGCCTGGAATTCGCCGTTTTCTTGCCTCAGCCTTCCACGCATTTAGGATACAGGTGACGAAAGACACTGTGCCTGGCTTCCAAACAAAGGGTTAAAGACGAAGCTGGGACAGACAGGCAAGGGGGGCTGAGTTACCAGCCTAGGATCCTTGCCACACCAGAGTTGGGGACACCATGAGGACTCTCACGGAGCAACGTGAGCAGAGGACTAGCCACCAGCAGTTAGCAGCAAGTGACCACACAGTAGTGAAGAGGGACGGGAAGGGAAGACGGCCCACAAGTGGCGTGTGTACAAAAGGGCTCCCTGTACTCTCATAACTCACTACCAGCAGCCGCTTGGAGAATGCTGCGGATGCATCTCAGAATTCTCACTGACCCTAAGAGTACCCAATCCTCAAATCCAGGCCTGACTTAGGACCCGGGTGACTGTCCCCACACCCAAGTCTCAGCACATCCATACACAAGCTCCCCTTGTAAGCACAGCGTTGTGTCCAAATGAGAAACTTGGTCTGTCTTCTTTTCCCCCATTTCTCTCCTACTCACCCCAGATTCTATTCCTACCCTTCCAAGCACCCAGTTTCCAAGCAACACAACTACATCGAAAATGAAAATGGAAAAAAAAAAAGCAATTTTGCACAGTGTTTCAAAAAGCAGCTCACTGTGGCACACAAGTGTGGGACAGTCACCTGAAGCTCAAAAACAAAGGATAAACCCTAAGTCCCGGGGCCCAAGAGCTTGTGCTCTGCCTGAGAAAGGGGCTAAACCTTAGAACACTCTAGTCTAGCTGGAAGGGAAGCCCCACGCGGGGAAGGTACCAGCAGATGTCTATATTGTCCCAGACAGGCCAAAGAAAGACTTCAGACAAGTTTTCTATTCCCACACGTTGTCAACTTCCCATGCATACAGACACGGGATGCTTTCTGGGAGGCAACAAGAATCCAGGACTGCAAAAGCTGGTGGACAAGCTTAACTTGCCTATTTGGTTCTTCCTATTGAAAAAATAATAATAAATCTACATGCATCTTTTGCTATTTCTGTAGAGGTTCATTTCCAGAATAGGAAAGATAATACAGGCTGCAGTACCTTCTGATTGTGACAAAATGCAGAGGAACAGCAGGTAGGGGATGTCCCTTAAGAACAATCAATCCAACAATGGACACATAACACAGGCTCAGGCTCAGAAGAGCTGAACGATTGTCCCAATATCACCATCCATGAATTAGCTCCATCAAAATTTCTGTCTCGTGACGCCCACTTTTCCATGCCAACCGTCAACTTCATGATATTTTAGATGGGAAGAATGCCCCAGGAGAGGAAGCAAAAGCATCAGATACCTACCTTGTTGACCTCAGAAGCCCACTCTACCACTGAATTCATCCTGTCAGCATATAGAGATCTCTAGTGCAAACCCATTAGCAATGCAGGACAGTGTGAAAATCAAAACAAACAACTCAGGTGTTCCCAGAATCAAGAGCCATCTCATGCTCATAGGGAAGCTGACCTGGACTCTCCATGGTGACAGAGGGAAGGGCAGGGTACTCAGCTAGGGCCTCTGAATCAAACAGAAGAGTCCAGAGAGATGGTAAGCAGCAAGTTCAGAAAACCCATTTCCACATGATTGCTCAGACAGTATTTCACTTGGAAAACTGTACTGACAGACGCTCTTCAGTCGGGCCTTCCCCAAGTTCTGAAATCAGCCCACGGACTACATTCAAAGTTTGCTGTTTCTGAGAGACCAGCCCTCCGAACAGAAAAACAAGAACAAAACACTGCCCCACATTCCAGGACCCAAACAGAACACTGCAAAGTGGATTCTTCTTGGACTCCGTCTGAAAACATATTCCTCCAGTACAGGGGTATATGCAAGCTCTGGCCTGCAATCGGTTACAGGCAATGTGGATACTGAACGTAATGTCGATACTGAATATGTGAATTCTTTTCAAAGACGCTATGGTTTTAAAGACTGTTTTGAACGAGAACAAATAAAATGGTCATTGTCAATTTTTCTGAAGGCATTCTAATTGCTAAAGCGAACTGACTCTTGATAAATCTACCCCAGTTTGTACCTGTGTTCTTGCCCTAGTGAGTGAGGGAGCATTCTTTGAATGCTTATAAAACCTGAACTTGCAGTCGAAGCACCAGCAATTCGAGATAGAGATGGAACAGAGCCTTACCATTCGTGGAGGTTTTTTTCAAGTTATTCAGGAATTCCTCCAGCAGCTGGGACTGGTTGGGAGAGGGTGGCAGATGTCTCCGGTCCCTGGAGGACAGGTCACTGTCTGACCAGGAAGTGCACAGGGTTGTCCGTGTGTCTGTAGGCCGGGCAATCAGTGTAAGTCCAACACTCTTCTCAGAAAACAAGGCCTCCATCTGCCTGATGTCAAGGTCAGACACCGCTTCCCCATTTAAGGTCATGATTTCGTTGCCCTTTCTCAGCCCTGAGGACCAGGAAGGGGGAAAACAGGAAGAGAGGGGGAGAGAGATTACAGAGATGCATTCTAAGATTAGAGCAAGCTGCAAGTGTCAACCCCTGACCAGGTAGAAAATGCATCATTAGGCAGAAGTTTAAGCCATAGCCCAGCTCTGAGCTGGCATTAGGCAGATCGTTCTGAATACAGTCTGGGTAACTGCTTATCGAGCATTTTCTTTGGGTCTCTCTCTGTCTCACACAATCTTCCCTTCTTCTAATGGACATTTGTGTGAGTACTGTGTGTGTGTGTGTGTGTGTGTGTGTGTGTGAGCGTGCGTGAGCGTGTGTGTGAGAATACTCTTTACAAACAAACAAGACTTTGTGTGTGTATATATATATATACACTTATATATGTATACATATATACATGCAAGAAAATTCTCAAGAACTCTCACATATATATCTTATGAAATCTTTTTTACACACACCTGTATGAATACTGTCTTTACACACACATAATACTTTATATGTGCATATATGTATTTTCAAGTAAATTCTTTCTCAATAACTCCCACACACACATCAGTCTAACAGTCTCTTTACACACACACACACACACACACACACCTGTGTGAAAACTCTCTTTATACAAACAATGCTTTATATATACAACATGTGTACTTTCAAGTAAACTCTTTCTCAAGAACTCCAGGGGAAATTATCATCTGACACAATTGCAAACAACCTCCCGAGGCAGATGCATCTCACAGTTAGAAACTCAGAGAGCCACACACAGCCCCACACAGACCTCCTCCATACGCCAGACTGTCGGGGAGAACGTCGCTTATAAATATCCGGCTGAGATGCTGGAGTTCATCCACCTGAGCTGTGACTGCAAACCCTGAGAAGGAAAACAGAGCTGACATGAGTTCGCCTCCTTTGTCTCCCCAGCCTAGGCAGGGGCATATCCCCCAACACCTTTCTTAAAAACGCAGCCTCCTGAGAAGTCAGTTACAAGCATTTTGAAAGTGCTATTATTTAGCAAGAGGAGAGGGAAAGAGGAACCCACAGGACTGGAGGGTTTAGACACACGAGTGTGCAACCTTAATCAACAGTTGCATCTGTACACAGCAGCACGTTCACAGCAGCCAGCTACTGGGAATAGCCTGGCTGACAAGTGGAGAGATTAAGGACAGACAGAATGTGGCGTAGACAGATGGTAGGACATTACTCAGCCTTAAAAAGAAAATTCTGGCACATCCTATAATGGGGTGAAACCTGAAGACATTAATGCTAAGTGAAGTAAGCTAGCATCCTGTGGATGCAAAACTCCGGTTCTGCCAAATGAGAGCTATGGAGGGTGATGGTGAGGGTGACTCACAGACACAGATGTACTTTGTTGCCAAGGATAAAGGGTTCAGATGATCTATTTTATGTACTTCTATCTCACCACAGTTAAAACAGCCCTTTATATTTTATAAGTTACGACTAAAGGATACTCTCACTGAAATGCAATGAGGTGTTTTCAAGAGAGCTAAAGACTAGGGTTGGGCAATGGTTTGGTAGACACTGCACAGCATGCGCCTGCACAAGCCTAAGGATCAGAGTTCGAATCCCCAGAACCCATGTAAAAAAGCCCAGCATGATCACCAGCTTCCCAGCATTCTTTCAGGAGGTTGAGACTCAACACTGCCTGGAAGCTTGGAGTTAACCTAGCCCATGCAGTGGAAAGCCAGCCCACAAATAAACCCTGTCTCAAAAAGCAAACACTCAACGATATAACCCAAGGTTGTCCACTGTCCTCCACACGTGCGTCCAGGCATGGACACACCTGGATTCACACACACAGAGAAAGAGAATGTGAGGAAGCTGCCTGAATGGATCCCGTGATTTATATAGATGTGTTCGCAAAACCCAGTACACGTCCTGTTTGCAATGCATGCTCCCTCAGACCCCGCCACCACTGCCAGGGTGGAGACCATACTTCCACATTCAGGCTTCCCGGCGCTAAACTCCTGGAGGAGAAGGAAAATGTCCTCTTCCCCCGTGTCTCCTCAGAGCCTCAAGCAGAGTCTATACTCATTCACTCAGATGGGAAGAAGACATGGCAGCCATGGGAAGCAAAGCGAATGCCAAGAGGAGTATGGGAAAGACAGAGGGTTTCCAAACGAAACCAACTCATACGCAACCAGTGCGAGTCTACAGCGGACATGGCCGGTCTCCGCACAAGGCAGGGGAATCACTACAAGTTCTGAGGACATCCTGGGGCCCCAGGCCAGTGTGGGTTACAAAGTGAGACCGGTCTCAAGGCAAACCAACACAGCTGAGTGCGTAACTAAGACAGAGTCCAAAAGTGTGAGAACTTGAACATATTACAATTTTAGTATATTACCAACTTGAATTGTTTTAAAGGAGGTGTCTATGCTGTGACAATAGTTTTAGCACGACCAAAACAGCCTCTCCTTGGCTGTTTCACCAACCTTTATCTAATTGCTGACTTCTCATGGGTAAAGGTGCTTTACCTCTTGTGAGGTGCAATTTGGGACTTCAGCAAAGTCTACCAAGACCTTAGAGCTGGGTTTTAGTAAAGACCAAGGAAAACGGACGTTCAGCACTGACGATGACCCTTAATTGTTTAAACTCGGGTCAGAGGGAGATAAGCTCAGGTCAGAGGGAGATAAGCACACAGAGAGGCTTATTCCAGTTAAGTCATCCACGTGTTCTTGAAAGGTAGCTAAGATTTCTATCCTGGTAGAAGGATCAGGAAAGAACAGCACTCCAGGTTGATACGACCCTAAGTATGAAATGAAGCCCCGTGGGGCTGGAGAGAGGGCTCAGAAGACCCACATTCTGCTCCTAGCATGCAAGTTGGACAGCTCACAACTGATTGCAATTCCAGACCCCGGGGATCAGATGCCCTCTTCCGGCCTCCAGGCAAGTAGCAGACACGTATGCACAAATGGATCAAAGCAGCCTTGTCTGGGCTCCTGGGTGAACCCTGAGAGCGCCACCACGCATAGTTAATTCATTATGTCAACACTACTGCAACCTGTCACATTCCTTATCGGTCCTGTGATTGCCTTGCCATCTCCCCCAATACTGACATGTACCAGCCCATCCTGATAGAATAAATAATAAAAGGGGGGGAGGAGAGGCGGGAAGGACAGCAGGCTCCTGGGGTCCGGAGAGAGCTCGCAACACTCACCGAAGTCAGTTGCGTCCCCAGTCTTGGTTAGCTGCACATCATATACATTGAGTGGGAAAACTTCAATTTCGTCATAGACCTAAGAAAGATGAAAGCAAACAGAACCCAAGGATCTAACGTTGCACAAGCTTGGGAAATTATGTTGACACATTCTCCCCCTACACACACACACACACACACACACACACACACACACACACACACGGGAAAATTACGATACTGTTTACATGAGGGCTGTTAACAAATCAAGCACCAAGTGTGAACAGTCTTCAAGATTGAGAACATGCAGAGAGCCAGTGAAAGAGCTGAGTCAGCAGAGTGCTCACCGAGCAGGACAAACCCCAAGCCATCACACGCATGCACGCACACACGCACGCACACGGAGCATCGTAGCACACATTTATATACCAGGCACTCAGGATGTGGAGGCAGGAGGATCAGAATCTCAAGGTCATCCTCAGCTACACAAGGAGTTTGAGGCCCGCCTGGGCTGTGAGATTGGACGTGGATGTGGTTGGACAGCGCCTCCCGCCCGACCCCCACGGCCCACTTGCCTGCTCCAGCATGTATTCATATGGGGCGGGCACATGCCACTCGATGCTCTCGTCAACCACTTGCCGAAGCTGAAGACCGTAGTGAGTGGGCTCCAACTGTCTCATCTGCAAAGAAAGCGATTGGTTCTTTGGAGCCTCATTGCTCTGTCCCAACATCACCAGTGTTCAGGAGGCTCACGACAGAGCACTGTCAAAAATCTCAAAAAGCACCTGCACGTAATTTGCTCAGTCCGGATGTAGGGAGAAACTCAAAATTCCAAGGCACAAACCAGAACAAGAAGGCTCAAAATTCGTTGTTAAGATTTCCTCTAAGTACTGCCATCACAAAGTGTGAGGTTCACCACAGGAAGTTAAGGGACTGCATCCCACCACACCAGCCATCTCCCTTAGGATGGCTTTCAGATGTTTCTCAGGAAAGTACAGAGATTTCTAAGATGTGTTCAATTCTACAGGCTTCAGGATGTCGTGGTTCAAAGTATTTTCAAAAGGAAAGTGAGAGCTCAGAGCTATTCTCATCCCCCTCTCTCTATGTGTGTGTGTGTGTGTGTGTGCATGTGTGTGGAATGTGCATACCTGCATCCCTTCCCTCTCTCTCTCCCCCTCTGTGTGTGTGTGTGTGTGTGTGTGTGTGTGCGTGTGTGTGGAATGTGCATACCTGCACCCCCTTCCCCCCTCTCTCTCTCTGTGTGTGTGTGTGGAATGTGCATACCTGCACCCCCTTCCCCCCTCCCCCTCTGTGTGTGTGTGTGTGTGCGTGTGCGCGCGCGTGTGGAATGTGCATACCTGCACCCCCTGCCCTTCCCTCCTCTCTCCCTATACTTTCAGCAGCCGAGTGTGTTTACCTCAGGTCTGTGCTCCAAACAGGATTAGCCAACCCCCGGCCTCCCACTCAGAAAGTATCACTGTAGCAGTTTGTGTCACCTATACAGATCAATAGCCAGACTTTTCTGAAGGAAAGGCACTGGGGGAGAGGGCAGTTAAGGTCCTAAAGATAAAATCACTCACACACACACGCACGCACGCACGCACGCACACATGTGCACGCATACAGGATGCTAATGCTTCAGTGCCAAGTATGAGAGAGGACTAAAACATCTTCATGCCTCTCATGAACAGCTGTCCCTTAAATCTTTCGGCTCTACTCTGCCACCTGGTGGTCTAAGAGTGTCAGACCTGCCAGTGCTGGATGGATGTATCCTACATGTCCTTGTCACACTGGGAATAAAGTGCAGTTGGAAGAATGAATAACCACCAACTCCGTAAGTGTCCAGGAAGCAACTGTGAATGGAAATGAGCTACGTACTTAACAGCACACAAGCCACTTCATCTAAGTAACGTGAACAGCAACAGATGTCACAAATGACCCTAGATATAGGTGAAAAATTTATGTGGGATAATGCAGGGTCTTCATGGAAGCATAGAACCATTAAGGGCTCATTAACTAACTAGACAATGTTAACCCATTCTCGTGTGGAAAGCTTGGTTTTAACACCCCACAGAGGAGTGCATTAACCTTCCTCTCCGTTGAGACATATGTGTTTCTACAGCAAAATCCATCATCACCTTGCACGCCAATGTGAGCACGTCTTCCACTCTGTGCTCAGGCTTCACGACCACAGTAACTCCCTCATTGTCCGGGAAGTGAACGTAAGTCTGGGTTTCCCACGTGTTGTCTCTGAGGGCGTTGTCTACTGCGGGGTCGTAAGGATGCCGATCGTGGACCTGAGTCCGGTGAGAAAGCAGACAGGTCAGATAAGAACAATAGAAACCACAACGGGGGTGGAGGGGTGGGGAGGGACAAAACATTCTCTCACACCACTCTGGGGCAGCCTTTGGGTGGAACCAAGCTGACAGACAGACAGACAGACAGCCTTTGGATCTTCACTCTCTCTCTATACAGACAGAGAGAGAGACTCCTTCTACTCTGCCACTGGGGCAGCTCAGAACAAGCCCAGTCTCCCTGCTGCAGAGCCCTGGTGGAGAAGAGGTACTGGGAAGTGGGCATCTAATCTCAATCCTTCCCGGCTTCCAGAGGTTCTCATCCACAGAGATTGGCATCTGTCTGTCTGTCTGTCTGTGCCCTACCCCAGGTCTAAACTCAACTCCCTGTGTGATTGTCCTTTCTCCTGTTTAACTTTTAAAAATCTAACTTCTAGTGGAGAGTACATCTCTCTATGTTCCTGCTGTGTCAGACAGGGCCACTCTGTCAGGAAATCATCCCCAAAGATACCACCTTCGGGAACTTTCCCAGACACTTTCCTAGATCACCCCCATCACAGCCAGTTACTTCATGTTAACCTACACTGTTCAGACTGATGAAAATCGTGGTGACTGTGCACTCAGCAGTGAAGCATTTCCTCGCGCTAGATCCCTGAAGGGACACTATGGTGAACCAAACCCCAGTGCTGCTACTTAGCCAGACATGTTTCAGATGAATGAGCTGGTATATCCTTTCATCCCTGCAGGGCCCGGGAGACCCCTGAGATTTCCGTCTGAGCCTCATCTACAAAGTGAATTCCAAGCCAGCCAGAGCTACTTAGTAATAGCCTACCTCAAAACAAACAAACTGCAATTTACTGAGCCTCTGTTTACCACTTTGCAAAAGGAAGCGTTGCTCACTGCTGATATTTATAAACCAACGAGACAAATCTTTATGAGCAAAGGAGCCCACATACATGAAGCTGTCTTATAGGCTGACAAGCAATAACGTATAGATTCAATGCTCTCACTTTACTCCACACAACTCAGACCTCACAACAATCACACTGATGGGTGGTTTTTACTGTTAATTCCATGCATTTCTTTAAACACAGTAAACTGTGCAGAGCCAAACTCGATATAAAAAAAAAAAGACATTCCAAAGAACAGGCCTGGGCAGAGAGGGGGAAGAACCCATCCTTCTGTGCTGTCTGTTTGGAAACGGGATACTCAGTTCTGAAGTGTGTTGTAACTGGATCCGTCATGACTCAACACTAGTGCATCTTCCTAGGAAGATGATCACGGCCTGAACCGAAGTCTCCTCACACGCCAAGGAGAAAAGAGAAGACAGAAGCAGATGCCTTGAGCCTAGGGTGCTAGGTGGGCACTGGGATTCTCTCTGCTGAGGGGACAGGTGGGTAAGGGCTTCCTCATTCCCCCAGGCACTTCTGTCACTGGGACAGGAGCTCTACCCAGCATCCTGGTGAGAGTCTTAAACAAAGCTCATTGAAAAATAAAACTGAAATCCCAGCAGAGGTCGCTGTGGAGTAAGAAATTCAAAAGAACAGAAACCACTGCATAGCAACTTCACTATGTCCTGTTGCAGGAGTTTCTCTTGTCCCGACAGGTCCTCTTGGTTGCCCTTCTCAGCCCCAAATAAACACACAAAAACTTTTATTAATTATAAACTGTTGGCCAATGGCTAGGGCATCTCATTGGCTAGCTCTCTCTTAATTACTAACCCATAACTACTAATCTATGTATTTCCACATGGTCTTGACTTACTGTAGAATACCCGGGCCTGTTACTCCTTTGTGGTCTACATGGCGACCCATTCCTGAGCCTCTCTGCCTACCTTTCCCAGAATTCTCCTCGCCCCCTAGCCCCGCATTTCTTCCTGCCTCTATAGGCCGAACAGTGTTTTATCAATCAACCAATACAAGAAACATATATACAGAAGGACATCCCCCTTCACTGTCCTTCAGGGAGAGTACAGGATGGACAGGTACTCCAGGAAATTGACATCCATGCCACACCATGGCTCCCTGCTTTTCCTCAACTCTGGCTATCCATCCTTAGGAGACTCCCTTCACATAAAATAAACCCCCACCCGGCTGCCAGTTCACCCACAATCACCCTGTTAGGTGGGCACTGTCATGACCCTCTACTTACCAGGTGAGAAGAATGGGTACAGGAGTTCTAAAGATCTTTCTTAAGCTTATTCAACCACCGCCTGTAGTACAGAAGGGCTCTGACCCCTCAAGTCTAGATCTGAGTCAGGTCTCCTCCCTACAACACAACATGGACCCGGAAGCCTGCCAATTAACTTCTAGCCACAATAGATATGACTTAATGGTCCAGATTCTACTACACAAACTGCACCCTACTTGAACAAACTGTCTCCTGAGACAACCTCATAAAAAGGTGCACACCGCCCCCGTCTCCAAAGTTCTGCTCATTTCAATTGCTTTCCTCTGTTGACCCATGGCTCTACTGTTGGATTCACTAGTTAGAGACCACTACTAAGTTCTTGACATAGCACAACCCAGCTCACACGAGGGTTAGCTTTGGGTTCACCCACTTGGAGTAGCAAGACATAGCATGGTCTTTGTTTCCTCCTCCACAGACTCTTCTAGCCCTTTATATGGTGTCTCACATCCAGAATACACCCAGTACACCAGGATGATGATGCCGCCACTCGAGACTCACACCCAACCAGCGTGGAAGGTCAGGGCTCTCTGCCTGCATCTGACTCAAATTCGCTTTGCCAGTGTCGGGTTCTCAATAGTCCCAACTTTCAAGAAAAAAAAAAAATTCCTTAACCTCATTAAAAGAAGGCAAGTCTTGAACAAAATAAATGTGTGAGAAACCGATGGAGGATGGAAGAAAGGACGACAGAAACCATCCCTCTGTGCTCAATTCTAGGACAGCTTTGAACTTGCACCTTCACGGAGGCATCCTTTCCTTCACAGAAGATGCCTATCAGAACCAAGGCCATCCGTGATGGAGGCCTCTCAAGAGGCCTCCCACAATGACAAACTAGATGTGTTTCTTGCTGTACACCCCCCCATGTGTACACACACATGTATTAAATATGGGAAAGGAGAAACCTGCTTATTCAATGGAATCAAAGAATGTGGAATGAATTAATTAGAACCAGTTTAAAAAAAAAAAAAAGTCTACTCAGTGAACAGAGATCTTCTAAGTTATTTTAAGCTTTGCCCTTTTGGAGAGAAAGCTTGTGTTGATTTCCTCAGGAAGGGCCAGTGTCATCCAAGCTGAAAACACACACGCTTCGGTTTCAATGAGCCAGATAAAACA